>NC_045452.1:23247253-23265083 GCF_002776525.5 Piliocolobus tephrosceles | reverse complement strand
GGGAGGCCGAGACGGGGTTTCACCGTGTTAGCCAGGATGGTCTCGATCTCCTGACCTCGTGATCCGCCCGTCTCGGCCTCCCAAAGTGCTGGGATTACAGGCTTGAGCCACCGCGCCCGGCCTTTTTTTTTGTATTTTTTGTAGAGACAGGGTTTCACCATATTGACCAGACTGGTCTCGAACTCCTAAGGTCAAGCGATCCGCCTGCCTTGGCCTTCCAAAGTGTTAGGATTATAGGCATGAGCCACTACCCCCACCCAGCCTAGGGTGATGTGTTTAGGGAGCTCTGAGCAATTCTAATGAATCAGTGAGGTGATTGCTATGGTTTGAATGTTTATCCCCTCCAAAACTCAGGTTAAAACTTGATCCGGCCGGGTGCAGTGGCTCAAGCCTGTAATCCCAGCACTTTGGGAGGCCGAGACGGGCGGATCACAAAGTCAGGAGATCGAGACCATCCTGGCTAACACAGTGAAACCCCGTCTCTACTAAAATGCAAAAAACTAGCCGGGCAAGGTGGCGGGCGCCTGTAGTCCCAGCTACTCCGGAGGCTGAGGCAGGAGAATGGCGTAAACCCAGGAGGCGGAGCTTGCAGTGAGCTGAGATCTGGCCACTGCACACCAGCCTGGGCGACAGAGTGAGACTCCGTCTCAACAACAAAAAACAAAACAAAACAAAACAAAACCTTGATCCCCAGTGTGGCAGTGTTCAGAAGTGGGACCTTTAGGAAATGATTGGGTCATCAGGGCTCTGCCCGCATCAGGGGATTCATCCCTTCACTGTTTTTGTTTTGTTTTGTTGAGACAGTCTGTCACCCATGCTGGAGTGCAGTGGCATGATCTTGGCTCACTGTAACCTCCACCTCCCAGGTTCAAGTGATTTCTCTGCCTCAGCCTCCTGAGTAGCTGGGACTATAGACACATGCCACCATGCCCAGCTAATTTTTTTTTTTTTTTTTATTTTTTTTTTTGAGATGGAGTCTTGCTCTGTTGCCCAGGCTGGAGTGCAGTGGCCGGATCTCAGCTCACTGCAAGCTCCGCCTCCCGGGTTCACGCCATTCTTCTGCCTCAGCCTCCCGAGTAACTGGGACTACAGGCGCCCACCACCTCGCCCGGCTAGTTTTTTGTATTTTTTTTTAGTAGAGACGGAGTTTCACTGTGTTAGCCAGGATGGTCTTGATCTCCTGACCTTGTGATCCGCCCGTCTCGGCCTCCCAAAGTGCTGGGATTACAGGCTTGAGCCACCGCGCCCGGCCCGCCCAGCTAATTTTTGTGTCCACCACCATGCCTGGCTAATTTTTGTAATTTTAGTAGTGACGGGGTTTCACCATATTAACCAGGCTGGTCTTGAACTCCTGACCTCAAACAATCCACTCACTTCAACATGTATCCACCATTACAGCATGAGCCAAGGCACCTGGCCCATCCTTTCACTGTTAATGGATTAATGGGTTCTCATAGAAATGGGACCAATAACGGCCGGGCGCGGTGGCTCAAGCCTGTAATCCCAGCACTTTGGGAGGCCGAGACGGGCGGATCACGAGGTCAGGAGATCGAGACCATCCTGGCTAACGTGGCAAAACCCTGTCTCTACTAAAAATATAAAAACTAGCTGGGGTGTGATCGCATGTGCCTGTAATCCCAGCTACTTTGGAGGCTGAGGCATGAAAAACGCTTGAACGGAGGTTGCAGTGAGCCGAGATCATGCCATTGTACTCCAGCTTGGGTGACACAGAGAAGACTGCCTAAAAAAAAAAGGCTGGATGTGGTGGCTCACGCCTGTAATCCCAGCACTTTGGGAGGCCGAGACGGGCGGATCACGAGGTCAGGAGATCGAGACCATCCTGGCTAACACGGTGAAACCCCATCTCTACTAAAAAATACAAAAAAAAATTAGCCGGGCGAGGTGGCGGGCGCCTGTAGTCCCAGCTACTCGGGAGGCTGAGGCAGGAGAATGGCGTGAACCCGGGAGGCGGAGCTTGCAGTGAGCTGAGATCTGGCCACAGCACTCCAGCCTGGGTGACAGAGCGAGACTCCGTCTCAAAAAAAAAAAAAAGAAATGGGACCAATAGGTTTTATTTATTTATTTATTTTTTGAGAGGACTCTCGCTCCGTCGCCCAGGCTGGAGTGCAGTGGTGCGAACTCGGCTCACTGCAAGCTCCACCTCCTGGGTTCACGCCATTCTCCTGCCCCAGCTTCCCGAGTAGCTGGGACTACAGGCGCCCGCCATCACGCCTGGCTAATTTTTTTTGTATTTTTTAGTAGAGACGGGGTTTCACCGTGTTAGCCAGGATGGTTTCAATCTCCTGACCTCATGATCCGCCCACCTCGGCCTCCCAAAGTGCTGGGACTACAGGCGTGAGCCACCGCGCCTGGGTGGGGCCAATAGCTTTATAAGAGGAGAAACTGAGCCAGCACTCTCAGCCCCTTTGTCATGTGATGCCCTGTGCCACTTTGGGACTCCGCAGAGAAGGTCCCAGCGAGAATGCTGTCATTAAATGTACCCCCTCAACCTGGGACTTCCCAGCCTCCAGAACTATAAGAGATAAATTTCTCTCTTTATAAATAACATAGTTTCAGGTATTACAAGCAAAAGAAAACTGACTAAGGTGTGGTAGGTCAAAAGAGGTAGAGAGATCAGTTCATTTTCAGACTGTAATTAGAACGTGCAAAAAAGCCCTAGTCAAGAATAAAAAATAGGCCGGGCGTGGTGGTTCATGCTTGTAATCCCAGCACTTTGGGAGGCCGAGGCAGACAGATTACCTGAGGTCGGGAGTTCAAGATGAGCCTGACCAACATGGAGAAACCCCGTCTCTACTAAAATTACAAAAATTAGCCGGGCATGGTGGTGCATGCCTGTAATCCCAGTACTTTGGGAGGCCAGGAGTTTATGACTAATCAAAGCAATATCGTGAGGCCCCCATCCCTACAAAAAAAAAAAATTTGTTTTTTTTTTTTTGAGACAGAGTCTCACTGTCACCCAGGCTGGAGTACAGTGGCATGGTCTCAGCTCACTGCAACCTCTGCCTCCTGGGTTCAAGTGGTTCTCCCACCTCAGCCTCCCAAGTAGCTGGGACTACAGGTGTTTGCCACCACACCCAGCTAATTTTTTATTTTATTTTTTATTTTTTATTTTTTTGAGACGGAGTCTTGCTCTGTCGCTGGGCTGGAGTGCAGTGGCCAGATCTCAGCTCACTGCAAGCTCCGCCTCCCGGATTTTCGCCATTCTCCTGCCTCAGCCTCCGGAGTAGCTGGGACTACAGGCGCCCGCCACCTCGCCCGGCTAGTTTTTTTATGAATTTTTTTAGTAGAGACGGGGTTTCACAGTGTTAGCCAGGATGGTCTCGATCTCCTGACCTCGTGATCCGCCCGTCTCGGCCACCCAAAGTGCTGGGATTACAGGCTTGAGCCACCGCGCCCGGCCTAGACAAAGTCTTGCTCTTGTCGCCCAGGCTGAAGTGCAATGGCACGATCTCAGTGCGCTGCAACCTCTGCCTCCCAGGTTCAAGCGATTCTCCTTCCTCAGCCTCCCGAGTAGCTGAGATTACAGGCTCCTGCCACCATACCCGGCTAATTTTTGTATTTTTAGTAGTGACGGGCTTTCACCATGTTGGTCAGGCTGGTCTCAAACTCCTGACCTCAGGCAATCCACCTGCCTTGGCCTCCCAAAGTGCTGGGATTACAGGCGTGAGCCACTGTGCCCGGCCTAATTTTTGTATTTTTAGTAGATATGGGGTTTCACTATGTTGGCCAGGCTGGTCTCGAACTCCTGGCCTCGTGATCCACCTGCCTTGGTCTCCCAAAGTGCTGGGATTACAAGCATGAGCCACCGTGCCCAGCCTAAAAAAATTTATTTTTAATTAGCCAGGTGTGGTGCCATGTACATATAGCCCTAGCTACTTGGGAAGCTGAGGTGGATCACTTGAGTCCAGGAGATCAAGGTTACAGTGAGCTACGATGGCACCACTGCACTCTAGCCTGAGTGACAGAATGAAACCTTGTCTATAACAGAAAAAAAAAAAATTTAACAAAGATTTTTGGTCAGGCATGGTGGCTCACGCCTATAATCCCAGCACTTTGGGAGGCCGAGTTTGGTGGATCACCTGAGGTCAGGAGACGTTCCAGACCAGCCTGACCAACATGGTGAAACCCCATCTCTACTAAAAATATAAAATTTAGGTGGGTGTGGTGGCAAATGCCTGTAATCCCAGCTACTCCGGAGGCTGAGGCAGGCGAATCACTTGAACCCAACCGAGAGGCTGAGGTTGTAGTGAGGCAAGATCATGCCACTGCACTCCAGTCAGGGCAACAGAACAACTCTCTGTCTCAAAAAAAAAAAAAAAAAATTAGCCGTGTGTGGTGGTGAAAGCCTGTAATCCCAGCTATTCCGGAGGCTGAGGCAGGAGAATCACTAGAACATGGGAGTCAGAGGTTGCAGTGAGCAGAGATCACGCCACCACACTCCATCCTGGGCAACAAGAGCGACTCCGTATCAAAAAAAAAACAAGTTACTTATTAACCACTTTGGTCCACATGACATCTTGTAACTATAGATGTATCAAAAACTATTCCTTTGTTTCATCAAAACATCACCTTAACTGCACTCCATCAGCCTCTGTGTGTATAAGATTAATGCCCTGTAGCATCTCAAATCAGCAGTTCAGTCAAGTGAATTCCACTGAAATCTGCTCCTCTGTCAATTTCTTAATCCCATTCTTGGTTTGTTTGCTTTTTTTGGGAGATGAAATCTTTCTCCATTGCCCAAGCTGGACTGCAGTGGTACGATCTCAGCTCACTGCAATTTCTGCCTCCTGGATTCAAGCGATTCTCCTGTCTTGGCCTCCCAAGTAGCTGGAACTACAAGCATGGGCCACCACGCCCAGCCAATTTTTTGTATTTTTAGTGGAGACAGGGTTTCACCATGTTGCCCACACTGGTCTCAAACTCCTGAACCACGGCCTCCCAAAGTGCTAGGATTACAGGATTACAGGCTTTTTTGTTTTTGTTTTTTGAGATGGAGTTTTGCTCTGTCGCCCAGGCTGGAGTGCAGTAACAGGATCTTGGCTCACTGCAACCTCCACCTCCTGGATTCAAGAGATTCTCCTGCCTCAACCTCCCAAGTAGCTGGAATTACAGGTGCGTGCCACCATGCCTGGCCAATTTTTGTGTTTTTAGTAGAGACAGCACTTGGCCTCCCAAAGTGCTGGGATTGCAGGCGTGAGCCACCTCGCCCAGCTTTTTTTTTTTTTTTTTTACAGAATCTTGCTGTGTCGCCCAGGCTGGAATGCAGTGATTCAATCTCAGCTCACTGCAACCTCCATCTCTTGAGTTGAAGCAATTCTCCAGCCTCAGCCTCCTGAGTAGCTGGTATTACAGGCATGTGCCACCATGCCCAGCTGATTTTTATATTTTTAGTAGAGACGGGTTTCCCCATGTTGGCAAGGCTAGTCTCAAACCCCTGACCTCAGGTGATTCCCCAGCCTCGGCCTCTCAAAGTGCTGGGATTACAGGCATGAGCCATCACGCCCAGCCTCCTTCCTTGACTTCTATCTGTGCTCCTCACTCCATCAGGCAGTCGAAGGGACATCCCTTGAATACTCACTACCTTTTCCATGGCTGTTTCCTTTGTTTGAAATACCCTTCTACCTTCCCATCTACTGGCCAAATGGATACCTCTTCCTTTCAAGCCCCTGACATCTCATGAAAGGTTCCAGAAGCACCATACCCCACAACAATTTCTGTCATTTGCATTATTTTCATGTCTAGTACCTACATACAACAGAAACAAAAGTTTCATGAAACAATATTACTGTGCGTGCTATAATCTGATATTTTCTTCTTCTTTTTTTTTTTTTGGTTTTTTTTTTTTTTTTTTTTTTTTTTTTGAGACAGGGTCTCAGTCACCCAGGCTGGAGTGCAGTGGCACGATCTCAGCTCCCTGTAAACTCCACCTCCTGGGTTCAAGCGATTCTCCTGCCTCAGCCTCCTGTGTAGCTGGGACTACAGGCGCCCACCACCACGCTCAGTTAATTTTTGTATTTTTAGTAGAGACGGGGTTTTACCATATTGGCCCGGCTGGTCTTGAACTCCTGACCTTGTGATCCACCTGCCTCAGCTTCCCAAAGTGCTGAAATTATACATGTGAGCCACTGCACCTGGCCTGCTATTTTCATTTTCTTTCATTCTATTCTAAAATTCCTGGCTGAAATCCATTCAACTGGGTTTTGTTTTGTTTTGTTTTTCTTTTGAGATGGAGTTTCGTTCTTTTGCCCAGGCTGGAGTGCAGTGCCGTGATCTTGGCTCACTGGAAACTCTGCCTTCAGGTTTCAAGTGATTCTCCTGCTTCAGCCTCCCTAGTAGCTGGAATTACAGGTGCCTGCCACCACACTCAGTTAATTTTTATATTTTTAGTAGAGATGGTGTTTCACCATGTTGGCCAGGCTGGTCTCCAACTCCTGACCTCGTGATCTGCCCACCTTGGCCTCCCAAAGTGCTGAGATTACAGGCATGAGCCACCATGCCTGGCCTAAACTGGGTAATTTTTTGACCCCCCCCCCCCCCACTAATGGATGACAACCTCAAGTTTTTTTGTTTGTTTGTTTTTTTTTTGCGACGGAGTCTCACTCTGTCGCCCAGGCTGGAGTGCGGTGGCGCAATCTCGGCTCACTGCAAGCTTCGCCTCCCAGGTTTACGCTATTCTCCTGCCTCAGCCTCCCGAGTAGCTGGAACTACAGGCGCCCACCACCGCGCCCGGCTAGTTTTTTGTGTTTTTTTTTTAGTAGAGACGGGGTTTCACCGTGTTAGCCAGGATGGTCTCCATCTCCTGACCTCGTGATCCGCCCGTCTCAGCCTCCCAAAGTGCTGGGATTATAGGCTTGAGCCACCGCGGCAGGCCAACAACCTCAAGTTTTAAAACAACTAGAAGGGGGGCTCAGTGGGGGGGCGGGGGGGGATAAAAATAAAATCAACTAGGCCAGGTGCTGTGGCTTACACCTGTAATCCTAGCAATCTGGGAGGTGGTAGGATTACTTGAGGCCAAGAATTCAAGACCAGCCTGGCCAACAAACCTAGCAAAACCCTGTCTCAGGGCCGGGCGCGGTGGCTCAAGCCTGTAATCCCAGCACTTTGGGAGGCCGAGACGGGCGGATCACGAGGTCAGGAGATCGAGACCATCCTGGCTAATACGGTGAAACCCCGTCTCTACTAAAAAATACAAAAAGCTAGCCGGGTGAGGTGGCTGGCGCCTGTAGTCCCAGCTACTCGGGAGGCTGAGGCAGGAGAATGGCGTAAACGCGGGAGGCGGAGCTTGCAGTGGGCTGAGAACCGGTCACTGCACTCCAGCCTGGGCGACAGAGCGAGACTCCGTCTCAAAAAAAAACAAACAAACAAACAAACAAAAAACCCTGTCTCTATTAAAAAAACAACAGCAACAACTAACTAGATCATAAGTAAGATCCTTGAGTTCCCTTTGCCTCTCCTTCCACCCAGGGCATACAATATGCAACCTCTGCAACAATTACTTGCTAAATTAAACTGAAAAAGGGGTCACAAACTCAGGAGTCTGGGTGAGTAATATCATTGATTGAAAAGGGAGGGGTAAAAGAAGAATAGCCCAAGTGTGATGATAAATGGTATGTGACCCTCGGCCTCTGTGTCTGGGACACAATAGGGGAGTGGTGGGGACCTTAGGCAACCAAAGAACACAAGCCCTGTGGAAAGGAGACAGCTGCTATTCAACTCCAGACAATTGCTGCCAGTTTGAATGCCCAGTGTTGCCAGATATTTTGAATTTAGGACAAGTGGCAATTTAAGATATTTTTGTACAATATCCCAAATTTTCAATATTGGCAACTCACTTTTAAAACCGTAATATGTCAGTGTATGCCAAGAAAATACATCTGCCAGATGTGGACCTTGGCCTGCCAATTAGCAGCTTCTAAATTAAAATTAACTTCCTAGGGAATCAAACTGAACTGACTAAATTTCAGAGAGACTATGTGTCACTCTATTCTGACCTGTAGCTTTTTTTTTTTTTCCTTTGAGATGGAGTCTTGCTCTGTCACCAGACTGGAGTGCAGTGGCAGGATCTCGGCTCACTGCAACCTCCACCTCACGGGTTCAAGCAATTCCCCTGCCTCAGCCTCAGGCGCATACCACCATGCCTGGCTGTTTGTATTTTAGTAGAGAAGGGATTTTTTTTTTTTTGAGACACAGTCCCACTTTGTTGCCCAGGCCGGAGTGCAATCACGCAGTCTCAGCTCACTGCAACCTCTGACTCCCGGGTTGAAGCAATTATCTTGTCTCAGCCTCCTGAGTAGCTGGGATTACAGGCAACCGCCACCATGCTCAGCTATTTTTTTTTTTTTTTTTGTATTTTTAATAGCGACGATGTTTCACCATGTTGGCCAGGCTGGTCTCAAACTCGTTACCTCAGGTGATCTGTCTGCCTTGGCCTCCCAAAGTCCTGGGATTACAGGTGTGAGCTACGGTGCCCAGCCTGTAGAGACGGGGTTTCACTACATTGGCCAGGATGTTCTCAATCTCCTGATCTTGTGATCCACCCGCCTTGGCCTCCCAGAGTCCTGGGATTACAGGTGTGAGCCACCAGGCGCCTGTAGCATTTTTTTGTTTTTTTTTTTGAGACGGAGTTTCGCTCTTGTTGCGCAGGCTGGAGTGCAATGGTGTGATCTCAGCTAACTGCAACCTCTGCCTCCCAGGTTCAAGCGATTCTCCTACCTCAGCCTCCCTAGTAGCTGGGATTATAAGCATGTGCCACCATGCCTGGCTAATTTTGTATTTTTAGTAGAGACGGTGTTTCTCCATGTTGGTCAGGCTGGTCTCAAGCTCCTGACCTCAGGTGATCTGCCTGCCTCGGCCTCCCAAAGTACTGGGATTACAGGCGTGAGCCACCGCACCCAGCCAGACCTGTAGCTTTTTAATTGTAGTTTGAAGCAAGGATATAGAAGGAAAAGATTCTTTGCCTTGCCTGGAATTTTCCTGTCTTAAAAGACTGATTATTTCCACCTGTTCCCAGTCACTCAGTTCCTTATCAGCTCTGTCCAGAGGGGCCTGTTGAGACCACCAAAGCTAAAATGTTACTTTCTTTGAACACTGCATTTTAGCATCTTAGCAAGACAGGTTTACTTACCTTATTTACTAGACTTCACAGTATTGGTGAATATATAAAAAATCATTTGTCGGCTGGGCATGGTGGCTTATGCCTGTAATCCAAGCACTTCGGGAAGCCAAGTGCTTGAGGTTAGACGTTCGAGACCAGCCTGACCAACATGGTGAAACCCTGACTCTACTAAAAATACAAAAATTAGCCAGGTGTGGTGGTACATGCCTCTAATCCCAGCTACTCAGGAGGCTGAGGCAGGACAATCACTTGAAACCAGGAGGTGGAGGTTGCAGTGAGCTGAAATCACGCCACTGGACTCCAGCCTGGGCAACAGAGCAAGACTCTGTCTCAAAATAAATAATAAATGAGCAATAAATAATTTTTTTTTAAAAAATCATTTTTCTTAAGTAGGCAACCACGCTTCCCCAAAACCAGTTTCTGTCTTTACATCTGCTGAAGAAATCAAATTGAGGAACTATTTTCTTGGATAACTTCAAAGAAACAATACGAAATTTCTTGCCCTGGAGTGTGTATGAAAGGGTGATGCATCTATGCGAGTTAAGTGGGGCCAATTATGACCAGCCTGACTTGTCATGGCGCCACATCTTGCTTACTCTCAGACAGGGGATGTGCCTCCACCTTCTCCCTGCCTAACTTGCTTGCTCACGGAGCTCACCATTCTGCAAGCACGGTGCATGCCTGTCAACATATGATTATTCAAAATGGGAGGGGAATCTGGAATGCCTGAGTAGGCATTCAGCTCACAATTAAGCCCTGGCAAGATGTAATCACACACTGGGAAGGGAAAAAAAAAAAAAAACTTCTTCCTCACCACATGATAGAGACATCAGCAGTTGAGAAGGGTGGTTACCTTTTTTCCCCTCGATTTTATATTTTCCTACTTACATGCTAACCTTTTACCCAGAGCTCCCACCAAGGAGTCTGGATTTCTCATTTCATTCTAATGCTGCTGCTGCTGCTCAGGGCTGGTATCTTTCCAGCGTTGCAGAAGAGATTCTATTAAATGCACAAACACGCAGAAATTCATGGCCTTCCTTCTAAGGGTTCAGTCCGCCCTCCCTCAGCCTGTCCAGAATGGTAGAAGACGTCTACCCTTTAACTGCTTATATATACTCCAGCTGTCCCTCCTAAGATGCCGTAGGACAACTCGCTTCAGCTCACCTTCACCTTTACCGTTGTCAGAAGTTCCACATTGGAGAGCGCACACCATACTGAGCACAGGATATGCAGAGGCAATTTGGCCCAAACACTAAACTTTAAGAATAGCAACGATTTGAGCCAGGCTTTACATACAGCATCATATTTAATCCCCTACACGAGCTCCATTTTATAGATGAGGAAACTGAGGTTTGGTGATGTCAAGCGTTTTGCATTAAATCAAGATCACACAGTAGGTAGCAGAACTGGGATGTAAACCCACCTAGTTTCATGGCTGCCTTAATGACTACAAATACCAGCATCCCTTGCCTTGCCCGCGGGCGCAAACGCACACTCTCAAGGGCCCAGTCTTAGCGGCTGGATCCTAAACCCAATCAGACACCGCTTCTCTCTTTCCCCCGACCAATGGGAAGGCTGTTGCTAACACGCCTGCTATATTTTTAGCTTTCAGTGCTCTGGGAGCGTGTGGGTCGGCTGAGCCTCTCAGCCTGGTGGAAGATCTAGGGGAAAAGAGAGAAGGGGAGGGTAGGAGGAAAGGGAGGGTGCAGCGGGGCTGTGCAGGAGGGGGCGTGTGTGTGACGCTGTTACTCGCTGACGCACAAAGCAAGTAGTCCCTGGAGGTGCCCCCGGGCGGCGCTCAGAAGTGTGGGGGATGGGGGCCGCTCAGGCTCCCTCCCGCCTCCCTGTCCCGGTGGAGTTTGCCCTCCAGCCCGGCATGTCTCTGTTGCATTCAGGAAAAGCGCATTTAAACCCCCCACGCTACCGGTGCTCTCCGCCCTTGCCAAAAAAAGCGATCAAGAAAAAAAAAAAGCAAACTGGAAATTTTCGGATCTCGCCACCCAACGTGGGGTTGGCGGCTGCTGCTGGGCCGGAACTGTCTGGCATGACAAAAAAGGTGGGGGCGGGAGGGGAGAACTGGGAAATGGGCGATCTAAGGAGGGACAGGAGAGAAGACCTCCCTCATAGTCCCCCGGGGGCTCCACACTGCATCTTCCGGCACTCCTGTCCGCCTGTGACAGCAGAAGCCGACCCTCCCTATCCCTGGTTCTGTGTCCCGCACAGTCACAAAGAGGCAGAGCAGCCCGCGTGGCCAGAGCCGGGGCAGGGGGCCTCAGCGCGCGGGCCTGGCGCGCCCGGTCCCGGGTTCGCGGAGCTTCGCTCCGCCGCTCGAGGGGCCGTAGTGGGTGCGAGCCTTGCGCCCGTTGCACGATCAGGGACTATCCCACGCCGGCGGGACTGTGACTAGAAGAAATGTGGTTCTCCCGCGTGCCCCACACTGGGGTCGCTGGCCAGAGAGAGCAAACAAGAGTTGGGAGAGGAGCTGCGCCCGCGCGCTCTCGCAGAGCCGGAGCCAGAGACGGTGAGGGGAAGGTCCCTTGTGGCGCTCGGCTCGTTTCATGGCCGGCAGCCTCATCTAGTCTCCTCTTACTCCCGCACAGCGTGGCCCAGGCCCCAGAGTCCCCCTCGCCTTTCTTTCGACGTTGAGTCCCCCGAGGAAGCACAAGGCGCTCGGAAGACTCAGGCCTGCCCGAAACGAGTCCGAAACGTTTCCGGAGCCCGCGTCGTCCCCTCGGCTCCCCCTCCCGCAGAGGCCGTAACTGGGGCGATGGGATCGCCGTGGACACGGCCAGACGCTCGGAGGAGGGAAGGCCCCGGGAAACGGCTCGGGCAAACGTCCGGACCCCGGGCGCCGAGGCAGGTGCAGGGCGGACGACTCAGCGGGGGGTTCTAGAGGGCAAGGCGACGCCCTCCCCTCCCCGCGATACTCGTCCCCCAAACACAACTAAAGGGAGAGTGCACTATGCTCGGCCCGTGAGCAACCCGGCCCCAGGTCGCCCCCAGCCCCCACGTTGCGCCTCTGGAGAACACCTCACACGATGCGCACAAGTTCAGAGAGTGGTATGGGAATGAAGGAAAGGAGTGCGGCGCGGCGCTGTGACGGGGAGGGGACGGAGGGGAACCGCACGCATGACCTGGGAGCACAGAAGGGCCTGTGAGCTGGTCCGCGAAGCGCCAGCGAGCTGAGGCGCGGGGCTGGCTGGGAAGTAGTCCCGGCCGGGCCCCGGCCCCGCCCCTGCAGGGCGGAGGGACGCATCACGCAGGGGTGGGGAAGCCGGATCCGTGCGCAGGGTTGCTAAGGGTGAAACTTTTCATTGACTTTGCTCACTTCGGGCCGGGGCGCGGGAAGGTGCGGGTTGTTGGCGGAGGCAAATCAGTGGCTCGGGCGACGCGGGACCAGAAGGGCAGGACCGCCCGCCGGCGACAGCCCAGGCCGTCTTTCGTTCCGCGACACGAACCACCCTCCGGTCCGCCATCCCCGCGTCGTCCCCGCTGGTCTGCCCGCTCGCCCGCCCTCCGGCCCCCAGCCGCGGAGCCCGACCTCCTAAGAGCTGAAAGAAATTCTTGAGAGTCATAGTCCATAGCCCCCTGCTTCGTCCCCCAGCCCTCAACGACGAAAAGGACTTCGGCCCCCCGGCCCGGCGGCGCCCGGGAAGGAAGGGAGAGCGACCTCCGCCCGGTGCTCAGGACCACCCTGGAGGGAGAAGCCGCCCTGCGGCCGGCAGAGCGCCCCGCCGCCGCGGAGACCCGAGTGAGTGAGTTGGGGGGTGTGCGGGCTGGGGGCCCGCCCCGAGACCCAGCCGGCCGGACTGCCTCTCCCACCCCGCCCCACTCCCGCTTTGCTGGATTCTCCACGTTGCTGCCGCTCCCTCCTGCCTGGCCAGCATTTTCTTTCGCCATCCAGCTTCCCTCTAGATCCCACTTTCTCCTGCTCCTCTTCTCACGCCATCTCTGCTCCTGGGGTGCCCAAGAGCTCCCTTTTCTCCCAGTTCCAAGAGTGGCCCTCTCCTGGGTGGGGTGCATTTCCTCCCTTCTCCGCCTCCCCCAGTTCTTTATATCCCTGCTACTCGCTAGATCTTCCTTGTTCTTCAAAGAAACATAACTCCCCCCACCGTTAAATAAATCCGAGGAAGGAAGGGGATCCAGGCCTTGTTTTTCTGCTTTTCCCGTGTGCAGGGAAGGGGGGTGGTAATTGTTAATAGGCTCTATTTCTGGCTCTGTGGAGCCTGAAGGGTGGAGGTTGGACACCCCCTTTGGCGAGGGGACAGGTCAGTGGAGATTGTCCTTGGGCCACTGAGCCAGAGTTCACCATTTCGGCTTGAGCTCTTTATACTCTTCAGTGTTTTAATGGAAAATTGGGCAGAAAAAAGTACCCTTAGAGCAGTGCCAGTGAGTGGATTCTGCTTATCTTGGTAAGGTGCCTGCGAGGTGGGGCCCTCTCCCCAAACTCCTTCCCCTCCTGTCCAGAGGATGAACTGTGCCCTTGACCACCAGAAATCTGGGAGGGGAAGGAGGGTGCAGAGAGGAGGCACAGCCGGCAGGCCCTCTCCCTCCCCCAGGAGAAACCAGAACCCCGCACAGCAAGCTTCAGCTTGGGACCGGTGGAGGCCAGTCTCTGGTGCTACTCCGTATCTAAACGGTCATTTTCTCCTTCTTACCCACCCTGCCCTGGGAATGGGTCCTTCAACTCTGATTTTCCGGCAGAAAAACAATCCTATTTCTTTCTTGGGTTTCTGCCCCCATTCCTCCGTGAAGCATAGGGGAAAGAAGCTTGTGTGGGAGGAAGGATTAAGGAGGTTTAACACCCAGTCGGGGAGCTTGCCGAAGATCTGGTAAGTCTGGTCGTAGAGCAGAGCTTGCAATGGGAGGAGACACACAGAATTTTAGTATGAGAAGATGCTCAGGTGTCAGGTGTACAGCATTTTCTTCTCTGCCTGGGAACCTTTTCCTATTTCCCTCTCCCGGATCTGGTTACTCAGACTTGGATTAGAAATGGGGTGAGGCTTGGGCCCTGCTGGCCTTGGCCTGGCGCCTCCCCACAGCTTGACTGGAAATTTCTTTGGCCGGGAGGACGGGAGAACTGGGTTTGATTCCTGCCTCTCCTTTCCTGGCTGTTGGGGCGCTGGAGCCGAGTCCGCTAGGCATTAAGTGAAAAAGACCCGTTTCCCTTTGAATCCACCGTCCATCCAGCAACCCCACACGGGCCGCCCAGGCCCTGGAATTCACATTGAGTGCGGGAAGGGGGGTCGTGACCTTATCTAAGCCAGTCCACCCCTTTCACCCAGAAAAAGCTCATTAGAAGCAGATCCTAGTTTCAACAGTGATGGAAGGCGATGAAGGGAAAGGTGGGAAAGTTAGGCTCTCGTAAAGCCTAGAGGATGTGGTGGGGCCATACAATACGGGGAGTAGGCCTTTGGGGTAGAATCTATATGAAATGTATTAGGCGATGGGAGGCGGGCGCCGGCCCGCCACAGCGCGCATGTGCATCGGAAACTTTTCCTGGGCTCTTCGACCCTCGGTCGGCTCCCCTTACTGGGCATGCGTATTGCGGCCACTTGGGCCTTCGCAAAGTACTCAGGGAAGTGTAGTGTGCAGGGAAAGTAGGTCACTCGCTACCGCCTGTTCTGGAGGCGTTCGAGGACTGCAATTCCCAGAGTGCAGAACGCGCCCTCACCGCCGGCCTCTCCACCTACGTTTGGGTTGAGTCGAGTTTTCCTGGCTTCTCAGGAACATGGAGTGCCCTAGAAAGGGTCTTAGCCGGAAGGGTCCTTGTAGTCAGACCTAGAGTTGACCGGTCTATGTCTGGGGTAGATGATGTGAGACTGGGCGTGGTGGTGCAGTCAGTCGGCACCAGTCCTGGAAGCCTTTCAATCCACACCCGCCCGTCTGGGCCGCTGCCTCTGGGACCAGTGAGTTGGGGCGGATCCCGTGTCTTACCAAGGAGAGGAGCTGCCTGCCTTTGGCTCTCACTCCCCGGGCATCCACCCGGTCTGTGACACCTACTGGCCCTGCACGCTCAGTTGAGTCCTGTAGTCCGTTACTGTAGGACAGTTTGCACGTTTAAGACTTAGAGGTGTCTGAATAT
Source organism: Piliocolobus tephrosceles (assembly GCF_002776525.5). Lineage (NCBI taxonomy): Eukaryota > Metazoa > Chordata > Mammalia > Primates > Cercopithecidae > Piliocolobus > Piliocolobus tephrosceles. The sequence continues at coordinate 23,249,862 of NC_045452.1, read as the reverse complement.
TTTTTTAGGTTTGGGGCTCAGTGGATTCCATCACCATTATCCCTCCTTTTCCTCTTTGAAACAGAATTTTCTTTCGAAAAAATCTTCCGGCCGGGTGCTATGGCTCACGCCTGTAATCCCAACACTTTGGGAGGCTGAGGCGGGCAGTGGATCACCTGAGGTCGGGAGTTCGAGACCAGCTTGACCAACTAATACAAAATTAGCCGGGCGTGGTGGCGCATTCCTGTAATCCCAGTTACTCGGGAGGCCGAGGCAGGAGAATCGCTTGAACCCGGGAGGCGGAGGTTGCAGTGAGCGGAGATCACGCCCCTGCACTCCAGCGTGGGCAACAAGAGTGAAACTCCATCTCAAAAAAAAAAATTCTGGCTAGGCAGTGGCTCACGCCTGTAATCCCAACACTTTGGGAGGCCGAGGTGAGCGGGTCACGAGGTCAGGAGTTCGAGACCAGCCTGGCCAACATGGTGAAGCCCCGTCTCTACTAAAAATACAAAACTTAGCTGGGGGTGGTCCTGAGCGCCTGTTATCCCAGCTACTCGGGAGGCTGAGGCAGGAGAGTTGGCTGAACACGGGAGGCGGAGGTTGCAGTGAGCCAAGATGGCGCCATTGCACTCCAACTCTGGGCTACAGAGCAAGACTCCGTCTTGGGAGCGGGCGGGGGGAAGCCAAAAGTCTTCCTTTGCTTCTGACATTAGAGCAGGCAGGCGCGCGCGCGCGCGCACACACACACACACACACACACACACACACACACTTTCCTCACATTTTTGTCAGAAGTTCTCTCTGGAATCTGCACTGACTGAGGCTTCTTTCGAGCTTCACGCCCTACTTCCCTCGTCGTCTTTCTCCTAGGCACCTACTCTTTAAAACGCAAGTCAGCACAAGGGATCAGAATCCAGGTTAACTTTGCTGCTGTTAGTAAACAAGTGAGGGTAAGATTCTTAGTGAAATTGGACAGAATTTTGCTCTCATATTTGCCCTTTTTAATAGGTTGACAAAAGGGAGATTTGTATTCTTCTTGCTCCCTTTTTGGCCATTTTTGCCTACACTGGGGTTGGAAAAGATCTTAGCGTACTCTGCAGCCACTTAAGCGAATCCCTTTACTTGTTCCCTTTATTGACAGGTAGTTATTTCTAAGGTTTCTAATTTTACTATAATATTATAATACATAAATATTTTATATATAAGCACTAGAATTTGTTCGTAGCTTTTTAAAAAAGTGAACAAACTCCTCTGAATGGCCACTCCTATCTTTAGCTAAAGACAGGCCAGCACCAGTGCTTTAATCCTCTGTTCCATAAGCTTCTTGCAGTCAAAATTAGAGGCTGAGCTGATAGAGCAGAAAATCTCATTCTGGTTGTCCATCATTTTTATAAGGTTCCACCCCACAGCCATCTGGTCCAGCCTGTTCTCTAATTAAAGAGGCAAAGGTGGCATTATATGCTTCCTTATTTGTGCAGCAACATCACTGAGGTATAAATTGGTGTGCAGCTTTTGTTGCTTATGCTGCAGAAAATGGTTAGCTAGGCAGGGCTGATGACAGTGGTTCTATTGTATTTTGGGGTGGGAGGCTTATTTCCCAATGACTTTGGCCTGCATTTAAAATGCTCTCATTTTGAGGCCAAACTGTTCAGGAGTAGTTAACTTGAAGGCAATTATGCAGCCAGGTTTGAGGAGGCCTGGAAAGGTGTAGAGGCCCTTTGCTCTCAGTGGAATACCAAGAGGTGCATTTTAAGAGCCCATGTGGTGCCTTGGGAGAAGTATCATATGTTGACCAGTCTGTTTTAGATTTCAAAAATACTTTGGAAGCACTGTCTTTAACACCAGGTTCCATTCTAGGGAACCAGTATCAACTTTCCTCACAACTTTTTTTTTTTTTTTTTAGAATCTCACTTTGTCGTTCAGACTGGAGTGCAGTGGCGCGATCTTGGCTCACTGCAACTTCCGCCTCCCGGGTTCAAGCAATTCTCCTGCCTCAGCCTCCTGAGTAGCTGAGGTTATAGGCGCATGCCACCACACCTGGCTAATTTTTTATTTTTAGTAGAGACAAGGTTTCACCATGTTGGTCAGGCTGGTCTCTAACTCCTGACCTTGTGATCTGCCCACCTCAGGCTCACAAAGTGCTGGGATTACAGGCATAAGCCACCATGCCCGGCTAATATTTGTGTTTTTAGTAGAAATGGGGTTTCGCCATGTTGGCCAGGCTGGTCTTGAATTCCTAGCCTCAAGTGATCCACCTGCCTCGGCCTCCCGAAATGCTAGGATTACAGGTGTGAGCCACCACACCTGGCTTTTCAGAACTTTTTAGTCTGCTCCTTGTTGGACACCTCTATGGACCACGTGGCCCTTCAGACCTCTGTTCCTGAGGAAAGGCCCATGGTTCTGGTGGGCAGCTTTGTGTCTGCTGAATAGCCTGATCCTTGTAAACAGAAAGCCCTTTTTATTCTTTCTACTGTTCTTACTTTTTTTTTTTTTTTTTTTGAGATAGAGTCTTGCCCTGTCACCCAGACTGGAGTGCAATGGCACGATCTCGGCTCACTGCAACCTCCGCCTCCTGGGTTCACGCCATTCTTCTGCCTCAGCCTCCCTAGTAGCTGGGACTACAGGTGCCC
>NC_045452.1:23206291-23247153 GCF_002776525.5 Piliocolobus tephrosceles | reverse complement strand
TGGCCGGATCTCAGCTCACTCCAAGCTCCGCCTCCCGGGTTCACGCCATTCTCCTGCCTCAGCCTCCTGAGTAGCTGGGACTACAGGCGCCCGCCACCTCGCCCGGCTAGTTTTTTGTATTTTTTAGTAGAGACGGGGTTTCACCGTGTTGGCCAGGATGGTCTCGATCTCCTGACCTTGTGATCCGCCCGTCTCGGCCTCCCAAAGTGCTGGGATTACAGGCTTGAGCCACCGCGCCCGGCCTAATTTTTGTATTTTTATAGAGACAGAGTTTCACCGTGTTAGGCAGGATGGTCTCAATCTCCTGACCTCATGATCCACCCGCCTCAGCCTCCCAAAGTGCTGGGATTACAGGCTTGAGCCACCGCGCCCGGCCTCTAGTATTCTTACTTTTTATACTCAAAAGAGCCCTGAATTTGATCTGTAGTGATCGTTAATAGACATTTGAGACTGAGGCATGTGCATCACTTGAGCGCAGGAGTTCAAGAACAGCCTGGGCAACATGGTGAAACCCCATCTCTACATAAAAATATAAAAGAAACATGAGGCCGTATGCGGTGGCTCATGCCTGTAATCCCACCGGTTTGGGAGGCTGAAGCCGGTGGATCACTTGAGGCCAGGAGTTCAAGAGCAGCCTGACCAACGTGATGAAACCCTGTGTGTACTCAAAATACAAAAATTAGCTAGGTGTGGTGGTGGATGCCTGTAATCCCAGCTACTCAGTAGGCTGAAGTGGGAGAATTGCTTGAACCCAGGAGGCAGAGGTTGCAGTGAGCCGAGATCACGCCACTGCACTCCAGCTTGGGTGACAGAATGAGACTCCATCTCGCAAAAAAAAAAAAAAAAAAAAAAAAAAAAAAAAAAAAGCTGTGTGTGGTGGTGCACGCCTGTAGTCCCAGCTACTTGGAGGCTGAAGTGGGAGGATCACCTGAGCCCAGGGAGGTGGAGGCTGCAGTGAGCTGTGATCCTTCCACTGCACCCTAGCCTGGGTGACAGAGTGAGACTCTATCTCAAAAAAAGAAAAAGAAAAACATAGATGTATGAAGAAACTTAGAGATGAAGTCTCTAAGGAAAAGGCTGGGAAAAGAGGGAAACCAGGGTATTCTGAGTCCTGAGTGTTCTTGTGGAAGGTTTGGGAGAGGCATAGTTGTGGCACCTCTGCTGAGTCCCATGTGACCGTCTCTGTTCCTCAGACCTGAAATGAGAGTTAACTAGATTTAGCCACTGTCATGCTGCTCCAGATTGACCCAGTGAGTCTTCTCTGATACATTCACCCCAGAAATCTTTTTCTGAGGATTTAGTCCCCAGAATGCCCCTTAAGGCTGTGTGTGTTGACTCATGTCTGTAATCCCAGCACTTTGGGAGACCAAGGCAGGCGAATCACTTTAGGTTAGGAGTTTGAGACCAGCCTGGCCAATATGGTGAAACCGCATCTCCACTAAAAGTACAAAAATTAGCCAGACGTGGTGGCAGGCACCTATAGTCCCAGCCACTCGGGAGGCTGAGGCACGACAATCACTTGAACCTGGGAGGTGGAGGTTGCAGTAAGCCAAGATCGTGCCACTGCAGTCCAGCCTGGGCAATAGAATGAGACTCAGTCTCAAAATACATACATATATACATACATACATACATACACTGCACTCCAGCCTGTGCAATAAAATGAGACCTAGTCTCAAAATATATACATACATACATACATACAGTAAAATTAAATTAAATTAAATACCCCTTAAGAGCCATGGACCCAGGCCTGAGAATTACAGGGAAATGTGTTGGGGCAGGTGTTTAGGAAACTCAAAATCCCCAAGCCTGAAATTAGCACCTGGATACTAAAGCTGGATCCAGAAAAGATTTGAATCAAAATCCAGCTCCGAGTCTTTCACAGGACAGAAGATGCCCTTAACAGTCCATGGAGCAGTCATGTCTCTGTGTTTAGCTCAGCAGCACAGCTTTGCCCAGAGGTCTGGCTCGTAACATGTTCTGGCGCTGCCTCCCCTCAGAGGGCTTTTTCAGTTCAGTTTCTCCCCCAGCATGAGCCCCGGAGCTGCTCTTTTGGAGAAAATGAGATTAGGATCCCTGGCTCTCAGGACCTCACAGATCATCTTCCTGAGACATCAGGCTGGCCCAGGCCGAGGGAATAAACCTTTTTGACCTCAGTGGGATCTGGCTGTGAGAGAATCCCAAAATAACAATCTGGTGTTTATCTTGGGCTGCCTTCTCTTCAGGGATCTCAAAACACTTGATAAATCTGATCTGCTGCCGAGGACAGGTGGTCAGACAGTCCCTGGGAGACTGAGTGATGATGGGTCCCTGCTGGAGGCTGCAGGGTGATGGAAAATTTCTTTCCTCTGCCACTCTCATCACTTACACTCTCACCAGAAACTTCTCTCTCCTTTTTTCTGCTTCCCTATGGCAGCCCCCAGTCAGCAGTTCCCTTGTTGGTCCACATCTCTGTTTGTGACAGGTCTTGCCTTTTTCCTGGGGCTCATGCTCTTGTCTTATTCTTTTTGTTTTGTTTTGTTTTTTGAGACGGAGTTTCGCTCTTGTCGCCCAGGCTGGAGTGCAATGGCACGATCTCGGCTCACCGCAACCTCCGCCTCCCAGGTTCAAGCGATTCTCCTACCTCAGCCTCCTGAGTAGCTGGGATTACAGGCATGCACCACCACGCTTGGCTAATTTTTTGTATTTTTAGTAGAGACAGGGTTTCTCCATGTTGGTCAGGCTGGTCTCAAACTCCTGACCTCAGGTGATCCGCCCGCCTCGGCCTCCCAAAGTGCTGGGATTACAGGCGTGAGCCACTGCACCCGGCCGGAGTTCTTCAATCAGTTCTGCAAACCCAGACTGAGCCAGACAGCATACACACCCATGGGGCCCATGATGACAGATGGATGTGACTGGAGTCCAGGCCCCCAGTGAAAAATTGGCAGTGCTCTTTCCTGTTCAGTGACCTGTATCCCTTTTCATTTAAGGAGAACAACCAAAGATTTTAAACTTACATCTTAGTCTGTGACAGTTTGGGGGCACGACTTCACCAGGATATTGCAGAGACAGCAAGAGCCTTCTCTTCTTCACCTGATTTAGGGACTTGATTTTTTTAGTGTCATTCATACAGTGACCTGAATTCTCAAGATGGTGGAAAACACAGCTTCCCTATTTCTTTAGAATTACTTAAAAATAGTAGCTTTTTTTTTTTTTTGAGATACAGTCTCGCTCTGTCGCCAGGCTGGAGTGCAGTGGCATAATCTTGGCTCACTGCAACCTCTGCCTCCTGGGTTGAAGCGATTCTCCTGCCTCAGCCTCCCAAGTAGCTGGGACTCCAGGCGCCCGCCACCATGCCCAGCTAATTTTTGTATTTTTAGTAGAGATGGGGCTTCACTATGTTGGCCAGGATGGTCTCAATCTGTTGACCTTGTGATCTACCTGTCTCGGCCTCCCAAAGTGCTGGGCTTACAGGCATGAGCCACCATGCCCAGCCAACAGTAGCTAACTTTATCAATTACCTTTTAATTGCCAGGTACATTGTGAGGCAGTTTATATCCTTGAACTAACAACTTCATGATGGCCTCATGTTACTAATGAGGAAACTAGGGCCCACAGTCAGACATTAGCCACTGGTGGGGCAGAAATAGGCTCCTGATTCTAGTGTGATCCAAAGTTGGTGCTTTTCTGTCTATCCTTACCTGTTGGTCACCACCAGCTTTCTGCATATTTTCTCATGGTGCCTCTCATTTCCCAGAGCCGTCTGGAGCCCGAGGCTGTACACGTGCCCTGTGCTGATTCTCTGCCTAGGAAAGGACCATGCAGCTAGAGATCAAAGTGGCCCTGAACTTCATCATCTCCTACTTGTACAACAAGCTGCCCCGGCGCCGGGCAGACCTGTTTGGGGAGGAGCTAGAGCGGCTTTTGAAAAATAAATATGAAGGCCACTGGTACCCTGAAAAACCCCTGAAGGGCTCTGGCTTCCGCTGTGTTCACATTGGGGAGATGGTGGACCCCGTGGTGGAGCTGGCCGCCAAGCGGAGTGGCCTGGCGGTGGAAGATGTGCGGGCCAATGTGCCTGAGGAGCTGAGTGTCTGGATTGATCCCTTTGAGGTGTCCTACCAGATTGGTGAGAAGGGAGCTGTGAAAGTGCTGTACCTGGATGATAGTGAGGGCTGTGGTGCCCCAGAGCTGGACAAGGAGATCAAGAGCAGCTTCAACCCTGACGCCCAGGTGTTCGTGCCCGTTGGCAGCCAGGACAGCTCCCTGTCCAACTCCCCATCACCATCCTTTGGCCAGTCACCCAGCCCTACCTTCATTCCCCGCTCCGCTCAGCCCATCACCTTCACCACCGCCTCCTTCGCTGCCACCAAATTTGGCTCCACTAAGATGAAGAAGGGTGGCGGGGCAGCAAGTGGTGGGGGTGTAGCCAGCAGTGGGGCAGGTGGCCAGCAGCCACCACAGCAGCCTCGCATGGCCCGTTCACCCACCAACAGCCTGCTGAAGCACAAGAGCCTCTCTCTGTCTATGCATTCACTGAACTTCATCACGGCCAACCCGGCCCCTCAGTCCCAGCTCTCGCCCAATGCCAAGGAGTTCGTGTACAACGGTGGTGGCTCGCCCAGCCTCTTCTTTGATGCGGCCGATGGCCAGGGCAGTGGCACCCCAGGCCCGTTTGGAGGCAGTGGGGCTGGCACCTGCAACAGCAGCAGCTTTGACATGGCCCAGGTATTTGGAGGTGGTGCCAACAGCCTCTTCCTGGAGAAGACACCCTTTGTGGAAGGCCTCAGCTACAACCTGAACACCATGCAGTATCCCAGCCAGCCGTTCCAGCCCGTGGTGCTGGCCAACTGACCGTCTACCTGCCCGTGGGGCCAGAAGCACCCAAGACCACAGAAAAGAGAAAGAAAAGGCCAAAAAAAAGAGGAAAAGAAAAATGTACAAAAAGATTTTCGATCTTCTCACTCTCACTTCTAGAAAAAAGATCCAGCCCAGGCACGGAATGGGAGGGCCCCGCAAAGCACCCAAGTGTGTTTCACTCACCCCTTACCACTCACCCACCGGCCTGTGATTTATTTGGTTGGTTTGGGTTTTGTATTTCTTTTTCTTTTTTTTTTTCTTACATGTAGTTTTCTATATAACATCTTTAATGAGTGGCTTCCTGTGCTAAGAATGGTCCAGATGTGAACTGCTGCTCCCTGCTCCTCCCTTCCTCCTTCACACTCCTAGTTTAGGATTGGTGTGTCCAAGCTCACAGGGAAGAAAGAGCTGCAGCTGGAGCCTGACCCTCCCTGGAACAGGGAAAGGCTGGCCCGTGTCACTGCCTCTGTCACCCAGCTATCCTCGCACTCAAAGCCATCCAACCTCAGCAGGCCTTCTCGGGCCCTGCCACCTGAATAGGTCTGACCCCAGTCCCCACTCCCTTTCAGGCTGGGCCACAGGGAGCTGCCGGCTGGCCACTTGACACCCTCCGCCTAGAGCTGATGTCTGTGACTACAGGGAGATTAGCACTTGGTCTAGTGAAACTCCTTTCATCTCTGTCCTATGGCCCACCCCACCATTCCCTCCAGGCCCAGACCATCATCGTGTGTGGCCTTCCTTTCCCTCATGCAGCCCCTTCTTCCCCAGGCTGGAGGTTGTGGGTAGGGAGGGGTGTGTGTGTGTGTGTGTGTGTGTGTGTGTGTGTGTGTGTGTGTGTATGTGTGTGTGTGTGTGGTTTGCTGTCCTTTTTTAAAGGATTCCAAGCCATGTGAAACTTCCCTTCTGGATGTGATTCTGGGTTGCAGCAAATGCTTATTTATATGTGAGGCTGGGGAATGGGCTGGGGGTATTGGCAGTCCTTTTGCAGGGCAGTGTGCATGGTGGGGTGACACCACTGTGGCTGAGCCCAAGACACTCCCAGAGGAAAACACTGCAGAAGGAACTGGTTTGCAGACTGCAGAAGGATCTGCACTTTTGTTTTTGACCAAAACGATAATAATGTTAGCTCTGAAGGGCAGAGGGAATGCCCAAGCCCCTGATGCCTATGAGAAGCCCCCGGACTTCACCCTCCTGTTGTGTGACCTTAGCCCAGCGGGAGCTGCTCACCTGAGCACCCTTGGGGGCGGGCAGGGAGGCAGGGTGGGGTTTTAGAGTTAGTGTCTGTGCGGGGGCAGCCCTGAGCCTGGAGTTGAGACTTTGCGTCTCTTAGTTGGAGGTGTTGAGTGCATTTGTGCCCCTGCCTGGTTGAGAGCTTCTCGGTACCTCTTGCCACCCCTTCTCACTGCCCTGACCCAACCCCATTGGACCTTGATGCTGCGAAGAGTGGTGTCCTGACAGGGACTCGGGCTCCCGCCTGATGTGTTGGATTATAGGAGAGCGCTTGCTCTCCTGCCTCTGCAGGAGAGGGCTTGTTCCTCCAACCCTAGGAGGCCAGGCAAGCATGAACAGGAGCCAAGGGATCAGCGTCATGAACTTTTTCTTCTTTGCAAAGAGGGGTACTTGGCATCAGGGTCCCATCGCCAGAAAGCACCAAAGCCCCTGGCACCCCACCCACTCCATCCTACCCAGGGACCCCAAGTAGGCAACTGCTATGGCAGTGGGTCCAGCCCAGGCCGGCACTGCCAGCCTCCTCTCCCTACAGTATGCACCAGCTCTACCTCCCCCGGCAGGCAATGTCCTGGCTTCTCAGCCCAGCACCATCTGTTCCCCTAGACGTCTCAGGGGCCAGCCCAGTCTGGGCCATCCTTCCCCTCATCCTCGGCTCCCACACAGGTGACAGGCCCAACAGATAACTTCTCTCTGAGAAAGGTTGGATGCTGCCTTACGTCCCCTTCTAGCCCTCCTCCCATCGCCACACACAGGCACCCACCCACACCAGGTCAGCTTGTTTCTCACATGTAGGGAGAGAGGGGAGACCAACCCCTTTGTGTCTTTTGAAATACGAAGAAAAATGTGTGTTCAGGAGCATGACTCCAGTGCTGCGCTCTTGGGCCCAGTTCAGTCCGTCTTGTCTCAAATCTAGGCATTTTTGCTTCAATTTTATTTTTTTTAAGAAAACAAAAACAGAAATCTGCACTAATTTACCTGGTTTCGTAGGAAAACTTTTTTTTTATTTTTTACATTTTTTGGTGTCCGTTTGTATTGAATAATTTGCTACATTTGTAAAATGTAAGAGGTATATATAATATATGTATATTTCTAACGTAAAAAACATAATTTTTTTCTTTTCAAGATTTTTTCTTAAGATGAGAGAAACATATTTTTTCAGGAAAAACAAACTTTAAAAAAAAGAGGAGAATAAAACCTTTTCTCCCCTTTCCCCATGCTCTATCCCTCTTTCCCAGGAACAAATCGAAAGGTGGATTATCTTGTGAAGAATGGAAACTGTTAGTCCGGAATGATGTCTTTTTCTCAATGCAGTGAGTTATAGATTCTCTCGTTTTCTCCCTAGGGATGGGAAGGGGGCATTGAGGCAAGCCTGGAGAGGAGCCCGGGGAGCAGGGTCATGAACTTTTTTCTTTAGTGAAGGAGGAATACAATCAAGGGTTTTGTATTCAGAATGTTGTGCAATATTTTGGAATGGGACATTGGTGTGTTTAGAGATTTTAGTTTAAAAACAAAACAAAAAGATTGATCAAATCTGTACAGTTTCTATTGTTCCAGATTTTTTAAGTTTGTATTAAAAGCATGATATATAACAGCCTTCTGCCTGCTCCTGGCTTGCTTGGTTTCTGGGGTCCCTTTTCGGATGGAGAGAATGGGAGTGGCCCAACCCTTACAGACTCCAAGAAATGATTGGTCCTCCTTACAGTGACAGCCTCCGATGGACATAACTGTCCTGGTGCCCCTTCTTGACCACCTATCCATCCCATCAACACAGGATACTTCATTGTGCCTGCTACACCAGATGCTTTTCTACACTGGAAACAGATTCCACGAAGTTAGGAACCACTCCAGTTCCCTTAGCCAGTTGGTGGTGGCACCAGGGCTGGGAGCAGAGCCTGGAGAACGGGGTCCTTCTTCATGACTCTTTAGGAATTGCCTATTCCTGTGGTGAGGAGAGAGGGAGTAGCCTCCAGCCTGCTCTAGATCTAGTACTTGATCCTTAGTACTAGATCCTTAGATGTGGGCAAGGATAACAGCTCACCTAAGCCAGGTTCCATCCAAAACCCTGGTGCTTGGATTCTCAGCCCTTTTCTGGGGCTGGACAATTCTGGAGCTGCTTTAAGAGTAAGACAGCCCAGCACAGAGAAGGCCACCCTTCTGGCAGTGGCCGATTTCCTTAGGAGCTCTGCCATCTCCCAGTGCCCCAGGCCATATTTTCCCCTTCCCAGGGCCTGTGCCCATCAATGCTGCCCATCTAGGAGAGAAACAAAATCTCTCTATACCATCTCCCACCAGCGTGTACTTCATGTCAGAAACTGGCAAGGCCCCTGGGCTGAAGTGAGCTCAGAATATTTGTGAAGTTGTTATTTTTTTTTTAACAGTCATCTTTTATTTGGAGGTTAATTCCCATCAGGATATGAAAGGATTCAGCAACAATCGAGATTGTGTTCCTCACGGAAGGGCTCGGGCCAAGGTCTTGGGGTGGGGGGGTGCAGTGTGTCCTCTTCAGTAGTATTTGCGGAGCCGCTCGTGCTTGAGATGCTTGTAGGAAAGGCAGTAGCTGAAGAGCACATAGCATGCCAGCACCATGGTAACTCCCGAGATGCTCCCTGTTCTCACGTCAATGTACCTGTTGTAGTACTGGTAGTAACCTCTTTGAAACGCTCTGAAAATGCCACTAGGGCTGAAGTCCCGCATCAAGATCCAGCGTGGCAGCTCCCCCAGTCTGACCTCCAGAAGTTTCTTGTCCTTCACTGATACGACTGACGCCATCTTGGAGTCCTGGTGTCCGCTGTGCCGGGCCGCGCGGAAGTTAGTTAGTTAGTTATTCATTCATTCATTCCGTTTTTTTGTTTTTTGTTGTTGTTGTTGTTGTTTTTTGAGACGGAGTCTTGCTTTGTTGCCCAGGCTGGAGTGCAGTGGCTGGATCTCAGCTCACTGCAACCTCTGCCTCCCGGGTTCTCGCCATTCTCCCGCGTCAGCCTCCTGAGTAGCTGGGACCACAGGCACCCGCCACCTCGCCCGGCTAGTTTTTTGTATTTTTAGTAGAGACGGGGTTTCACCGTGTTAGCCAGGATGGTCTCGATCTCCTGACCTCGTGATCCGCCCGTCTCGGCCTCCCAAAGTGCTGGGATTACAGGCTTGAGCCACCACGCCCGGCCTCCGTTTTGAATTTTAATTGGACAGGGTCTTGAACTCCTGGGCTCAAGCAATCCTCCCACCTCGGCCTCCCTCTCAAAGTGCTGGGATTACGGACATGAGCCACCATTCCTCATCCTGTTGAATTTTCACAGGGATTGTTCATCCTGACAGGGATTGTCTCCATTTTGCAGTTAAGAAATAGGCTGGGTGGCCGGGCGCAGTGGCTCAAGCCTGTAATCCCAGCACTTTGGGAGGCCGAGGCGGGCGGATCACAAGGTCAGGAGATCCAGACCACGGTGAAACCCCGTCTCTACTAAAAATACAAAAAAATAAGCCGGGCACGGTGGCGGGCGCCTGTAGTCCCAGCTATTCAGGAGGCTGAGCCAGGAGAATGGCGTGAACCCGGGAGGCGGAGCTTGCAGTGAGCTGAGATCGTGCCACTGCACTCTAGCCTGGGCGACAGAGCAAGACTCCGTCTCAAAAAAAAAGAAAGAAATAGGCTGGGTGCGGTGGTTCACGTCCGTAATCCCAGCACTTTGGGGGCCGAGGCAGGTGGATCACTCGAGGTCAGGAGTTTGAGAACAGCCTGGCCAACATGACAAAACCCGTCTCTATTTTAAAAATACAAAAATTAGGCCAGGCGCGGTGGCTCAAGCCTGTAATCCCAGCACTTTGGGAGGCCGAGACGGGCGGATCACGAGGTCAGGAGTTCGAGACCATCCTGGCTAACACAGTGAAACCCCGTCTCTACTAAAAAATACAAAAAGCTAGCCGGGCGAGGTGGCTGGTGCCTGTAGTCCCAGCTACTCGGGAGGCTGAGGCAGGAGAATGGCGTAAACTCGGGAGGCGGAGCTTGCAGTTAGCTGAGATCCCCCCACTGCACTCCAGCCCGGGTGACAGAGCGAGACTCCGTCTCAAAAAAAAAAAAATAATATTAGCTGGGTGTGGTGGCAAGCGCCTATAATCCCAGCTACTTGGGAGGCTGAGGCACTAGAATCTCTTGAAACAGGGAGGCGGAGGTTGCAGTGAGTTGAGATCGCGCCATTGCACTCCAGCCTGGGTGACAGAGCAAGATTCCGTCTCAAAGAAACAAACAAACAAGAAATAGGCTCCAACTTAGATTACCTTAGATTCACAAAACTAGTAAGTAGTAAAGATTTTGACTCGTGTCTGATTTTTTCATTTATTGGTCCAAGTGATACTGGGCAGTGTCAGTTTTTGTCCACTGGAGAATAAATCAGACACTGTCTGCCTTCCCAGAGTTGATGTCTCACATGCATTTGATACAATTGTAACTGCTATAGAAGAGTGATACGGGTTAAGGGTGGCAGGGGATGACCTTGCCACCTCTACTGCCACGCCACCACTGGGCTGGGGTAGGGGGGAAACAGTTCTGGGGTATCAGTGGGGTACGGGGCCTCCTCAGGCCCCTCACTCCCCAAACAGGCAACACTGAGCGCTCCCCAAGTTGGTGAACTAGAAGCTCCCAGGACAAACATCCAACCTCTGGAGAGGTCACAGGAGGCCTGGTGTCCAGCCCCTCCATGGGCCACTTCCCCTCTGCAGGGCCTATTGAGGGGAGGGAGGTCCGCATCCAGGATAATGAGGCCCTGGCCTGCCAGACACAGGGCCATCTGCAGGGGTTTCACTTTCTTCCATCCTGCCAGGCCAGGGAGAAGCCCACCTTGTCCCTGTATCCCTGTGTATAAGCTGACCACCCAGCCTTGGGCCCCACGGCAGGGGCAGGATGGCCCTCACCTGCTCATTCCTGTTTCATGTAGACACAGGTCCTGACGCGGCAGGTGCCTGCTCCCACTCCCTGTCGTGCCGTCAGTGGAAGGTCCTGGGCGAGACCCAGCTCAGAAGCCAGACTCACCTTCCTGGCCCGGCCCATCCCTCTGAAGGTATAGATACTATGGATTTGGGGGAAAAAAAAAATTCTCCATGGCACAGACAGAAATCATTCATTCATTCATTCATGCCTTTGTTTATTCAGCACTCACTCACTGGCTCTGAAGAGGTGGAGGGGGAGACTTGGAGGGGTAAAGGGATCCAGGGGCCCCAGCCCTGCAGCAGGGGAAGAAAGAATATTCTAGTAGACTCAGTTCCTCTGAAAAAGGCTAATTTATTCCTTTGACAAACTATCCATGGGCATCCACTCTCTGCCCTGGGAACACAGGTGTGCCACCACACCAGGCTAATTTTTGTACTTTTTTTTTTTTTTTTGAGATGATGTCTTGCACTGTTGCCCGGGCTGGAGTGCAGTGGTGCAATCTTGGCTCACTGCAACCTCCGCCTCCCCAGTTCAAGAGATTATCTTGCCTCAGCCTCCCCAGTAACTGAGATTACAGGCGCATGCCATCACGCCCAACTAATGTTTTGTGTTTTTAGTAGAGATGGGTTTTACTGTGTTAGCCAAGATGGTCTTGACATCCTGACCTTGTGATTCGCCCGCCTCGGCCTCCCAAAGTGCGGGGATTACAGGCATAAGCCACCGCGCCTGGCCAATTTTTGTACTTCTAGTAGAGACAGGGTTTCGCTATGTTGGCCAGGCTGGTCTCAAACTCCTGACCTCAGGTGATCCGCCCGCCTCGGCCTCCCAAAGAGCTGGGATTACAAGTGTAAGCCACCATGCCCGGCCAATTCTCTGCATTTTTAATTTGGGGGATTTCACTATCAGAGAGAAGTAGGTTCTAGGTCCTTGAAGCTGCCAATTCACTGTGTAACTTTGAACCCCTCTTGACATCTGTCCCATTTGTACAACAGGGGACAGTGGGGCTAGGCCCCTGTCCAGCTAGGCCATTCAGGATGGTCCCTGTGCCTGCCTGCACCTCTTCTTGCCCCACTGGCTCCTGAGCCCTAGGGAGGGCCCTAGGAGGACCCTGTATGGTGGCACTTTTCCCAAAGATGTGAGGAAGTAATGATGGGTTGAGCCCTGGGCAGAACCATATACCATCAAGTCAGACCCTCCAACCCAAGACACAAGAACCTAGTCAAACTACTGCTGGGCTGTGGCAGGGCTGGGAAGTCCAGACAGGAGAAGAGTCTTGGCCCAGAGGCCCAGACATCTGGGTTCTTTTTCTAGCTCTGCCCTGATTCACTATATTCCTTTTTTCTCTCTCTCTTTTTTTTTTTTTTTTTGAGACAGGATCCTCGTCTGTCACTCAGGCCGGAGTGCAGTGACAGGATCATGGCTCACTGCAGTCGTGACCTCCCAGGCTCAAGCAATCCTCCTGCCACAGTCTCCCGAGTAGCTAGGATTACAGGTGTAAGCCATAACACCCAGTTAATTTTTTACTTTTAATTTTTTGTAGAGACAGGGTCTTACTATGTTGTCCAGACTCGTCTCAAATTCCCGGGCTCAAGTGATCCTCATGCCTCCTAAAGTGCTGTGATTACAGGTATGAGCCACCTCGCCCAACCTGATTCACTACACTATTTTTATTTTTATTTGCAATGGAGTCTTGCTCTGTCACCCAGGCTAGAGTGTAATGGTGTAATCTTGGCTCACTGCAACCTCCGCCTCCCGAGTAGCTGGGATTATAGGTGCATGCCACCATGTCCGGCTAATTTTTGTATTTTCAGTAGAGACAGGGTTTCACCATATTGGCCAGGTTGGTCTAGAACTCCTGACCTCAAGTGATCTGCCTGCCTCAGCCTCCCAAAGTGCTAGGATTACAGTCATGAGCCACTGCGCCTGGCTTGATTCATTATATTAAACATTCAATATTCAGCTGAGGCGATGGCTCACGCTTGTAATCCTAGCACTTTGAGAGGTGAAGGCAGAAAGATTGCTTGAGCCCAGGAGTTTGAGACCATCCTGGGAAACATGGTGAGATTCCCATGTCTCTACAAAAAATTAAAAAATTAGCCAGCCATGGTGGCATATGCCTGCAGTCCCAGCTACTCAGGAGGCTGAGGTGGGAGGATGACTTGAGCCCAAGAGGTCCAGGAAGAAGTGAGATGTGATCGTGCCACTGCACTCCAGCCTGGGCAACAGCGTGAAACCCTGTCTCAAAAAACCTCCAAAATTCCACATTCAATATGGGACCCCCATAAACACTGGACACTGTGATAGGCATGAGGAAATAAGGGGCAACTGCAGACAAAATCCTTGCTGTCCTGAAACAATGTTCTATTAACTGAAAACAAACAAACAAATGAGAAAATGGCAGATGGTAAGATAATTACGACCAGTGACAGTGGCTAGTGACAAAGTGGACACTTATATTGGGTGGACACGACAAGGTAGGCCTTCCCGAGAAGGGGGCTTTCAACCCGTGACCTGAAGCATACGATTACTTGTCACATGCTTAACAGGGAGAAGAGCAGCAGGACCAGACACTTCCAAGGGCAAGAGGCAGGGACAGGTTGGTGGGTTCAGGGAAGAAAAGGCCAGCAGCAACAGGCAAGTGGCGCAGATGAGGTCGAAGGGGGTCCCAGGCCATAGCATGGGCCCTGCCTGAAGCCTGGATGTGAAGCTGGCATTTTCTCTTCAATATGCACTAAGTTTCTTGCCCCGTGGTTGCATTATCTGTAGCTAGGGGCAGAGACAAGAAGAGAGCTTTCTCGGCCGGGCGTGGTGGCTCACACCTGTAATCCCAGCACTCTGGGAGGCTCAGGTGGGCGGATCACCTGAGGTCAGGAGTTCGAGACCAGCCTGTCCAACATGATGAAACCTTGTCTCTACTAAAAATACAAAAAATTTGCTGGGTGTGGTGGCACGTCCCTGTAGTCTCAGCTACATGGGAGGCTGAGGCAGAAGAATCGCATGAACCCAGGAGGCAGAGGTTGCAGTGAGCTGAGATCACACCATTGCACTCCAGAATGGTGACAGAGACTCCGTCTCAAAAAAAAAAAAGAAAAAAGAAAAAAAAGAGAGAGAGCACTTTCTCTCACATATTCAACTGCAAACTCTCTTGGAACCCTCCTTTATGCCAGGCCCAGAGCAAGGACCGCCGCAGGAGCAGACCCAGGCCCCTCCCTTGGAGGGGCCTTCTACTGGTGGAAGAGCTGGGAGAAGACAAACCCAGGTCTCATGACTTCAACACCACATCAGGTCCACAGCAGGAGGAGGCCCAGGAGCTCTATGCACCAGAGGAGGCTCCCACGTGGCCCTGGAAGGCTTTTCAGAGGGTTGACAGAAGCTAGTAGGTGAAGAATTTGAAGAAAGGGGAACAGCACTTATGCCAAGTGCTTCTGGGTGAGTTGCAGGGTAACATGACACCTGGTCTTGGCATTGAGGGGGCCTTAGGGAGTCCGTGGAGCAGGGAAGGGGAGTGAGACTAAGGGGCACAGGAGTGAAGGGTGAAGTCAAGGGCACAGCAAGTGTAACTGACTCTTTCAACAAACCACAGAGGTTTCCAGAAGGCAGAAATGTAAAACCCCTCACAAAGTGCTGAGATTACAGGCTTGAGCCATTGCACCCCGCCTAAAACCACAATGAACGTAACTATTAAAACAGCTAAAATGAAAGAGACTGTCCACAGCAAATGCTGGTGAAGATGTGCAGGAATTAGTAACTTAATATACTGCTCATGGGAATGGAAAATGGTATAACCATTTTGGAAGATAATTTGGAAGGGAGGCTTTTTTTTTTTTTTTTTTTTAAACAGAGTCTCGATCTGTTGCCCAGGTTAGAGTGTAGTGGCCCGATACCGGCTCACTGCAACCTCCGCCTCTCGGGTTTAAGCAATTATCCCTACCTCAGCCTCCCAGGTAGCTGGGATTACAGGCGCCTGCCACCGGGCCACTTAATTTTTTTCTATTTTTAGTAGAGACGGGGTTTTGCCATGTTGGCTAGGCTGGTCTTGAACTCCTGACCTCAGGTGATCTGCCTGCCTCAGCCTCCCAAAATGTTGGGGTTACAGGCGTGAGCCACCGCAGAAACACCCAGAAGGGAAGTTTCTTTTCTTTCGTCTTTGTTTTTGTTTTCTTTTTGAGATGGAGTCTTGCTCTGTCGCCCAGGCTGGAGTGCAGTGGTGTGATCTCAGCTCACTGCAAGCTCTGCCTCCTGGGTTCACGCCATTCTCCTGTCTCGGCCTCCCAAGTAGCTGGGACTACAGGTGCCCGCCACCACGCCCAGCTAAGTTTTTGTATTTTTAGTAGAGACGGGGGTTTCACCATGTTAGCCAGGATGGTCTCGATCTCCTGACCTCGTGATCCGCCCACCTCGGCCTCTCAAAGTACTGGGATTACAGGCATGAGCCACCACACCTGGCCGGGAAGTTTCTTTTTTTGTTGTTGTTGTTGTTGTTGTTGTTGTTGTTGTTGAGACAGAGTCTCGCTCTGTCGCCCAGGCTGGAGTGCAGTGGCCGGATCTCAGCTCACTGCAAGCTCTGCCTCCCGGGTTTATGCCATTCTTCTGCCTCAGCCTCCCAAGTAGTTGGGACTACAGGCGCCCGCCACCTCGCCCGGCTAGTTCTTTTGTATTTTGTTTTAGTAGAGACGGGGTTTCCCTGTGTTAACCAGGATGGTCTCTACCTCCTGACCTCGTGATCCGCCCGTGTCGGCCTCCCAAAATGCTGGGATTACAGGCTTGAGGAAGTTTCTTAAAAAGTTAAACATACAGCCAGACATGGTGGCTTATGTTGGTAATCCCAGTACTTTGGGAGGTCAAGGCGGGAGGATTGTTTGAGCCCAAGGAGTTCAAGACCAGCCTGTGCAACACAGTGAGGAGATCTTGTCTCTACAAAAAATGGTCAGGTGTGGTGGCTTATACCTGTAATCCTACCAGTTGAGAGGCTGAGGTGGGAGGATCATTTAAGCCCAGGAGTTCAAGATCAGCCTGGGCAACATGGCAAGATGGCAACATGGCAAGACCCCATCTCTACAAAAACTTAAAACATTAGTGGGCTGGCCGGGTGCAGTGGCTCACGCCTGTAATCCCAGCACTTTTGGAGGCCGAGGTGGGCAGATCACGAGGTCAAGAGATCAAGACAATCCTGGCCAACATGGTGAAACCCTGTCTCCACTAAAAATATATTTTAAAAAAATTATCCGGGCATGGTGGCATGCGCCTGTAATCCCAGCTACTCAGGAGGCTGAGGGAGGAGAATCACTTGAACCCGGGAGGTGGAGGTTGCAGTGAGCCAAGATCACGCCACTACCCTCCAGCCTGGAGACGGAGCAAGACTCCATCTCAAAAAATAATAATAATAATAATGGGCTGGGTGTGGTGGCTCACTCACGCCTGTAATCCCAGCACTTTGGAAGTCCAAGGCAGGCAGATCATGAGGTCAGGAGTTTGAGACCAGCCTGGTCAAAATGGTGAAACCTCATCTCTAATAAAATACAAAAATTAGCCGAGCATGGTGGTGTGTCCCAGCTACTTGGGAGGCTGAGGCAGGAGAATGGCTTGAGCCCGGAAGGAAGTACAGACTAGGCGACAGAACAAGACTCTGTCTCAACAAACAAACAAAAACAATAGTGAGGTGTTATGGCTGGCACCTGTGGTCCCAACTATTTGGGAGGCTGTGAGAGGACTGCTTGAGACTGGGATGTTAAGGCTGCAGTGGGCCACTGCACTCCAGCCTGAGTGACAGAGTAAGATCCGGGCTCAAAAAGAAGTTACACATGTACCATGTGATATAGCCATTCCACTCCTATCTCCTCATAAGAAAAGGAAACAGGCTGGGCATGGTGGCTCACGCCTGTAATCCCAGCACTTTGGGAGCCCGAGGTGGGTGGATCATGAGGTCAAGAGATCGAGACCATCCTGGCCAACATGGTGAAACCCTATCTCCACTAAAAATACAAAAATTAGCTGGGCGTGGTAGCATGCACCTGTAGTCTTAGCTACTCGAGAGGCTGAGGCAGGAGAATTGCTTGAACCTGGGAGGCGCAGGTTGCAGGGAGCCAATATCAAGCCACCACACTCCGGCCTGGCGACAGAGTGAAGACTCCGTCTCAAAACAAAACAAAACAAATTAGCTGGACGTAGGAGTGCATGCCTGGAGTCCCAGCCACTCAGGAAGCTGAGGCAGGAGAATTGCTTGAACCAAGGAGGTGGAGGTTGCAGTGAGCCGAGAACATGCCGCTGTACTACAGCCTGAGCAACAGAGCGAGACGCAAAACTCCGTCTCAAATTAAAAAAAAGAAAAGAAAAGAAAAAGAAATAAGGCCGAGCGCTGTGGCTCACGCCTATAATCTCAGCACTTGGGGAGGCCGAGGCACGCCGATCACCTGAGGTCAGGAGTTCGAGACCAGCTAGCCAACATGGTGAAATCCCGTCTCTACTAAAATACAAAAATTAGCCGGGCGTGGTGGCCGGTGCCTGTAATCCCAGCTATTTGGGAGGCTGAGGCAGGAGAATCACTTGAACCCAGGAGGCAGAGATTGCAGTGAGCCAAGAGAGCACCACTGCACTCCAGCCTGGGCAACAAAAGAGTGAGACTCCGTCTCAAAAAAAAAAAAAAAAAAAAGGGTGGGAAGGAAATAAATGTTATGTCCTTATAAAGACTTGCATGCAAGGCCAGGTGCATGCAAGTCTTTGTGAGGTGCCGTGGCTCATGCCTATAATCCCAAGTATTTGGCAGGCCGCGGTAGGAGTATCATATGGGTCTAGGAGTTTGAGACCGGCTTGGGCAACATAGCAAGACCCTATCTCTACAGAAATTTTTTTTTTTTTTGAGATGCAGTTTCGTTCTGTCACCCAGGCTGGAGTGCAATGGCGTGATCTCGGCTTACTGCAATCTCTGCCTCCCAGATTCAAGCGATTCTTCTGCCTCAGCCTCCCAAGTAGCTGGAATTATAGGCACACACACCACCAAGCCCAGCTAAACCACAAAAACATTTTTAAAAATTTAGCCAGGTATGGTGCCTACCTGTAGTCCCAGATACTTCAGAGGCTGAGCGGGGAGGATCACTTGAGCCCAGAAGATTGAGGATGCAGTGAGCCATGATCATACCGCTGCACTCCACCCTAGGGAATCGAATGAGTCCCTGTCTCAAAGAAAAATAAAATGACTTATATGCAAATGTTCATACCAGCCTTATTTGTTATGGCCCCAAACTGGAAACACCCAAATATCCTTCAATGGGTGAATGGTTGAACCAAAGCTGTCACATCTATACTATGGAATACCACTCCTGATGAAAAGAAATGAACTACTGACACACACAACATGGCTGGATCTCAAAATAATAATGCTGAGTAAAAGCCACACCTTTAAAAAAATTCTTTTTTGAGATGGAGTCTTACTCTGTTACCCAGGCTGGAGTGCAGTGGCGTAATCTCAGCTCACTCACTGCAACCTCCACTTCCCAGGTTCAAGTGACTCTCCTGCCTCAGCTTCCTGAGTAGCTGGGACTACAGGCACACGACACCTTGCATGGCTAATTTTTGCATTTTTAGTACAGATGGGGTTTCAACACGTTGGCCAGGGTGGTCTCGAACTTGTGGCCTCAGGTGAACTGCCTGCCTTGGCCTCCCAAAGGGAATTACAGGTGTGTGTTACCACGCCCCGCCAAAGAAAATTTTTTTTCTCTTTTTTTTTTTTTGAGACAGAGTCTCGCTTTATCGCCCAGGCTGGAGTGCAGGGGCCAGATCTCAGCTCACTGCAAGCTCCGCCTTCCGCATTTACGCCATTCTCCTGCCTCAGCCTCCGGAGTAGCTGGGACTACAGGCGCCCGCCACCACGCCCGGCTAGTTTTTTGTATTTTTAGTAGAGACAGGGTTTCACCATGTTAGCCAGGATGGTCTCGATCTCCTGACCTCGTGATCCGCCCGTCTCGGCCTCCCAAAGTGCTGGGATTACAGGCTTGAGCCACCGCACCCGGCCTCTTTTTTTTTGAGACGGAGTCTTGTTCTTGTTGACCAGGCTGGAGTGAAATGGCGCGATCTCAGCTCACTGCAACCTCCGCCTTCCAGGTACAAGTGATTCTCCTGCCTCAACCTCCCAAGTAGCTCGGATTACAGGCATGTGCTACCATGCCCGGCTAATTGTTCTGTATTTAATAGAGACCGGGTTTCACCATGTTAGTCAGGCTGGTCATGAACTCCTGACTTCAGGTGATCCACCTGCCTCATCCTCCCAAAGTGCTGGGATTACGGGTGTGTGCCACCGCACCTGGCCCAAAAAAATTTTAAGTAGAGATGAAGTCTGTGTTTCCCAGGCTGGTCTCAAACTCCTGTACTGACGTGATCCTCCCACCACAGCCTCCTAAAGTGTTGGGATCACATGTGTGAGCTACCATGCCTGGCTGAAAGCCACATCTTAAAAGAAAAATAAGTAGGTACTATCTGATTCCATGTATAGAAAATGCAAATTCACCTACAGTGAAGGAAAGCAGACGAGTGGCTGTTTGGGGACACAAGGATGGGGGAGTCAAGCAGGAGGGATTTAAACAGGGGAATATGTAATCCTAGCACTTTAGGAAGCCAAAGTGCTCAGGAGTTCAAGACCAGCCTGGGCAAGACAGTGAAACACCATTTCTACAAAAAATATAAAAATTAGCTGGGCGTGGTGGCACATGCCTGCAGTCCCAGCTACTTGGGGGCTGAGGTGAGAGGATCACCTGCACCTGGGAGGTAAAGGCTGCAGTGAGCTGAGATCAAGCCACTGTATTCCAGCCTGGGCAACAGAGTGAGACCCTGTCTCAAAAAATAATAATAAAAATTTTTTAATGGCAGGGAATAACGAAACTTGGAGGTGAGAGATATAGTCATTACCTTGATCGTAGTGATGGTTTCATGGGTATACAACAGGTCAAAATTTATTAAATTATAGTTTATTTTATTTTTTGAGACTTTCGCTCTTATTGTCCAGGCTAGAGTGTAATGGTGCTCACTGCAACCTCCGCCTCCCAGGTTCAAACAATTCTACTGCCTTAACCTCCCAAGTAGCTGGGATTACAGGCATGCGTCACCAGGTCCGGCTCATTTTGTATTTTTAGTAGATTTTCAGGGTTTCATCATGTTGGTCAGGCTAGTCTCTAACTCCTGACCTCAGGTGATCCGCCCACCTCAGTCTCCCAAAGTGCTGGCATAACAGTGTAAGCCACCGCACCCGGACATTTTTATTTATTTAAAAAATATATATATGTATATATGTATGTGTATACACACACACACACACACACACACACACACACATATATATTTTTTTCCAGATGGAGCCTCACACGGTCGCTTAGGCTGGAGTGCAGTGGCACAATCTCGGCTCACTGTAAGCTCCGCCTCCCAGGTTCACGCCATTCTTTCCTGCCTCAGCTGTCCCAAGTCCCTAGCTGGGACTACAGGCGCCCTGCTAATTTTTTGTGGTTTTAGTAGAGATGGGGTTTCACCGTGTTAGTCAGGATGGTCTCGATCTTCTGACCTCGTGATTCACCCACCTCAGCCTCCCAAAGTACTGGGATTACAGGTGTGAGCCACCGCACCCAGCCTATACCTACATATTTTAATTTAAGATGGGGGCCTCACTCTGTCACCCAGGCTGAAGTGCAGTGGCATAATTATACCTCACTGCAGCCTGGAACTCCCGGGCTCAGGAGATCCTCTCACCTCAGCCTCCCAAGTAACTGGGACTACATACAGGTCAGGTGTGCACCACCACGCCTGGCTCGATTTATAATTTCTTTCTTTTTTTTTTTTTTTTTTTGAGACAGAGTTTTGCTCGTTGCCCAGGCCGGAGTGCAATGACACCATCTGGGCTCACCACAACCTCCACCTCCCAGGTTCAAGCGATTCTCCAGCCTTAGCCTCCCGAGTAGCTGGGATTACAGGCATGCGCCACCACGCCTGGCTAATTTTTGTGTATTTTTAGTAGAAACGGGGTTTCATCGTGTTGGTCAGGCTGGTCTCGAACTCCTGACCACAGGTGATCCGCCTACCTCGACCTCCCAAAGTGCTGGGATTACAGGCATGAGCCACTGCACCCAGCGCCGAATGACAATTTTTGAGTATGTATAGCATACATGTCAATCATTCCTCAATAAAGCTATTAAAAAAGAAAAACAAAGCAGACATACTGGAATGTATTGACATACTGGAATGACGGAAACGGCCAACCAACATTCATGGTTCACTCAATTAATATCTACTGAGCCCCTACTATGTGCCAGAGTCTGTTCTCAGCACTGGAGTCGCAGCAGAACCAAAAGTCCCTGCCCCTGCCAGCCTTACTAATTCTGCTGGGCAAGATAAACAATAAATATAAGGAAACAAGAAAAATCCGTGTGGAGATTTGTCCTCAGGGAAATAAAACAGCTGTCCTCTAAAAGGGTGGGGGTCAGGGAGGGTGTCTCTGAGTAGGCAGTAGTTAAACTGAGACCTGGAACATACAAAGCAGCCCTTTTTTTTTTAATTTTTTTTTTTCTTTTTGAGATGGAGTCTCACTCTGTCGCCCAGGCTGGAGTGCAGTGGCGCGATCTCTGCTCATTGCAAGCTCCGCCTCCCGGGTTCACACCATTCTCCTACCTCAGCCTCCTGAATAGCTGGGACTATAGGTACCCAACACCATGCCCAGCTAATTTTTTGTATTTTTTAGTAAAGACAGGGTTTCACCGTGTTAGCCAGGATGGTCTTGATCTCCCGACCTCATGATCTTCCACCTTGACCTCCCAAAGTGCTGGGGTTACAGGCATGAGCCACTGTGCCCGGCCTTTTTTTTGAGATAGAGTTTCACTCTTGTTGCTCAGGCTGGAGTACAATGGTGCGATCTCTGCTCACTGCAACCTCTACCTCCTGGGTTCAAGAGATTCTCCTGCCTCAGCCTCCTGAGTAGCTGGGATTAGAGGCATGCACCATCATGCCCGGCTAATTTTGTATTTTTTAGTAGAGATGTGGTTTCTCTGCATTAGTTAGGCTGGTCTCGAACTCCCGACCTCAGGTGATCCACCCGCCTCGGCCTCCCAAAGTACTGGGATTACAGGTGTGAGCCACTGTGCCCGGCCAAGCCGCTCTTTGTTTATTTATACAGAGATAGGATCTGGCTCTGTTGCCCAGGCTGGAGTGCAGTGGTGGGATGACCACTCACTGCAGCCTCAACTTCCCAGGCTCAGGTGACCCTTCCACCTCAGCCTTCTGAGTAGCTGGGATTACAGGTATGCGCCACTATGCCACCCTAATTTTTGTATTTTTTGTAGAGACGGGGTTTCACCATGTTGCCCAGGCTGGTCTTAAACTCTTGGGTTCAAGGGATCTTGCCACCTTGGTCTCCCAAAGTACTGGGATCACAGGCATGAGCCACTGCCCCTTCCCCTGAGACTGCTCACCCACCCTTACTTTTCTCCACTTCCCGCAGAGTCTCAGCTCATGGCTGTGCAGCTTTGTGTGACTCCACTCTCTCTATGCAGTTCAGTTTTCTTTCTTTTTTTTTTTTTGAGGCGGAGTCTGGCTCTGTTGCCCAAGCTGGAGTACAGTAGCCGGATCTCAGCTCACTGCAAGCTCCGCCTCCCGGGTTTACGCCATTCTCCTGCCTCAGCCTCCTGAGTAGCTGGGACTACAGGCGCCTGCCCCTACGCCCGGCTAGCTTTTTGTATTTTTTAGTAGAGACGGGGATTCACCATGTTAGCCAGGATGGTCTTGATCTCCTGACCTCGTGATCCGCCTATCTCGGCCTCTCAAAGTGCTGGGAATTACAGGCTTGAGCCACTGCGCCCGGCCGCAGTTCAGTTTTCTTATCCATAAAGATGGGAGTCAAGTCTGTGTCCAGCTCACCTGGGCACTAGGCTCCCACACAGCTGACTCTCTGGATAAGGGGGCCTCTCCCCTTGGCTCAGCTGGCATTTTGGGACACGCAGAGCAAACATGCCAAAGGCAGAAAAACAGCATCTCAGCAGCCCAGCTGGCTTGTCCTGAGGAGTATCCTGGGGAGTCTGTCCCCTGGGACTAGGGGTATCTTCTGGAGAGACGGCAAGGCTTGGAGGGGGGCACCCCTCCTAACCAGGGCTCAAAGTGAGGCGGGAGGAGCTGAGGCACTGCCCTCAGAGCTGCTTCCATGAGGGCAGCTCTGTCCTGCTCATACCACGGCTAGGGACAGGCCAAGTTGGCCCGAGGCCCAGAGAGGCAGGGAGGGAGGTCAGTGCCACAGTTCGGGGTGGGCCTGCTTGGCCCTCTCTCTGGACACAATGTCCTGGACTGCTCCACAGCTTGGCTGGCCAACAGGGAACAGTGGCTGGCAGAGGGCACGGGCAGCCAGCCGACTGGAGGCAGGCGGCCCAGCCTGAGCAAAGGGCTTGTTCTTACAACCTGTCCTGCCACCTTGGGCAAGGAGAGGGCCAGCTTTCTGGAGGCAGGGAACCTCAGCAGTCACTCTCTTCCTCTTGCCTCAGTTTCCCCAGATCATGAACAACTGCCATCATTTCAGCTAAGTTCTATAGGAATGCCGAATCTTACAAATGCTGCCTTAGCACCTTGCTGACTCTGTGACCTTGGCCAGGGCACCACTCTGAAACCCAGATCTTCACTGGGTGTGAATGCACGGGCGGCTTTTAGAACAGTAACCCTCACACGGAGAGTGCTTAATGGAGTTAAGTATGCTAGTACTGCCACATTAATAAACAATAATAGCCGGGCGCGGTGGCTCAAGCCTGTAATCCCAGCACTTTGGGAGGCCGAGACGGGCGGATCACGAGGTCAGGAGATCGAGACCATCCTGGCTAACACGGTGAAACCTCGTCTCTACTAAAAATACAAAAAAAAAAAACTAGCCGGGCGAGGTGGCGGGCGCCTGTAGTCCCAGCTACTCGGGAGGCTGAGGCAGGAGAATGGCGTATAAATCCGGGAAGCGGAACTTGCAGTGAGCTGAGATCCGGCCACTGCACTCCAGCCTGGGCGACGAGACTCCGCCTCAAAAAAAAAAAAAAAAAAAACAATAATAACATTTATTTATTAAGGGAATCATGTGTGCCCAGAATTTCATCTGTATTGTCCCAAATACTGGCAGCAACTTGGTAGACACGTCTTAACACTCTGACTTTATTTTTATTTATTTATTATTTACTTATTTTGAGACAGGGTCTTTCTCTGTCACCCAGGCTAGAGTGCTCACTGAAGCCTTGGCTTCCTGGTTTCAAGCGATCCTCCTACCTCAGCCTTCCAAGTAGCTGGGACCACAGGACTGCACCACCACGCCCAGCTGATTTTTAAATTTTTGATAGAGAAGGGGTTTCCCTATGTTGTCCAGGATGGTCTCAAAACTCCTGGGCTCAAGCGATCTGCCTGCCTCGGTCTCCCAAAGTGCTGGGATTACAGGCATGAGCCACCATGCCCGGTCAACACTGTGATTTTTTATTTTTATTATTATTATTTTATTTCATTTTATTTATTTATTTTGAGACGGAGTCTCACTGTGTCGCCAGGCTGCAGTGCAGTGGCGTGATCTCGGCTCACTGCAACCTCCACCTCCCAACTTCAAGCAATTCTCTTGCCTCAGCCTCCTTGAACTTCTGACCTCAGGTGATCCGCCCACCTCAGCCTCCCAAAGTGCTGGGATTACAGGCATGAGCCACCACGCCCAGCCTAATTTTTGTATTTTTAGTAAAGATGGGGTTTCACCATGTTGGCCAGGCTGGTCTCGAACTCCTGACCTTGGGTGATCCACCCACCTTGACCTCCTAAAGTGCTGGGATTACAGGCGTGAGCAACTGCGCCCAACCAACGCTGTGATTTTTTTTCTTTTTTTGAGTTGGAGTCTCACTCTGTCACCCAGACTGGAGTGCAGTGGCGTGATCTCGGCTCACTGCAAGCTCCGCTTCCCGGGTTCATGTCATTCTCCTGCCTCAGCCTCCTGAGTAGCTGGGACTACAGGCGCCCGCCACCACGCCCAGCTAATTTTTTGCATTTTTAGTAGAGACAGCGTTTCACCGTGTTAGCTAGGATGGTCTCCATCTCCTGACCTCATGATCCACCTGCCTCGGCCTCCCAGAGTGCTGGGATTACAGGCGTGAGCCACCGCGCCCAGCCTCAGACTTTGAACATGGACAGTCATTGGCCAGTGAAGATAGGGTAACTCCCAGTTTTCCCACTAAAGCCTGAGTCCCCTCAGTTTCCAGCAAAGCAGGATGATTGGTCACCCTGCCTGGAAGAGCGACTCCACCTCTTGGTTTCCTCAACTGTCAAAGGCGGGGCTGGTGCAGTGTGGCCTGGACACTAATTCTCCCTTCATATGTTTGCTCAAAGGTAAAATGAGGCTGGGTGCGGTGCCTCACGCCTGTAATCCCAGCACTTTGGGAGGCTGAGGCAGGAGGATCACTTGAGGTCAAGAGTTAAAGACCAGCCTGGCCAACATGGCAAAACCCCATGTCTAATAAAAATACAGAAATTAGCCGGGTGTGTTGGTGCATACCTATAGTCCCAGCTACTCAGGAGGCTGAGGCAGGAGAATCGCTTGAACCCAGGAGGTGGAGGTTGCAGTGAACTGAGGTCGCACCACTGCACTCCAGCCTGGGCAACAGAGCAAGACTGTCCTCAAAAAAAAAAAAAAAAAGGGTAAAATGAGCATAAAGCCCTGGGCTCATGTCCAGGCCAATTTGTGGGAGCAGGGAGAGTGACATTTCATCTCATGCTGGCAGGGGCCAAGCAGGAGGGAAGGGAAGGACATATGATATCTATGCCCAAGGAAGAGATGAAGAGACTGAGGTTCCCAGTGTCTGAGGAGCTCAGAGAAGGCCTGGGCAGATACCTTCCTCATCTCACAGCTTGAGATGCTCGAAACGGGCTCTGGGTGAGCTACCTCAGTAAGACGATGAATGTGACCACAAGGGACCCTCAGATGCTTCTAGGGTCTTGTAAGAAGGGTGACAGGGAAGCACCCACTCCCCACCACCACCAGGCCACAGAGCACCAGCCCGTCTGCAGCTCCTGGGCCACAGGGCAGGCCTACACCGCGTGTTCCCAGGGCAAAGGCCAAGGTCCACAGGGAGCTGACTGGCCCAGCTGGGCACCACCTAACCAGGCCCAGGTCTGGCGCTGTGGCAGGCCTCTGGCAGGGAGGGTTAGATAAGGAGAGTTCACAGCTACCTGGCTAAGTACTCACCGGGTGTCGACATGCTGCTGTTCCTCCCCACCACACTAGAAGGAAGGGGCCATTTTAGACTGGTGGGGACACTGAGGCTCGGAAAGGCGAAATCTGCCCAAGGTCACCCAGCCCCTACTGAGCGTCACTGCCCGACTTTATAATTTAAGGCACATGGTGGCCCAGGCACAAATGTTGTGGGTGGAGCGGCCACGGAAGGCTCCAGAGCCCCCAGAGTCCAGGCCAGGGAGGAAGAACGCCGTACACAGGCGGAAGCCGAGTCCCCCAGGCCGACCTGGGGCTCCCCCCGCAGTCCGGGCTCCCCTAGGGACCCAAGAAT
Source organism: Piliocolobus tephrosceles (assembly GCF_002776525.5). Classification (NCBI taxonomy): domain Eukaryota; kingdom Metazoa; phylum Chordata; class Mammalia; order Primates; family Cercopithecidae; genus Piliocolobus; species Piliocolobus tephrosceles. The sequence continues at coordinate 23,220,645 of NC_045452.1, read as the reverse complement.
CCTAGCGAGGACGGTCACAGCCACCCCCTGCGGGCACCACCCGCCGTGCTCTGCTGGAGAAGGGTCTCAGTTTCCCTTTAGGTGCAAAGCTGAACGCGGAGGAACCCAGGCAGGCAAGGCGGCGTCGGTGGAGCGGCCCGGGTCCGTGAGGGAAGGCGTGGGGGTGGGGTACGTAACGGACGGCGCGGGAACGTCAGCGCGGGTCGGGGAGGGGCAGCGCCAGGGCGCCCCCTCCCCGAATAGCGCGCCTGTTCAGTCCTCGTGACACCGGCACGACGCACTCCGCGCCCGCCATGCCGGCCGCCAAGCCAGTCGGGACAGGGGGCGAAGAGGACACCTGCCGGGAGCGAGTCCCGGGCTGACTCCCCATGGCCGCGCGGGGTGTGGAGAAGAGCCTGAGGGGGGGGGCCTCTCGCCTCCGGCGCCCGCGGAGTGGGCGGCCCCGACCGCTCTGCGGCCTGTTAAGGCCCACACGCCCTTTGCCCTCCCCGGGGGCCTGGCATCTTCACACCTCCCGCCCCGCCCGGGCCGCAGCTTCGAGACCGCTGAACCCTCCTCCTTCTCCTCCTCCTTGTCTTCCTCCTCCTCCTCGGACTTCACCTCCACGAGGGACTTCCGCCCCGGGCCCGGCCGCAAGCTCTTCCCCATTGAGCGCGTCTTCTGCCCCCGAGGCCCCGCGGCGGCCCCCCCCCCCCCCCCCCCCCATCTCAAGGCTGGGTGTTATTTTTATAGTTTTTATTTTTGAGACGGAGTTTCGCTCTTGTTGCCCAGGCTGGAGAGAAATGGCGCGACCTCGGCTCACCGCAACCTCTGCCTCCCGGATTCAAGCGATTCACCTGCCCCAGCCTCCCGAGTAGCTGTGAATTGCAGGCATGCGCCACCACGCCCGGCTAATTTTGTATTTTTAGTAGAGACAGGGTTTCTCCATGTTGGTTAGGCTGGTCTCGAACTCCTGATTTCAGGTGATCTGCCCACCTCGGCCTCCCAAAGTGCTGGGATTACAGGCGTGAACCACCGTGCCTGGCCGAGGCTGGGTGTTATTTATGTCCCCCTCTGTGTCTCCGCAGACAGAGCTCGGTGGAGAGATGGCTGCGGCCCAGTTGTACACAGCCGGCGCTCAAGTGCGAGGCCAAGGCAGGAAGCCGCCGGCCCAGCCGCCTGCTGCCCAGGACCGAGGAGGCCCCTGGTCCAGGCTGGATTGCCTCACCCTTGGGAAAGCAACAGAGGACAGGAGGTAGCTGCCACCTGAGGTCATGGCCACCCACATCCCACCACACGGCATTTGCTCTCCCTTCTTCCCCAGGTTAGGACATCATCGGGCGCTTCCATGTCGCCCCAGGAGGCTCCCCTACAGCAGGGGCATGGCCACGGGGAAGCTGCTGAGCAAAGTTAATTCCGGGGTTCCACACCAGGCCTCTTGGGAATGGGGCCTGGGCCTCTGCATTTGAAACGCGCTCTACCTTCTAATCTACCTTCTAAGCGTTGCGATGATTTGAGAGCAGGGAGGGTTTTCGGGAAGAGAGCTAGCTGACAGCAGGTGATGGAAGGTGCAGGTGGGGACTGCGGCAGCCTTGATTTGATGGGGCAGGATGGAAAGACAGGGCAGATGAGGATGAACTGGGAGCCTTGGTCAGAGAATGTCCTGATCATGACCTCAGAGCACCACGCCCACCCATACAGGTATCGTTTATTGCCTGCTAAGGGATATATTGGACCCTGTCCTCCAGCAACCATGCAAATGGGCCTTATTGTCCCCATTTTAAAGGCCCAGAGAGTGAGGCCGGGCGCAGTGGCTCACAACTGTAATCCCAGCACTCTGGGAGGTCGAGGCAGACAGATTGCTTTGAGTCCAGGAGTTTGAGACCAGCCTGGCCAACATAGCAAAACCCCACCTCTACTAAAAATACAAAAAATTATCCGGGCATGGTGGCACATGCCTGTAGTCCCAGCTATTCGGGAGGCTGAGGCAGGAGAATCACCTGAACCCGGGTGGTAGAGGCTGCAGTGAGCCAAGATTGCACCACTGCACTCCAGCCTGGGCAACAAGAGTGAGACCCTGCCTCAAAATAATAATAATAAATAAAAATCAAGGCTCAGAGAGGGGATGTGACTTGGACAAAGTCCCTGGTGAGGAGGGTACAGAAAAATCAGGACTCAGTTTAATTCCTCCATCCAGGCCCTAGCTAAACACTAGGCATGAAAAGATGAATAAAATACACTTCCTGGCCTAAAAGAGTTGTTGATACAGGAAGAGGGGCAGGCAGCAAACATACCACAATCGCAATCACAGTCATGATGGAGGTCTGATGGAGCAGTGAGGGCTCAGAGCTGAATTCTGAAGGATGAAGAGGAGTTACCCCAGAAGATTCGGGAGGGGCATCCCCAGCAGAGGGAACAGCTTGTTCTGCTGCTCAGAGGCCTGAAATAGCAATCGCTGTAGGGATCTGTGAGCTCTTTGGTGAGCTTAGAGTGTGCTGGTTTGGTGGAAGATGAGGCTTGATGTGCCCAGAGAGCCTTGGCTGGGCAAGGAGGCTGGACTTTGTCCACAGTGCAGAAAGAGTGTGAGCCCTGTGGAGGAGGGGAGAGGAGTAGGAGGGACCTGAAGGAGGCCAGAAGAGCAGAGGCACAGGGCTCCCTCCCGCCCCATCCCTGTATCTCCATGGCAACCCCTCTTCCCCCACCCTGACTCTACCTCAGCTGTGGACCTGCTTCTCTATCAGCAGCTAAGCTGGGGACTGTCGGAAGAGACCAGACCCCATTCTAGCTGTGCATGATGTGCTTGCTGTGTGGCCTGGAGCAAGCCACTTTGTCCCCTTGGGTCTTGGTTTTCTCTTCGGTAAAATGGGGGCTGCACTAATCCCTGTCCAGTCCCTCCATGTGGTGAGTGAGGCACAGAGGCAATGGTCAGGTGGGAGGGGCTTGTCTGCTGCACAGCCCCTGTCAGCACCTTGCTAGGCATTGGCTCAATTGGTGCATCCCTCAACCTTCATCCGGTCAAGCCTTCTCCCCAGTGGTCCTCCTGACCATGCCCACCAGACTTCAGGAGAGGCCAGCACTGCTGGCTGGAGTCCTGAAGCTGCCCATTCTCTGAAAGCAGAGGCTCAGGCAAGTCACAGCCTCTCTGGGCCTCCGTTTTCACAGATGCAATATGGAATGCTCCCAAGTGTCTAGTGGGGAGAGGGCCCTGGCAGCCCCTCTGCTCCAGGACAACACAGGCCTGGTCTCTCTAAACACAAGGGGGGCCAGGCATGGTGGCTCACGCCTGTAATCCCAGCATTTTGGGAGGCCGAGACTTGCAGATCAGTTGAGGCCAGGAGTTTGAGATCAGCCTGGCCAACACAGCAAAACCCCATTTCTACTAAAAATACAAAAATTTAGCCAGGCGTGGTGGCACGCACCTGTAATCCCAGCTACTCAGAGGCTGAGGCAAGAGAATGGCTTGAACCCAGGAAGCAGAGGTTGCAGTGAGCCTGGACAACAGGGCAAGACTCTGTCACACACACACACACACACACACACACACAATCCCAGAAACAGAACAGGCGGATCAGGACCCTCTCTGCCCTACCCCCTGTTGTGTCCCCTCTGCCACTCCCAGCCCCTGCCAGGGACATCCTGTGCTCCAGTGATGTCACCAGGCCTACAGGATTTATTTTTAAACTCCCAGGCCTTGGCCAGCTCCCTACCCCTCACCCATCCTACCCCATCTCACCCTACCTGCCCTGCTTCCCACATCCGAGCTGAGCCCCAGGCTGGTCCTTGAAAGCCTTTCCACACACACTCTGTTGCCCAGCCTGCAGCCCTCAGGCTTCTGAGAGGTTGTGGGGAGCCAGGTCACTGGCCAAGTGATCTTGGCCATTGGATTTGGATCTGCAGAAGTAAACAGATGGGTCCCTGGAGGTGGACCCAGCTGCCTTGTGTCCCCAAGGGGGAGTCTGAAGCCCAGATGACAGGAGGGCGAGAATCATCAGATGGGCTGTGCGAACACTTGAAGTCCCTGTCTGGGCCTTGGAGTTATCACCAAAGTTTGCTTTGAATTCATTTTTTAAAAGCAGCTTTTTGTCTGGAAGCTTCAAATCTTTCTTGATGATATGCAATACAAACAACTGCAGAGATAGACTGGGTGCTGGGGTAGCTCCCAGCAGCACCCTGGCCCTCACCCACACCCTGGGCAGGGTGTGTGTCCATCACAGATGTTACACACTTACCCTCTAGAGTGACTTTAGACTAATGATCTGTCCCCATCTTCAGCTTAGAAATTTATGCTGATGAAGCACCCATTTTATGTGTTTCATATGTTGGCCTTCTGGATAAGATTAGGGGTGAAAATGATATTCTACTTCAAAAAACCATTTGAAAATGGCAGCCTTGCCGGGCGCGGTGGCTCAAGCCTGTAATCCCAGCATTTTGGGAGGCTGAGACGGGCGGATCACGAGGTCAGGAGATCGAGACCATCCTGGCTAACACGGTGAAACCCCGTCTCTACTAAGAACTACAAAAAACTAGCCGGGCGAGGTGGCGGCGCCTGTAGTCCCAGCTACTGGGAGGCTGAGGCAGGAGAATGGCGTGAACCTGGGAGGCGGAGCTTGCAGTGAGCTGAGGTCTGGCCACAGCACTCCAGCCTGGGTGACAGAGCGAGACTCCGTCTCAGGCTAAAAAAAAAAAAAAAAAAAGAAGAAAATGGCAGCCTTGACTCTTCTATCCTCATAGCTGCCCTGGGAAGCTGGGCAAGGATCAGAGGACCAGAATCCTCTTTTGTTTTCTTTTCTTTCTTTTTTTTTTTTTTTGAGACGGAGTTGTGCTTTTGTTGGCCAAGCTGGAGTGCAGTGGTACTATCTCGGCTCACTGCAACCTCCACCTCCCAGTTCAAGTGATTCTCCTGCCTCAGCCTCCCAAGTAACTTGGATTAGCCACTATGCCTGGCTAATTTTTGTATTTTTAGTAGAGATGGGGTTTCACCATGTTGGCCAGGCTGGTCTCGAATTCCTGACCTCAGGTGATCTGCCTGACTCGGCTTCCAAAAGTGCTGGGATTACAGGCGTGAGCCACCACTTCCAGCCCTGAATCCTCTTTTTTTTTTTTTTTTTTTTCAGACTGTGTCTGACTCTGTTGCCCAGGCTGGAATGCAGTGTCGCAATCTCAGCTCACTGCAAGCTCCGCTTCCTGAGTTCACGCCATTCTCCTGCCTCAGCCTCCTGAGTAGCTGGGACTACAGGCTCCCACCACCACACCCCGCTTATTTTTTGTATTTTTAGTAGAGACGGGGTTTCACCATGTAGCCAGGATGGTCTCGATCTCCTCACCTCGTGATCCGCCCACCTTGGTCTCCCAAAGTGCTGGGATTACAGGCATGAGCCACGGTGCCTGACCCTGCACTGTGCTCCGGATTGGGCGATAGAGTGAGACTCCGTCTCAAAAAACAAAACAAAACAAAACAAAAAAATGGGAAACTGAAGCTCAAAGGGGAGGAGTGACCCAGGCAGTGGCAGTGGCTAGAATCCAGGGTGTGTCTATCCTCCAGCCCCACGAGAGGTGAGATTGACTTACGTTGCCCAGCCCAGCCCAGCCAGCCAGAGTTGGCAGTCCTCTTTTATTTTATTTTATTATTATTTTTTTTGAGACGGAGTCTCGCTCTGTTGCCCAGGTTGGAGTGCAGTGACACAATCTCAGCTCAGCCCACTGCAACATCCACCTCCCAAGTCCAAGCAATTCTCGTGCCTCAGCCTCCTGAGTAGCTGGGACTACAGGTGCCCGCCACCATACCTGGCTAATTCTTTGTGTTTTAGCAGAGAAGAGATTTCACTATGTTGTCCAGCGTGGTCTCGAATTCCTGAGCTCAGGCGATAATTCGCATGCCTCAGGTCTCTCGCCTGTAAATCCCAGTGCTTTGGGAGGCAGAGGAAGGTGGGTTGCTTTATGTCAGGAGTTCATGACCAGCCTGGCCAACATGATGAAACCCCATCTCCATTAAAAATACAAAAATTAGCCGGGGGTGATGGCGTGCACCTGTAATCCCAGCTATTGAGGAGGCTGAGGGAGGAGAATCACTTGAACCTGGGAGGCAGAGGTTGTAGTGAGCTGAGAGCCGAGATTGTGCCACTGCACTCCAGCCTGGACAACAGAGCAAGACTCTGTCTCAAAAAATAATAACAAAAAAAACTGACACACAGTAAGTGCTCAATAATTACATGATCAGGCGTGGTGGCTCACACCTGTTATCCCAGCACTTTGGGAGGCTGAGGCGGGCAGATCACTTGAGGTCAGGAGTTTGAGACCAGCCTGGCCGACATGGTGAAACCCCATCTCCACTAAAAATACAAAAAGTAGCTGGGTGTGGTGGTGTGCACCTGTAATCCCAGGTACTTGAGAGGCTAAGGCAGGAGAATCACTTGAACCCAGGAGGCGGAGGTTGCAGGGAGCCAAGATCACACCACTGCACTCCAGCCTGGGTGACAGAATGAAACACTCTCAAAAAATAAATTAATGAGGCCGGGCGCGGTGGCTCAAGCCTGTAATCCCAGCACTTTGGGAGGCCGAGATGGGCGGATCACGAGGTCAGAAGATCGAGACCATCCTGGCTAACACGGTGAAACCCCGTCTCTACTAAAAAATACAAAAAACTAGCCAGGCGAGGTGGCGGGCGCCTGTAGTCCCAGCTACTCGGGAGGCTGAGGCAGGAGAATGGCGTAAACCCTGGAGGCGGAGCTTGCAGTGAGCTGAGATCCGGCCACTGCACTCCAACCTGGGCGACAGAGCAAGACTCTGTCTCAAAAAAAAAAAAAAATAAAATAAAATAAATAAATAAATAAATAAATCACATATCTCTAGCAGGAAAAGAACGAGGCTGACTCTGTATGGGGAAGAGGGGAGGCTGGAGATTGGGCCCCTCCAGCTTAATCCCTGGACCCCCTTCCGCTAAGGAAGTCCACAGCCTCCTTGACTACTCTGGCAGGAGTGAGAATAATGCTGTACGCTTCAGGGAAGCAGGTATCTAAATCCAAATGTATGTAAATCTCATGCAAACAGGAAGCACTGGGTCCTTCCAGGGGAGAGATGGAGAGAGAAAATCCAGTTACCAGGGACTGGGGATGGGGGTTGCGGGGCTGGAACAGAAGCAGGGTGCCCCAGAGCCTTCACAGGGCACTGCCTCAAATGCCAACTGAGAAGCTGCCCCAGGCCCTGTGGGCCCCTCCTGGCATGAATATGAAACCTCCTGGTGCCCTGGGATTCCCCGGTCCTCCTCGGTCAAATTGAGAGGGTCCGTGGTGAGGATACACACAGACCCATTTGTGCACACATACTCTAACCCTGCCAGACACAGCTGGACACACACACACATACCCAGGAACAGTCACAGACACACACAGACACAATTGTACACACAGTCAGACACAGGCACTCGGGCAACTCAGGCTCTGGGCCTCAGGGCAGGGGAGGCCCCAGAGATCTTGCTCACTTGAAAAGGCAGTGCTGAGGCCCCAGGGGCCCCTGGTTTCCTGTCCACCCGCCTTTTCCCCAACCCACACACACGGTACCTGGACACCAGCCCTACTCGAGGAGGCCCCTGAAAAAGCTCCTTCCTTGGCCTCATCCTGATATGGCAGGCCTGCTCCGTGCACCCCGTGGGGTTCCAGTTCTTGCCCACATTTATTCTTTGTTTTTATTTACTTTTTTAAAAAATGTAACATTTATTTATTTATTTACTGAGACAGAGTCTCACTCTGTCGCCTAGTATGGAGTGTAGTGATACAATTTCAGCTCACTGTGAGCTCCGCCTCCTGGGTTCACGCCAATCTCCTGCCTCAGCCTCCTGAGTAGCTGGGACTACAGGCGCTATTTTTTATTTATTTATTTATTTAGTTAGTTTTTATTTTTAGTAGAGACAGGGTTTCACCTTGTTCGCCAGGATGGTCTCGATCTCCTGACCTCGTGATCTGTCTGCCTCGGCCTCCCAAAGTGCTGGGATTACAGGTGTGAGCCACCATGCTTGGCCCACTTTTTTAATTTTTATTTTTGAGCCAGAGTCTCGCTCTGTTGCACAGGCTAGAGTGCAGTGGCACGATTTCGGCTCACTGCAGCCTCTGCCTCCCAGGCTCAGGTGATGCTCCTGCCTCAGCCTCCGGAGTAGCTGGGACTACAGGTGCTTGCCACCACACCTGGCTAATTTTTTTTTAATTTTTGTTTTGTTTTGTGTTTTTGAGACGGAGTCTTGCTGTGTCTCCTGGGCTAGAGTGCAGTGGCCGGATCTCAGCTCACTGCAAGCTCCGCCTCCTGGGTTTACGCCATTCTCCTGCCTCAGCCTCCGGAGTAGCTGGGACTACAGGCGTCCGCCACCTCGCCCGGCTAGTTTTTTGTATTTTTTAGTAGAGATGAGGTTTCACCGTGTTAGCCTCGATCTTCTGACCTCGTGATCCGCCCGTCTCGGCCTCCCAAAGTGCTGGGATTACAGGCTTGAGCCACCGCGCCCGGCCTTTTCTTTTGTTTTTGAGATGGAGTCTCACTTTGTCACCCAGGCTGGAGTGCAGTGGCATGATCTTGGCTCACTGAAACCTCCGCCTCCCAGGTTTAAGCAATTCTCTGCCTCCCAAGTAGATGGAATTACAGGTGTGCGCCACCACGCCTGCCTAATTGTTGCATTTTTAGTAGAGATGGGGGTTTCACCATCTTGACCAGGCTAGTCTTGAACTCCTAACCTCGTGATCCACCTGCCTCAGCCTCCCAAAGTGCTGGGATTACAGGCATGAACCACCACGCCTGGCCCTAATTTTTTTGCATTTTTAGTAGAGATGGGGTTTCACCATATTGGCCAGGATAGTCTCGAATTCCTGAGCTCAAGTCATCTGCTCACCTTGGCCTCCAAAAGTGCCACTGTGCCCAGTCTATTCTCTCTTTTTGACAGATGGGGAAACTGAGGCTCAGAGCCAGGCTTGTCAAAGGCATATGGAGGACTGGGGGTGGTGGGATACAAATTCAGGCAGCAGATAGACTCCAAGTCCGACGCCTCTGCAGAACCCCTCATCCCAGATAACTGGCTCTGGCCGAGCTACCGTCCTCACCCTACTCCCTGGACATCCCCTCCCTCCCCAGAAAGAGCCTAGAAGCACAGGCTCTGGGCAGCAGCCAGCCCTCCCTTCCTCCCAGGCTTCTGTGCACACCCTTGGACCACGTACACCAGTGGCCATTGGAGGGCAGGAGGGGCGGCGGCCGAGTCAGCTGGTGCCCACAGCACTGCCTGGCACGGAGGGCCCTGGAGGCTTTGCTGAGAGGACAGATCTGGAGGCTGGACCCGAGGTCACCGCCCAGGGCGTGTCTGCATCGCCACCTGGTGGTAATACAGCACCCCTGCCACACCCGACTCGTGTTGTCATCCTCTCCACAGCCCGGTCAGCAGGTATATTTGGGGAGTAGCCACTGCGTGCTGCACATGGGCAGGCCAGGCACTGAGAACACAGCGAGGCTGAGGAGATGTGGGGGCATGCACTCCAGGCAGAAGGAACAGCAAGTGCAATGGCTCTGAGACAGGAAGGAGTTGGGGAGACCCAGGAGGAGCAAACAGGTTAAAGAACTAGACTCAAGTGCCAAGGGCAGAGAGGAAGAAAGGCAAGTCTCGGTGGCTCACCTCTGTAATCTCAGCACTTTGGGAGGCCAAAGTAAGAGGATCACTTGAGGCCAAGACTTTGAGGCCAGCCTGGGCAATATAGTAAGACCCTATCTCTACAGGAATTTTTTTTTTTTTTTTTTTTTTTTGAGATGAATTTTCGCTTTTGTCACCCAGGCTGGAGTGCAATGGCGTGATCTCGGCTCATTGCAACTTCTGCCTCCTGGGATCCAGAGATTCTTCAGTCTCAGCCTCCCGAGTAGCTGGGATTACAGGTGCCCGCCACTATGCCCAGCTAATTTTTATATTTTTGTAGGGACAGGGTTTCACCATGTTGGCAAGGCTGGTCTCGAACTCCTGACCTCAGATGATCTGCCTGCCTTAGCCCCCCAAAGTGCTGGGATTACAGGCATGAGCCACTGCGCCCAGCCCATTTTGTGCTGGTGTGACAGAATACTTGAGACTGGATAATTTGTAAGAAAAGAGATTTATTTCTTATAACTCAGGAAGCTGGGAAGCCCAAGATCGAGGGCTGCGTCTGGTGAGGGCCCCTTGCTGTGTCATAACGTGGCAGAAGGCATCCCATGGTGAGAGGGGGCAAGAGCTTGGATTTGCAGCTTCAAGTTTTTTTTTTTCTTTTTTTTTGAGACGGAGTCTTGCTCTGTGCCCCAGGCTGGAGTGCAGTGGCACGATCTCACTGCAAGCTCCGCCCCCCGGGTTCACGCCATTCTCCTGCCTCAGCCTCCCGAGTAGCTGGGACTACAGGCGCCCGCCACCACGCCCGGCTAATTTTCTTGTATTTTTAGTAGAGACGGGGTTTCACCATGTTAGCCAGGATGGTCTCGATCTCCTGACCTCGTGATCCGCCCGCCTCGGCCTTCCACAGTGCTGGGATTACAGGCTTGAGCCACCGCACCTGGCCTCAAGCTCTTTTTTTTAAAGATGGAGTTTCAATCTTCTTGGCCAGGCTGAAGTACAATGGCCCGATCTTGGCTCACCACAACCTCTGCCTCAGCCTCCCAAGTAGCTCCCAAGCGATTCTCCTGCCTGCCTCAGTCTCCCAAGTAGCTGAGGTTACAGACGTGCGCCACCATGTCCAGCTAATTTTTATCTTTTTAGTAGAGAAGGGCTTTCTCCATGTTGGTCAGGCTGGTCTCGAACTCCCAACCTCAGGTGATCCCCCCCCCCCCCCACCTCGCCTTAGCCTCCCAAAGTGCTGGGATTACAGGCATGAGCCACTGCACCTGGCCACCTCAAGCTCTTTTATATCCATTTGTGAGGGTGGAGGCCTTATGACCTAAACACCTTCCATTAAGCCCCACCTCCCAACACTATTGCATTGGGGATTAAGGTTCCAACACATACATTCTGGGGAGACATTCAAACCATAGCGCCGTCCTGCGTGCTGTACGCTGGGAAGACGTTAAGAACAGTGAGGAATGGTGCACCTGGCCTTGTGCCTTAAGAGGGAGGGCCAGCTGGAGGCAACAGACTGAGGCCCTTGTCCTGTCCCCTCTACCTCTGATCCTTGACCCTTGTGCCATCCCCTCTACCTCCCTGCAGTCTGGACTTCCTGGAGTCAGCCTGGAATCCAGACCTGAGTGGACGCCCACTGCTCTGTGTGGAGAAATCTGCGGGACAGCTAGGCAGTGGCTTGCTGTGTGCCCTGATGACAGAGCCGCAGCTTAAAATAAAAGCCTCCTGCTCAGCCCTCACTTAATCCTGAGGGGACCGGGCATCAGGATGCATGGTTGGGAGGATTTGCTGAAGTGAGAGGCTGCTGAGAGCTCCCGGAGGGCTGGCTGGGGGGCTGGGACACCCATCTTAAAGTCTGTTTCTGATTTTCTTTGCTGCTCACCCCTATCTCTGGCTGGCAGCTTGCCCGGATTAGCTGCTGACGTCAGGAGCTGCCAGCTGGGCCAGCCTAGCATAGCCACGGGGCAGTGTGTGAAGGGCTGTCTGGGAATAGGGTGCAGTCAAGGAAGGGGCATATGTCCAGCTTTGGAATTTGTCCTCGAGGGAGCTGGGGTGGGGGGAAGGAGAAGGGTCGAGATGTGCTGTCATGCACGCACATGTGACCTGTGTAGCACATCCTCATTGGACAGAGAGAGAAACAGCTCAGGGAAATGGATAAGCTGTCCAAGGCCACACAGCTGGTCTAACCCTGGCTACACCCCACACCAGCTGGTAGACATCCCCCGATAGGCAGCAGCTGCTGGGACTGGAGGTGATGGTCTCTGTGTAGGTCCATACCTTCCTATTGCCATGATGGCAGCTGCCGAGTGGTGAGTGTTCGCCCTGCTCCAGGTATCTTCGTGGGACAACTGTCTTATGAAGCTGGTGTTCCATTCTCTTTTTTTTTTTGAGACGGAGTTTTGCTCTTGTTGCCCAGGCTGGAGTGCAATGGCACGATCTTGGCTCACCTCAACCTCTGCCTCCTGAGTTCAAGTAATTCTCCTGCCTCTGCCTCCTGAGTAGCTGGGATTACAAGCATGTGTCACCATGCCTGGCTAATTTTGTATTTTTAGTAGAGACAGAGTTTCTCCATGTTGGTCAGGCTGGTCTCGAACTCCTGACCTCGTGATCCACCTGCCTCGGCCTCCCAAAGTGCTGGGATTGCAGGTGTGAGCCACTGCCTGGCCACTGGTGTTCCATTCTACAAGTGAGAAACTGGAAGCCCAGAGAAGGGAAGTGACTTGCTCACGATCATACCCCAAATTGGTGACGGAGGCAGGATTTGATCCTAGGACCGTTGGAGTCTAAAGCCAGTGCTCTGCCATGCATACAGAGATTTCACAGCTTTGACATGTTTCAAGCCCATGCCCCTGTGCCTGCCATGGCTGCACAGATCTCCGCTTTGAGTGAGCACACTTGCATGCAGAGTAGAAAATACAGAGGAGGCCAGGTGCGGTGGCTCACACCTGTAATCCCAGCACTTTGGGAGGCCGAGGCAGGTGGATCACTTGAGGTCAGGAATTCAAGACCACCCTGGCCAACCTGGTGAAACCCCATCTCTACTGAAAATACAAAACATAGCCAGGCATGGTGGCACACACCTGTAGCTACTTGGGAGGCTGAGGGAGGAGAATTGCTTGAACTGGAAAAGTGGAGGTGGCAGTGAGCCAAGATCATGCCACTGAACTCCAGCCTGGGTAACAGAGCAAGACACTGTCTCAAAAAAAAAAAAAAGAAGAAGAAGAAGAAGAAAGAAAGAAAAAAAGAAAACGCATGGGGTTAGAACAGGTCATCCCTGGAGAGAAACAGAGCTCAGGTTGACCAATCCTAAGAAAGGACATCCTTAGGCCCCATTGGGTCACATGCTCACCCCTAGACCAATCAACTGTGCCCAGGGCTAGGCTCAGATGGACCACGGGGATGGATTTGGGGTGTGCAAGCGCTTGGGTAAAGCCTTTGCCTAAAAATTTGACCCTTGGGGCCAAAGGTTTTGCTTTTTCACCTGGCTTCTTGGAGCCCTATTCTCAACCTCAGGGACAAGAGGCTGAGGTGTCAAGAGTTCCATCTTTCTCCTGGATCCTCTCCAAGCTTTCTCTGTGCCCTCTTTGGCCATCTGGCTGGGCTGTTTCTGCAGCGGGTAGTGAGGTGTGTGATCAGGATCAGAAGCTACCCGCAGGCCTCTTGGCTCTACCCCAACTTGTAGGTGAACCTTGGGGACAAGTCACAGCCATTCACTCTCCTGGTCTCCTTTTAAATGCCACCCAGAGAGGCCTTCCCTAACCTCTCCAGTACGGTTAGTCTCTCTCCCAGCTCCCCAGTCTTGTCAGCCACACCCTTTACCTTGGCCCGCCATCCTCCACGTTTTTCCATCTGTTTGTCTTCCCTAGCAGACTGTGAGGGCAGGAGGAAGAGGTGATACCAAATAGACATTTAAGAAATATTTGCAGGCTGGGCATGGTAGCTCATGCCTGTAATCCCAGCACTTTGGGAGGCCGAGGTGGGCGGATTGCTGGAACTCAGGAGTTCGAGACCAGCCTGGCCAACATGGTGAAACCCTGTCTCTACTGAAAATAAAAAAAATTAGCCAGGCATAGCGGCATGCACCTGTAGTCCCAGCTACTTGGGAGGCTGAGGTGGAGAACTGCTTCAACCTGGGAGGCAGAGGTGCAGGGAGCCAAGGTCGTGCCACTGCACTCCAGCCTGGTGACAGAGACTTTGTCTTAAAAAAAAAAAAATGAACGTTTTATAGCCAAAGAATAGGAGAAAAGGAAAACCCTCGGAGTCCCACCAAAAGGATCCAACTCTTCAGTCTTCTTTTTTTTTTTTTTTGGAGACAGAGTATCGCTCTATCGCCCAGGCTGGAGTGCAGTGGCGCAATCTCGGCTCATTGCATCCTCCACCTCCCAGGTTCAAGCAATTCTCCAGCTTCTGCCTCCCAAGTGGCTGGGATTATAGGCCTGCACCACCATGCCCAGATAATTTTTGTATTTTTAGTAGAGACAGGGATTCACCATGTTGGCCGGGCTGGACTCAAACTCCTGACCTCAAGTGATCTGCCTTCCTTGGCCTCCCAAAGTGCTTGGATTACCGGCATGAACCACCGTGCCTGCCCTTTTTTTTTTGAGACGGAGTCTCGCTCTGTTGCCCAGGCTGGAGTACAGTGGCATGGTCTCAGCTCACTGCAACCTCTGCATCCTGGGTTCAAGCGATTCTCCTGCCTCAGCCTCCTAAGTAACTAGGATTACAGGTGTCTGCCACCACGCCTGGCTAATTTTTTTTTTTTTTTGTATTTTTTTTTTTT
>NC_045452.1:23196676-23205891 GCF_002776525.5 Piliocolobus tephrosceles | reverse complement strand
GGGCGCCTGTAGTCCCAGCTACTCAGGAGGCTGAGGCAGGAGAATGGCGTAAACCCGGGAGGCGGAGCTTGCAGTGAGCTGAGATCCGGCCACTGCACTCCCGCCTGGGCGACAGAGCGAGACTCCGTCTCAAAAAAAAAAAAAAAAGAGAACACTTGTCATAAGCAGCTCCCTGTCTGTCTTCTAGTTGTTTAGCACTTTTATCTGTTCCCACTGCTTCTGGTCTGGTATCTGTCCCTCCTCAATATAAGCAGGGCAAGAATCACTTCCATCTGATAGATGAGGAAACTGAGGCAGAGTGGTTGGGGTCAGATGCTAAGAGTGTCTGGACTACGATGAAAGGGGTGTCTGGGGTGGATTCTAATGAGATAGTTTTCCAGCTTGACTCTACAGCTCCTAGGCCAACACTCAAGGGAGGAAACTCGAGATTAGGGGTGCAGGGAAGGACAGAAAAGACAGTCCCAACATTCTCATTTCAAAATATTTAATTTTGTCTGAAAAGGATACATTCCCGGCTTCCCTCCCACCACATCACTCCGGCCCACCAGCAGTGACACACTCGCACGCACACACGCACATAAGGCCAATGGGCTACGGTCTGCTTCTGCCCTCTCTGGCTGGGAAGAAGGGATTTTTCTCTTGCCTCCTTCCCCCAACAAAGGTAAAGAAGAGAGGGGCCCGCTGGAATGCCAGCTCCCAGGGAAGGACACAGAGCCCCACACACTCTATCACATCACATGCACTTAGAAAAATAAAACCAAGTGGTGTTCTGGCATCCCCAACACCGTAAGAGAGCAATATCCACCTGGAAGTCATCTTTGCCATTTTCTAGAAAAATTTATTGCACTTAATTAGCAGATGTTAAAGGAGCTCTGGGGTAGAGCTTTGCCATGAAAACCAGATGCTCCTCGGCCCTTTGCGTTCCAAGGAGCACGGCTCCCGGGGCCCAGGGAGAGGGCTGCCCAGCTTCGGAGGGGTTTTCCCCCACTGGCTTGCGTGCCTGCCACCCTGCCTCAGGCCAGAGGACCGCAGGAGTGGCCTGCACCGCCCCTCTCAGCAGGGTTACATGTAAGGTTCACTGCTAAGTGCCCCTCCAACCTCAGAAGCCAGACCGGCAAACCTCTTCCTTTGACCAAGGGTAAGAGTTACCCGGGTCCTCCACAAAGTTGCCATAAACCTTGAAAACCCTCTCTCTAAATGCACATGTTCCTCCATCACAGGAGACATATATATGAATATTCCTGCAAAGTTCCAGCTCATTCATGATTTGTCTGTTCTGAGGTTGCGCTAAGGGTGCCACAAAGCTTTAGACAGAATGCTTAGGAATTAGATGGTATTTCCAAGCCCATCGGAACCCACGGAAAGCCAAGGTAAAGTCAGCTTCTCTAGCCTCCAGTGATTTACAGATGTCAAAGATCCAAGCACAGGAGCCTCAGTCTCCAGCAGTCAGCCTCCAAGAAGAAGGCCCAGGAGGGAGCCAAGAGACTCCCATTCCCTCGAGAGAAACTGAGCAGGCACCAACCCTCTCCTGCAAGCACGGATTTTTAGGACAGGAGAGGAGACAACCTTACCTGAGCACTTCTTTTCTCCCACAGGTCAGCCTCTGTGGACATCCTCCATCTTGTCCCCACCAGGCTCCTGACTCAGAGGGGCATTTCAAAAAGAGTCCAGCAGCCGTACTCTTTCCAAGTAAGCACTTTGGGAAAGAACCCGATACCCACTGCCTGGGGGAAAGAAGGGAGGGCACCAAACAGGCAGAGGGCGGGATAAAGAGGAGAGACATCGAGCCACCATCCCAGCCACTGGGCTCGGAACATGGACACCAGAGATTTAGTGTCCATCCTTAAAAAAATAAAACTGCAAAAACACAAACCATATACTTTCCGGCAAAGAAAATGAAGAGCTTTTAAGCTCGAGGCTCTTCCACTAATAACAAAATGAGAACCGCCCTCTTGGTGATCCACCAGGCCAGAGGGAGCGTGCCCGGGAGGGAGAGCTGCCCGGGGCAGGACACTGACATGCTGGATGCGCCTGCCCTGTGTGGTTACAATAGAGTGAAAGTGTGTACATGGTTTTTAGAGAACCACAAAGTAAAAGTCAGGGGCCCGGCGAGAGGAGTGACCTCCCTTGGCCTCAGGGCCCCTTGTCAAGTCCCCCGGAGAGGTGGGTGGGAGGTCCCCGAAGGGCCGTGGCATTCCCCTGGGGTGAGGTCCACGCCTTGGTCTGAACACCTGTTATGAAAAGTCTTTAGAAGTTGGGGCCCGGGACTCTGAACCACCACGGTAAATAAAGCCAGTGTTACGGAGGGCAAAGCATGCCCATCGCCTCTGTCTCCTCTTCACCACAGGCTGCCCACCCTGAGCAAATAAACACACCCATCTCAGGGGTGCCCCAGTGACCCAAATGAGCAGAGGCTTCCATGAATTTCCTCGGTGAATCTTCTGAGCACAGCAAAAGGGCAAGTCCAGCCACACAAGAGAAAGGAGTCGTGAGGCAGGGGAGGCCACAGCTGTGAGAAGCCACAGCATGGCCAACCTCACGAGTGGCCCCCGTCTCCTGGGACCAAGACTGAGGGGACCCTAGGCCTGTGTAAACATCCTAACAGCCTGCTATCCCGTAAAAGTGGCACTGCGACCTTGGTGACTCTAGACTAGGTGTCTTGCCCTACTGACACCCTCCAGGCAGCTTGCATGGGAGGGATCCTGAAGCAAGAATTGTGAGGCCCTTGCTGCCCCCAGGGAGAGTGTACTCTAGCCCAGGCCACACCGGTGAGCAGAGCAAGAAAAAAAGGGAGCTTCTCAAGAAACACACCACATTTCTCGTGCCCACGGTGGAAGGGGGCTGTGGAGGCGTTTTCTAAACACCACTAGGAAGGCGAATCCTGGGGTCCAGGAAGTTAAAGCCTCCTAGGTAAGAGGGGTTTTCCTTTTAAATCTATGGTCCAAGACTGGACACTGGGTGGAAAGAAACAGCAGGCCCAGAGGCCTGGTGTAGTGGGACAAACGAGCTTCAGAAGTGGCCTCTGAGTAGCCTGGAAAGGAAATGAAAAGGCCTCCGTTGGCCCTGGCACTCCGGGCTCGGAGAGCAGTCATCCTGGGAGTCTCTCCTGCACAGCCAAGGAAATGCGGAGAGCCAATGGCCTCAGAGCCATAGGGGAAAAGGGGTGCAGGAGCTGAGCAAGGCTGGGTGCACTTCTGCTGCAGGCCCCAGCCTCAAGCCCCATCCCAGGCTATGCAGAGACCCCACTCCTGCAGCCTGCCACCCATGCAACACTGACGGAGGAGTTGGTGTGTCCTTCTGCCTCCAAGGAAGATGGGAACAGATATTACTCAGACTGTCTGGGGGGGATGAGGTGCGTGACAGACACACCTTGAGTGGAAACGCACCCTGCTACCTGAGAAGACATAGGGTGACAATGATCACAACTCATTCTGCAGAGATAGCCCTCAGCATCCCAGGCTGGAGACTGAGGCAGAGTCCAGGGACCCTGAGCGCTTGGGGGAGAGAGGTGTGTACTCCAGAGGTCCCCTTCCGATTCAACTGGGACATCCAAGAATAGAAACTAAGGCCGAGTCACCCGTCTATGCATTCTCTTGCGTTCCCCACCAGTGAGGAGACTGGCCCCCCAGGGACGTCACCACGTGCGCGGGCCATGGTATAATGAAGCTGAGACGTGGCCGCTCCTGCAGCAGGTGCGCCGCCATGCGCCCACGACGAGTCATAAGTCTCCACGCGTGTGAGGGGTTTCAGGGAGCCCCCAGGCAGAGGTCTGAGGTGCAGGCAGTGCCCTGCCCGGGCGGGGGGCACGGGTTACAAGGGCCCGTATTTGGTCTCATACTTGGACACGATGGTCTTGCACTTGCCCACTTCCTTGCGTAGCTCAGCCACCTCCGTCCGCAGGGCTGTGTTCTCCTTCTCCAGGAAGGCCGCCCGGATGGTGATCTGATTCTCTTTCAGGCGCCGGGCATCCCGCGACCGTTTAGCCGCCACGTTGTTCTTCTTGCGTCTTGTCCAGTACTTTTCATCCTGTGCGGAAGTGCCCTCTGTGAGTCTCTTGTCTTTCCCCACGAAAGAACCCGATTTTTCCACTCCCACCACCTGGATTCCCCTAACTCATCTGGTGTGGCCACAACTAAAGCAGGGATACCAGGGAGGGAGCAGCACAAACCAGGGCACATTGTGGGGACTGCCCTTTCCTCGGGAGCAGGATGAGAAACAAAAGTTATTTGGTAGGTTACATGGTGAAGAGAAGGAGACCCATTTCGTGGAGGCCTGGTACCTGCTGCTCCAGCACAAAGCACTGCACTGTCCACACCCTTGCCTCACTTAGGCATTTTGGTTGTGGGTAAGGGCCTAGTTCCGAGTTGAGATCTTGGCTCTCCAAGATTACTAGCAGTGAAACTGCAAGTACTTTCACCCCTCAATATCACAGGTCCCTTATCTTTACAATGAGAAATAATAGGCCAGGCATGGTGGCTCACTCCTGTAATCCCAGCACTTTGGGAGGCCGAGGCAGGTGGATCACTTGAGGTCGGGAGTTCAAGACCAGCCTGGTCAATATGATGAAACCCCATCTCTACTAAAAATACACAAATTAGCTGGGCGTGGTGGTGCGTGTCTGTAACCTCAGCTACTCAGGAGGGTGAGGCACAAGAATCAGTTGAACCCGGGAGGCAGAAGATGCAGTGAGCTGAGATCATGCCACTGCACTCAGACAGAGTGAGACTCTGTCTAAAAAACCAAACCAAACCAAACAAAACAAAATCAGTGCCTGGCCTGCAGTGAGTACCATCGAAATATTTACCACGATCATCACATCATTATTAAAGTCTCAGAAACCTCCCCGGGAGGCAGGTTCAGCTGTTCCCATTTTACAGATGAGGAACTTGAGGCACAGCTATGCCACAGGTGGCAACATGGAGTTTGAACCCAGGTCTGCCTGACTGCAAGGATTTGGATGAAAAATCCTTGCTGTAAGTTTTTCATAGGAAAGGATGGAAAAATGCAAAATTCCTTCTTTCTACCAGTTCCTAACAGCACCACCAGCTTGCTCGTCCCGGGGATGGCTACATACAAGCAATCCTTTGTCCTTCAAAGCAAGGACTTTCTCAGCCCCAGTTCCTGTGGCCCAGTGAGCTCTTGCCCAGTGGCTGGGCTACAGCCAGGGAGGCAGGAACATCAACACTGCCAATGGCCCGGGGAAGGAGAGAGAAACTACAGGGAGTCACACTGGGGCCAAATGCCACATGACTCCTTTTCTTTCTACTAACCTGCTGCGAGACATGGCTTTAAACACTGAACTTATTATGTCTTTCCAAATGGTGTCACGAGGGAAGGCTCTCCAGATAAAATCAAATTTGAGAAGCCATAGCCCCTAGGCCCTTGAACCAATGTTGCATCTTTACTTATAAGGAATAACAGGTTACCTTCTGCTCATCGGGGACAAAGACCTTCTTGGCCTTTTTGATCATGGGCTGGGGCTTCAGGTCCTCCTCAGCAAACTTGTGCTTCCGAGGGTTGAAGAGCTCCCCGCCTGGCACACTGGAGAGCACCAGGTCGGCGGGGTCTGGATTGAAGTTCACATCCACCTCCACACAGTTGGGGTCAATGGGACTGGGAGTCTCCCTCTCCTTCTCCAGGGAAGATTCTGAAAGACACAGAGACAGATGCTCCCGAAGCAGCCCACTGGACAGAGAAGACCCACGTCACACAGCCAGAGACCTGGTTGAACCTCAAGGCTGCATAAGCCACTGCTGCTTGGGGAGAAGAAAACCCCAACAGTACCAACCCCTAAGCCAGACTGGCACACGGCTCAATTCCACAACACAAACATTCAAAGAATTATTTCTTTCAGGAACAGAATGCTCAAAAGGAAACAGAAGCCCTCGAAAAAAACAGGGTTTTCCAATTGTTTCCACCCCCTCCAGAAATGTTAAGCAAAACATCAATTTTTTTTCTTTTTTTGAGACTGAGTCTCACTGTGTCGCCCAGGCTGGAGTGCAGTGGTGCGACCTTGGCTCACTGCAAGCTCCCCCTCCCGGGTTCATGCCATTCTCCTGCCTCAACCTCTCGAGTAGCTGGGACTACAGGCGCCTGCCACCACAGGCGCCCACCACCAAGCCTGGCTATTTGTTTTGTATTTTTAGTAGAGACGGCGTTTCAGCGTGTCAGGATGGTATGGATCTTCTGATCTCCTGATCCGCCCACCTCAGCCTCCCAAAGTGCTGGGATTATAGGCGTGAGCCACCACGCCCGGCCTAAAACATTAAATTTTTATATTCCCTTAACTGCTGTGATTTCAAGATCTCCACTAATGAGAAACAGCTGCATCTCTCCATCCAGGGACACAGACTGAAGAACGGAAATGGGTTCCAATTTTTTTTTTTTTTTTTGGAGACAGGGTCTCACTCTGTCACCTAGACTGGAGTACCATGGTGTGAACATGGCTCACTGCAGCCTTGACCTCCTGGGCTGGAGTGATCCTCTTGCCTTAGCCTCCTGATTAGCTGGGACCGTGGGTGCACAACCACATGTCTGGCTAATTTTTTTTTTTTATTTTGTAGAGACAGGGTCTCACTATGTTGCCAGGGTTGGTCTCAAACTCCAGGACTCAAATGATCTTCCTGCCTCTGCCTCTGAAAGTGCTGGGATTACAGGTGTGAGCCACTGCACCTGGCCAGGTTCCACTTTTTTTTTTTTTTTTGAGACTGAGTCTTGCTCTGTCGCTCAGGATAGAGTGCGGTGATACAATCTTGGCTCACTGCAGCCTCCACTTCCCCGGTTCAAGTGATTCCCCTGACTCAGCCTTGCGAGTAGCAGAGACAACAGGCATAAGCCACCACACTTGCCTAGTTTTTGTATTTTTAGTAGAGACAAGGTTTCGCCACGTTGGCCAGGCTGCTCTTGAACTGCTGAGCTCAAATGATCCACCCGCCTTGGCCTCCCAAAATGCTGGGACAAGCGTGAGTGACCGCGTAGGCCTGGGTTCCACTTTTGAGTCCCTGAGACATGTCTGTCACTGTGCCATCTAGTCATTTAGTCCTCTTTTTTTTTTTTCAGGAGTCTTACTCTGTCTCCCAGGGTGGAGTGCAGTGGTGTGATCTCAGTTAACTGCAACCAGTCTCCTGGGTTCAAGCTATTCTCCTGCCTCAGCCTCCCAAGTAGATGGGACTACTGGAGCCCACCAGCATGCCTGGCTAATTTTTGTATTTTTAGTAGAGACGGGGTTTCAACATGTTGGCCAGGATGGTCTCAATCTCCTGACCTCATGATTCACCTGCCTCCACTACTTTGTACACTATTTGGCAGGGTCTACACAAGCTGAATATACGCACGTCCAATGACCTAGCCATTCTCCACCACGCCTGGCCGGTCTCAATCTCTTGATTTCATGATGTGCGCCTGCCTCAGCCTCCCAGCATGCTGGGATTACAGGTGTGAGCCACCATGTCTGGCCCAAAAAAATTTTTTTAAATTAGGTGGTGTGGGCCAGGCTCACGCCTGTAATCCCAGGACTTTGAGAGGCTGAGGTGGCTGAATCACGAGGTCAGGAGATCAAGACCATCCTGGCTAACACAGTGAAACCCCGTTTCTAGTAAAAATTCAAAAAATTAGCCGGGCGTGGCGGTAGGCGCCTGTAGTCCCAGCTACTCGGGAGGCTGAGGCAGGAGAATGGTGTGAACCCGGGAGGCGGAGCTTGCAGTGAGCCGAAATCCCGCCACTGCACTCTAGCCTGGGTGACAGAGTGAGATTCTGTCTCAAAAAAAAAAAAAAAAAAAATTAGGTGGTGTGCTGGTGCATGCCTGTAGTCTTAGTTACTCAGGAGGCTGAGGTGGGAGGATTGCCTGAGCCCAGAAGTTTGGAATGATAGTGAGCTATGATCGTACTACTACACGGTTGTCCAGTCTGGGCAACAGTGAGACCCTGTCTCTAAACAAAAAATATATTTATACTATTGATTTTTTTTTCTTTTTCTTTTTTCTTTTGAGACGGAGTCTTGCTGTTGCCCAGGTTGGAGTGCAGTGGCGGGATTTCGGCTCACTGCAAGCTCTGCCTTCCGGGTTCATGCCATTCTCCTGCCTCAGCCTCCCAAATAGCTAGGACTACAGGCTCCTGCCACTATGTCCAGCTAATTTTTTTGTATTTTTAGTAGAGACAGGGTTTCACCGTGTTAGCCAGGATGGTCTTGATCTCGTGACCTCGTGATCCGCCTGCCTTGGCCTCCCAAAGTGCTGGGATTACAGGCGTTAGCCACCGCGCCTAGCCTGATGTTTTGTTTCTATAGAGGAATTTAAAACTTAAAAGGAGGAATTCTACTTTCATTTCTTTTTTTTAGACAGAGTGTTGCTCTGTTGCCCAGGCTGGAACATGGCATGATCTCGGCTCACTGCAACCTCCATCTCCTGGGTTCAAGTGATTCTCCTGCCTCAGCCTCCTAAGTAGCTGGGATTACAGGTGTGTGCCACCACGCCTGGCTAATTTTTTGTACTTGTAGTAGAGACGGGGTTTCACCATATTGGCCAGGCTGGTCTCAAACTCCCGACCTCAGGTGACCTACCCGCCTTGGCCTCCCAAAGTGCTGGGATTACTAGCCTGAGCCACTGTGCCCAGATGTCTCCTTTCATTTCTACCATGTGTACAATTCTTCAATATAAATCTTACTTCATTTGTATTGTGATTTTTGTCTGTCAAGAATATTTCATAAATTTGTTCTGTAAAACTATTTTGTTAGTGTAAAGAGATTCTGATGCCCACATAATTTATATTTGTACTATAAAGCTAGCTATATAAAGTTATAAGTGAAAGTACATATAAATGTAATTAGCTTATATAGTTAAAAACAAAAGGCAGGAAATATTATGCAACTCTATTTATAGAAAGTTCAACTAGGCTGGGCGCGGGGGCTCAAGCCTGTAATCCCAGCACTTTGGGAGGCCGAGACGGGCGGATCACGAGGTCAGGAGATCGAGACCATCCTGGCTAACACGGTGAAACCCCGTCTCTACTAAAAATACAAAAAACTAGCCGGGCGAGGTGGCGGGCGCCTGTAGTCCCAGCTACTCGGGAGGCTGAGGCAGGAGAATGGTGTAAACCCGGGAGGCGGGAGGCGGAGCTTGCAGTGAGATGAGATCCGGCCACTGCACTCCAGCCTGGGAGACAGAGCCAGACTCCGTCTCAAAAAAAAAAAAAAAAAGAAAGAAAGTTCAACTACAGGC
>NC_045452.1:23195149-23196576 GCF_002776525.5 Piliocolobus tephrosceles | reverse complement strand
AGATGGAGTCTCACTGTGTTGCCCAGGCTGGTCTCAAACTCCTGGGCCCAAATGATCCTCCTGCCTCAGCGACCCAAAGTGCTGAGATTATAGGTTCGAGCCACTGCACCTGGCATTCTTTTAGTTTTTCTTTTATTTAACTGCTGTTTTTGTAGTTTGTTGAGTTGAATGCTTCACTCACTTGTTTTTCATCTTCTCTGTTTACTAGTAAATGTATTGAAGGCTCTAAATTTTCCTCTGACTGCCGCTTTGGCCATTTCTCACAGGTTCTGAGGTGTTCCCCTCAACACTGTAAATGTTACCCTTGAATTAAGCCAGAGGGTCAGAAAGTTGTTCTGAGCATTCAGTAACTGTGCTTAATAAATCTTTACTGACTGATTAACTGGATACCAGTCATCCCCACCGTCATCGTCAGGGAGGAGTTAGAATGGGAAACATCGGTAAAACAGGATTGACTACGTAATAATAAATGATGCTACAGGCCGGGCACAGTGGCTCACACCTGTAATCCCAGCACTTTGGGAGGCCGAAGGGGCAGGTCACTTGAGGTTAGGAGTTCGAGGCCAGCATGGCCAACTTGGTGAAACCCCGTCTCTACTAAAAATACAAAAATTAGCTGGGCATGATGGTCGGTGCGCAGCTAATTTTCGGGATGCTGAGGCAGGAGAATCACTTGAATCCAGGAGGCGGAGATGGCAGTGAGCTGAGATTGCACCACTGCACTCCAGCCTGGGTGATAGAGCGAGACTCCATTTCCAAAAAAAAAAAAAAAAGGGTGGGGCGCGGTGGCTCATGCCTGTAATCCCAGCACTTTGGGAGGTTGAGGCAGGCGGATTACTTGAGATCAGCCGTTGAAGACCAGCCTGGCCAACATAGTGAAACCCAATCTCTATTAAAAAAATACAAAAATTAGCTGGGCATGGTGGTGCGTGCCTGTAATCTCAACTACTCAGGAGGGTGAGGCAGAAGAATTGCTTGAACCTGGGAGGGAGAGGTTGCAGTGAGTTGAGAACACGCCACAGCACTCCAGCCTGGGAGACAGAGCGAGATGCCATTTCCAAAAAAAAAAAAGAATACAGCCAGCAAAAGCCAGCACATGTGAAACTCTACAGGACAAATGATTTGGTTTATTAACAAATTGGGGGGGAAGCCGGGCGCGGTGGCTCAAGCCTGTAATCCCAGCACTTTGGGAGGCCGAGACGGGTGGATCACGAGGTCAGGAGATCGAGACCATCCTGGCTAACACGGTGAAACCCCGTCTCTACTAAAAATACAAAAACTAGCCGGGCGAGGTGGCGGGCGCCTGTAGTCCCAGCTATTCGGGAGGCTGAGGCAGGAGAATGGCGTAAACCCGGGAGGCGGAGCTTGCAGTGAGCTGAGATCCGGCCACTGCACTCCAGTCCGGGCGACAGAGCGAGACTCCGCCT
>NC_045452.1:23104027-23195049 GCF_002776525.5 Piliocolobus tephrosceles | reverse complement strand
TTGGGGGGGGGGAAAGAGAGCTTATAGATATACTGAAAAGACATATCAACCCAATGCAATGTATAGACCTTGTCTGGATCCTGACTCAAACAAATAAACTGTAAAATACCATGTTTTTTTGTTTTTGTTTTCTCGAGATGGAGTCTTGCTCTGTCGCCCAGGCTGGAGTACAGTGGCACGATCTCGGCTTGCTGCAAGCTCCACCTCCTGGGTTCACACCATTCTCCTGCCTCAGCCTCCCGAATAGCTGGGCCTACAAGTACCCGCCACCACGCCCAGCTAATTTTTTGTATTTTTAGTAGAGACGGGGTTTCACTGTGTTAGCCAGGATGGTCTCGATCTCCTGACCTCGTGATCTGCCCGTCTTGGCCTTCCAAAGGGCTGGGATTACAGGCATGAGCCATCACGCCCAGCCTGTAAAATACCGTTTATGAGACAACTTTGGAAATCTGAATGTTGATGGATTTATTGTCAACTTTAGATGTAGAAGTAGTATTTTCCTTACGTCTTTTTAAAAGAACCCTTATATTTTAGATACATATTGAAATACTTATAATTTGATTGCAAATAACTGCTTCTGAGTTGAGAATTGTTGAAGCTGGGTGATGGTTACATAGAGGTTCATTATAGTCATCTCTTTTATATTTTTTTTGAAAAAATTTCCATAATAAAAAGAAAAAAAAATACAGTATGAGAACTTATTGGGTGTGGATTCCTGCGGTGACATACCGGATGGCAGGAGCCATCAGCCTGTATGCCTCGGAGCCTGCAGAAAGCTTTACAGAGCCCCCAAAACAGGAATCACGTCTCCTTTGGTATGTTCGTGTCCAAGGGGCATGAAAACAAATCCCCAGAGGTAAAATGTAAAAAGGAGGAATAAGGACGGACTCTGAAGATAATGTTTGTCCTGGCCAGGTGGTGGGAATGCTTTCTTTTTTTTTTTTGAGATGGCATCTCACTCTGTTGCCCAGGCTAGTAGGTAATTGTAGGACTTGAATACTGCCTATGCCCTGGCACGAAGAAAGCATTCCCCACTTTGGGAGGCCAAGGTGGTCAATCCCCTGAGGTCAAGAGTTTGAGACCAGTCTGACAAATATGGCGAAATCCCATCTCTACTAAAAATAAAAATTGCTTCAATCCAGGAGGTGGAGGTTGCAGTGAGCCAGACCAGCCTGACAAATATGGCAAAACCCATCTCTACTAAAAATACAAAAATTAATGCTGGGCATGGTAGCTTATGCCTATAATCCCAGCACTTTGGGAGGCTGAGGCGGGCGGATCACGAGAGGTTAGGAGTTCGAGACCAGACTGGCCAACATGGTGAAACCCCGTCTCTACTAAAAATACAAAAATTAGCCAAGCGTGGTGACTGGCGCCTATAATCCCAGCTACTTGGGAGGCTGAGGCAGAGAACTGCTTGAACCCAGGAGGCAGAGGTGGTAGTGAGCCAAGATTGAGCCACTACACTCCAGCCTGGACAACAGAGGGAGACTCTGTCTCAAAAGAAAAAAAAAAGAGCAGCATTGAGGAAATGCAGAATGGGATTTCTATCCTGTAATGCTTTGGCCTAGAAGGTCCCATCCTGACTGTTTGCAGCACACCAACCAACAAAAAGGTTCCAGCTGCCGATGACATGACCACTGTTTTTATCTCCAGCCTTCGGGAACCGTGCAGAAGGGTGGGGAGTGAAGAGTTTCTCCACACTGCAGCCCCACCAGGACTTCCCCTCAGAGAAGGGACTCCCTGGGTACATGGACACAAGCAGCCCTCAGTGGGAAATGGACTTCCTTGCCTGGGACAGGTGGCCCTGCCCAATGTCCTTTCACCAACCTGTGCTGGACACGGTTTCGGAGGGCTGAAAGATGGCAGTGGAGGAGGATGGTGGGGACGCTGTGGAAGAGCTGGCAGACTCCTTCCCTTCTAACTCTGCTACAGGCAGCAGCAGGTTGTGGGCCAGGTGGGTGGGGCTGGCGGGGATGCCATTCTCCAGCAGGAACTCGTCCAGGTCCATGTACTCCAGGTGGAAAGATTCGCCGTCATATGGGATAGTCTTGTCCCAGATGGGTGGCATGAGGGAGGCTGAGACGGCCATGGTGCTGGCGGCTGCGGCCTCATCCTCCTCCAGCTTTTCCTTCCCCTTTTCCTTATCTGCAGAAACAAAATCTGCGATGAAATACCACACAGCAGATTAACTCAATCCCAGGAAGTGGGCAGTGGGTCTCACAGGCCTGGTCCATCTTTCTCAGAGCCCCGATTCCAACCCATGCATTTCAAGAGCCCACTCTATTCTCCGGTTAAAATCTCGCACTTGAACCAGGCCCGGCTATTTTCCTTTAGACATGGCATCCCATCCTCATCCATGCATGGCCTTCCCAGAAGGCTCACCACATGCTCTGAGACCTTAAGTGGTCATATGGTTAATTCATTATTTATTTTATTTTATATTTTTTTGAGACAGTGTTTTGCTCGTCACCCAGGCTGGAGTGCAGTGGCCCAATTTCGGCTCACTGCAACCTCCACCTCCCAGTTCAAGCGATTCTCATGCCTCAGCCTCCCGAGTAGCTGGGATTACAGGCACGTACCACTATGCCCAGCTATTTTTTGTATCTTTAGTAGAGATAGGGTTTCACCATGTTGGCCAGGCTGGTCTTGAACCCCTGACCTCAGGTGATCCACCTGCCTCAGCCTCCCAAAGTGCTGGGATTACAGGCATGAGCCACTGCACATGGCCAGTTTTATTTTATTTATTTGAAACAGAGTTTCACTCTTGTTGCTTATACTGGTGTGCAATGGCACAATCTCAGCTCACTGCAACCTCTGCCTCCTGGGTTCAAGCAATTCTCCTGTGTCAGCCTCCCAAGTAGCTGGGATTACAGGTGCCTGCCACCACGACCAGCTAACTTTTTGTATTTTTAGTAGAGACGGGGTTTCACCATGTTGGCTAGGCTGGTCTCGAACTCCTGACCTCAGGTGATCCACCCGCCTTAGCCTCCCAAAGTGTTGGGATTACAGGTGTGAGCCACCGCACCCAGCCACAGGGTTAATTCAGAATAGCCTGTAGCACTGGCCGGGTGCGGTGGCTCAGGATTGTAATCCCAGCACTTTGGGAGTCCCAGGCAAGTGGATCCCCTGAGATCACAAGTTCGAGACCAGCCAGGCCAACACGGTGAAACCCTGTCACTTCTAAAAATACAAAAATTAACCAGGTGTCAGGAGAGGTGGCTCACGCCTGTAATCCTAGCACTCTGGGAGGCTGAGGCAGGCGGATCACCTGAGGTCAGGAGTTTGAGACCAGCCCGGCCAACACGGTGAAACTCCATCTCTACAAAAAATACAAAAATTAGCTGGTCGTGGTGGCAGGCGCCTGTAATCCCAGCCACTTGGGAGGCTGAGACAGGAGAATTGCTTAAACCCGGGAGGCAGAAGTTGCAGTGAGCCGAGATCACGCCACTGCACCCCAAGCCTGGGCCACAAAGAGCAAAACTCCATCACAAAAAAACAAAAACAAAAACAGAATAGGCTGTAGGATTAGCATCTGCAGGAGAGAGACTACAAGGAGGGAAATGGAGTCTCCGACCTTTCCGGATACCTTAGCTTAGAAAGGGCTGAGATCTTCAGGCCAAGCACTTTTGTATTCCCCTGTCCTGTTCCCTCCAGTTATGCTTCTCCACAGCAACCCAGCCCAGGGAGGAGTACCAGCTTTGCCACTCGCTGTTTGATGTGTGACCTTAGCCATGTTACTTAACCTCTCTGAGTCTTGGTGTCCTCCACTGTACATAAGGATAAAGCTGTTTCTTCAGTGACGATTAGAGATAACTTTTTTTTTTTTGAGACAGAGTTTCGTTCTTGTTGTCCAGGCTGGAGTGCAATGGCGCGGTCTCAGCTCACCACAACCTTTGCCCCCTGGGTTCAAGTGATTCTCCCCCCTCAGCCTCCCAAGTAGCTGGGATTACAGGCATGCGCTACCACGCCTGGCTAATTTTGCTTTAGTAGAGACGAGGGTTCTCCATGTTGGTCAGGCAGGTCTCGAACTCCCGACCTCAGGTGATCCACCCGCCTCGGCCTCCCAAACTACTGGGATTACAGGCGTGAGCCACTGCGCCTAGCCAGAGATAGCATTGGAATGTGTCTTTAGAGCCATGTGCGGTGGCTCAAGCTTATAATCCTAGCACTTTGGGAGTTCGATGCAGGCGAATCACCTGAGGTCAGGAGTTTGAGATCAGTCTGACCAACATGGTGAAACCCCGTCTCTACTAAAAATACAAAAACTCAGCCAGGCACAGTAGTACATGCCTGTAATCCCAGCTACTTGGGAGGCTGAGGCAGGAGAATCGCTTGAACCCAGGAGGCGGAGGTTTGCAGTGAGCCGAAACTGTACCACTACACTCCAGCCTTGGCAACAAGAGCCAAAGTCCACCTCAAAAGAAAAAAAAAAAAGTGTCTTTACAGTGTTCCTGGCACACCGCAGGCATCATTGTTACTGTGGGCTCATTGAGGGTATGAACTGATTTATTTCTAGATCTCAAGGGCCCACCAAGGGGTAGGCAGAGGCAGACGGTGGACTATAGAAAAATACATGTCAAATATTGGATTTGCAAACAGATTCAGGTTAGGTTTATTAGAAAGGGCCTGGAGCTGTCTTTTCAGGACCCTTTTCAAAGCAACCATTTCAAGAGACCTTTATCCCTGAATAAGCAGAAAAGACTGAAACCAGGTTTTCTGGGAGGAAGGAGAGGGGTGGAGCTGAAGAAGAAAGACTGTTCCTATTCAAAGCAAAACTAATCAATTAGTGGGGACTGGATCTGCCTAATTGTCTCAGTCACAAAGTTACATGTATGGGATATCCAAGAGGGAGCAATTTTAAAAAGACAAGAGAGCAATGTGACAAGGTTGGAAGGAAATCAAAGTGACAGGGAGGCTAATCAGGGAAGTGGGAGATAAAATCATGACAAGCTCATGATGGGTTTTCAAAATTGAGGGAGACAATTTTGAACTCTGGATTTATAAGTGAAAAGGAGAAATCAAATATGATTAAGTTGGAAATAAACCAGTCACACACAGACTCCCAGACCAAATAGTAGCTTGTTGGTCCAACACAAATGAACACACGCAGTGAGTTAGGAAGGTGGAGATTTTGACAAACAACTTGATCATGGCTTTCTAATACAAATTAACCTGAATTCCTGCAACTGCTTTCTATACCAGGCTTTGGTTTAAAGCCAACTGGGAAGTAAGAAAGTCAAGCCTGGCCGGGCGCGGTGGCTCAAGCCTGTAATCCCAGCACTTTGGGAGCCCGAGACGGGCGGATCACGAGGTCAGGAGATCGAGACCATCCTGACAAGGTGAAACCCCGTCTCTACTAAAAATACAAAAAATTAGCCGGGCGAGGTGACCGACCATCCTAACAAGGTGAAACCCCGTCTCTACTAAAAATACAAAAAATTAGCCGGGCGAGGTGGCCGGCGCCTGTGGTCCCAGCTACTCGGGAGGCTGAGGCAGGAGAATGGCGTGAACCCGGGAGGCGGAGCTTGCAGTGAGCTGAGATCCAGCCACTGCACTCCAGCCTGGGCGACAGAGCAAGACTCCGTCTCCAAAAAAAAAAAAAAAAGAAAGTCAAGCCTTGGTGGGCTGGGTGGGCCAGATGGCCTTCCTGCTCTCCTCCCCTGAGAGCTGGTCTCCTCACTCTGTTCAGAAATGACTGTGACCCATATCAGGTGGGGTCATTTGGGATCAAAGGAGGCAGGAGAAGGCAGGAGATAGAAAAGCAGCCATACTGAAGGACAGGCAACAGTAAGTTCCAGGTTTTGCCTGGCCTAAACAATTAAGTCTACTTTAAATCTGTGTTTTTGTAAAATGCAATTTTAAATTGTAAGAGATGAAAGACTTACTCCATCACTCAGGTCATGCAATAGTGGCTGCCAGCGTGATACAGTAGAAAGAGCACCAAACTGAGTGTCAAAGGTCTAGCTGTGTGACCTTGAGGAAGCACCCTCACCTCCCTGAGCCTCAATTTTCTTCATCTGGGAAGTGGGGAGAATACCCTCTAGGACTGTTAATGAAATAAGATGATGTCAGCGTGTTTTGCGAGCAGTCTACGAATATCGGGCAGAATTCTTGTTATGGATGATTATTACCTGGTAATCTCAAACAAGAAACTGTCAGATGTGTACACCTGTCACTGCAGCTTGTCTCAGCCTCAGATTTGGAACAAAGCATGGTCTCAAAAACAAACAAAAGGGTTTGTGCACATGAGGTCCCAAAGCAGGAGGAGAGAGGCTGGCCTCACCTGATGTGCTGAAGCTATTTATAACTCAACAGTGACAGCCACAGGGATGGGAGCCTCAGAACACACCCGGGAAAAGAAGAGAAACGGCATTTTGAAAAGTAAAATCCATTCCCCAGGCCAGATAACTCTCGAAGGCCTATCCCTTTCCCAAATCCTGAATTACTGATGGCTCTTAGAAATGCAAAGGTCTCACACTCAAAGTATACCTCAGAGCACCCACAACCCCACCACAGGCGGCCCTCCTGCTGCTCCCTGTACCCCATCTCCCAGGGTGAAAAACAAGGCCAGACCTGCTTTCCACATATGCCCCAGGGACGTTTGTGGCCTAGGCAAAAAGATGAAGCTCAGTCCTGCCGCCGTGGCCCCAGAGTCTAGGGTCAGCCACAACCAACCAGGCGAAGGGCCTTAGTGGCCTCATCTGACCCTCATCCTTTCCCTGCCTGGCCCAAAACTCCCCTCCCACGGCGCCCCGCACTCCTCGCCCACACCCCTCCCCCACCCGCTCAGCAGAAGCCCCTCAACAGAATGGCTCCCGCGTGGACCTAGCAGCTGCGGCTACTCACACCCCGGGAGGAAGCCAGGTCCCCCCGGGAGGGGTAAGGTACGATGACAGTCCGCTACCGTAGACCTGCGCTTCCTAAACTTTTGTGTACTTAGAAAATAATGGGGGTGCGGTGGGGTGCTCCTTAAAATGCAAGACCCCTGTCCCGGTGACCGCAGACTGGGTGGGGTGCAGGAACCGGCATTTTAAACAGGCATCCCAAGTGACTCCGATGCAGGTGGCTCCGGGGGAGGGGCCCCGGAGCGTCATTTAAGTGACTACTCCCGATCCCCTTCCGCCTCCTCAAACCACCCCACCATCCTCTCCCGCCAGACCCACCGTCTCAGCTCGCCCCTGACCCTCTGTCCCCAGCCCCCTGGCCTCGTCCTCCAAGCTCCTTGTCATCCGGGCCCCATCCCCCTCCGCTGGACGGCTGGACCACTGTTCCCTGACCCCTAGCCTCCCTGGCCCCGCCCTCACGAAGCCCCGCCCCTGTATAAGCCCCGCCCCCAGGCCCGCGCGGACCACCCCCCCGCCCTCACCGAGGCGCGCCTCGCGCGGGGGGTTCTCCATCAGCTTCTTCAGGACCAGGGGGAAGGACCCCGACAGGCCCCTTTCCCCAGCTGCGCGCCCCGGCCCCGGACCGGGTCCTGCCTGCGGGTCCACAGGCGGTTTCTTTCCGCCGCCCGCGTCGGACATCGTGCCCGGACTCGGCTCGCGCCCCTCGCCTCCCCCGCCCGCCCCCCGAGATGGGCCGGAGCCGTGCGACCCGCTGCAGCTGCCGACACGGGCAGCTACTGCGCAGGCGCCCAACGGCGCCCCCGCCTCCCTCCATCGCTACCCCGCCTGCGGACCGGCTCTGGCATATTAATTATTCATGAGGCCAGACCAGCTTCCCCGGATCGTGGCTCTGGATTGGCCCAGCCTGCGAGAGGGGGCAGGCGCAGTTCCTCGCGTCGTGATTGGTCGGACGGCCGGGATAAGCTAGACACGTGCGGGGCCAGGTGAGGACCCCCGCGGAGGCCCCGCCCCCCCCCCCCCCCCCCCCCCCCCCCCGCCGCCCCTGTGTCCCCTGATTGGAGCAAGCTGGAGTCTTCGTCGTGGGCCTTCCTCGGCGCGGTCCCTTCTCTCCTACCAGTGTTCCCCGCCCCCCACCAGTGTTCCCCCTTCACCGCCCTCTTCATAACCCTTGCCCTCCCCAACCACCGCAGCCTCTCCCTCTTGTTTCCGACTTGCAACCTTCCAGACGCGCCACCGAAGAGGGGCGGGGCTCGGAGCGGCCTGGCCGGCCAAGGGGACCTATCCGAGCTACTGCTCGCGCGGCGTGCCGCCCCCCGTGGGTCACGTGGAGGCACAGCCGAGTCTGGTCGCGTGGGGTGGGGGCAGAGGAGGAAGGCGCGGGAACAGCCAATGGAGGGCGGGGGCGGGGCCCTGGGAGGTGCACGAGGCGCCGCACGTGCGGGGCTGCGGCGGGGCGGCAGGGGAAGGGAGGGATAGGCCTTTCTATTCTGGGGACTCTGCCCAGGGTCGCGGGGCAGGGACGCAGAGCCCAGCCCACACTTCGGCTCCCACGCGACCCAGAGGTCGCCTGAGGGCAGGACCGAGGACCGCGACCTGCCGAGCCGTAGGGATGGCCCGAGCAGGGTTGGCCGCCCCGGAGCGGGGTGTCGGGTTGCCCACGCATCCAGATAAACACTAGCGTGGAGGGAGCATCCCTGAGGCTCTGTCCTGAGCCAGAGCTCGGGTACATGCTTCCGCCCTCCCACTTACTAGCTTATGACCTTGGGAAAGTCCGGTTGCTTCACTGGAGCTTGTTTCCTCGGCCATAAAATTAAGAGATTGGGCTAGATAATCTCTACAGTCCCAAACAGATGTGAAATTCTTTTCCTTTCTAGGACTCTCCCTTCTTTTACCTAGAAAACAAAAACCTCCTTGACACCAGGTACCGATCCCACGTTTTGTGGGAGAACCACCTCCTCTCTTAAAATATAAATCTTCCCCGGGAGTTCTGCAGGAATCTGTAAAAATGTAATATGTCGAGCGGTACATAAATGTAAAGCTGCTCCTAAACAGCGCTCAGAGCTTTGTACCTCTTTATAGTACAAATCAGACTCCGCTGCAAACGCAAGCAACATTAGACTCCCCGCTTAACGCCCGGAAGGCAGAGCTTGGCTTGTTTATCCAGCATCCCTGCAGTGGCCCAGCCCATCTAGCAGGAGGGGTTGGGGGGTGGTATAGTGATAGCCCTTGGTTCAGGGGGTAGACACATGATCCAAACACCCACAGCCAGCTAAAAGTTGTCAAGCTGATGCAATCAGAATTTTGTTGAGGCTGGGCTTGGTGACTCACGCCTGTAATCCCGGCACTTTGGGAGGCTGAGACGGGCGGATCACCTGAGGTCAGGAGTTCGAGACCAGCCTGGCCAACGACAAAACCCCGACACTACTGTAAGTACAGAAATAATTAGACGGGCATGGTGGCTGGCGCCTGTAATCCCAGCTACTGGGGAAGCTGAGGCAGGAGAATCCTGGGAGGTGGGAGGTTGCGGGGAGCCGAGATCGCACCACTGCACTCAAGCCTGCGCGACACAGGGAGACTCCATCTCAAAAAATAAATAAAATAATTTTGTGGGGGGTTGAGAAGGAAAAAGAAGTTGGGTAGCTGACCAGGCCTGGAAAGCAAGAGATTTGAAGGACTGTGGGTGGTGGTAGGGACAGGATGATGGGTCTGACTAGAAAATTCAAGCTCTCACTGCCACTCTAACTGAACCTCAGTCATTTTCTGAATCTGATGCCTCCATTGTTTTACCTTTTCAGGCCTCCTTTTCCTTTTATGTCAGATGGAGTTAGGGCAGGCTTTACCTTATGGGGTTGGTTTTTTTTCTTTCTTTTTTTCTTTTTTTTTTTTTTTTTGAGACGGGGTTTGCTCTTGTTGCCCAGACTGGAGTGCAGTGGCACGATCTCGGCTCACTGTAACCTCTGCCTCCTGGGTTCAAGCGATTCTCCTGCCTCAGCCTCCTGAGTAGCTGAGATTACAGGCATGCATCACCACATCCGGCTAATTTATTTCTTTTCTTTTTTTTCTGAGGCGGAGTCTCACTCAGTCGCCCAGGCTGGAGTGCAGTGGCGGGATCACGGCTCACTGCGAACTCTGCCTCCCAGGTTCCTGCCATTCTCCTGCCTCAGCCTCCCTAGTAGCTGGTACTACAGGCGCCCGCCACTGTGCCCGGCTAATTTTTTTTAATTTTAGTAGAGACGGGGTTTCACCACATTGGCCAGGCTGGTCTCGAACTCCTGACCTCAGGTAATCCACCCGCCTGGGTCTTCCAAAGTGCTGGGATTACAGGCGTGAGCCACCGCGCCTGGCCTACCTTATGGGGTTTCTGTGAGCCAATTTGTGTAGGTTCACAGTTGCAAACCTTCAATAAATGTAGTTTTCATAATTTTACTAAAACTGGTTGGCATATCCATTATCCCAGAGGTTAGTATGTTACTTGTGTCACTCTCTGTAGTGAAAATAGTTAATCGTGTACAGAAAATTGGTTGCGTTGTAGAATTGTTAGTGAGAATTCTGTGTGTGGCTAAACTTAAATATCTTTAGGGGAAGCTAACCTAGACAAAGGGTATTCCAAGGAAATTGATTAAATCAATACAGGGGCCAGGCATGGTGGCTCAACCCTGTAATCCCAGCACTTTGGGAGGCTGAGGCAGGCGGATCACCTGAGGTCAGGAGTTCGAGACCAGCCTGGCCAACATGGCGAAACCCTGTCTCCATTAAGAATACGAAAATAGGCTGGGCACGGTGGCTCACGCCTCTAATCCCAGCACTTTGGGAGGCCGTGGCGGGTGGATCACGAGGTCAGGAGGTCGAGACCACAGTGAAACCCCGTCTCTACTAAAAATACAAAAAATTAGCTGGGCAAGGTGGCGAGCCCCTGTAGTCCCAGCTACTTGGGAGGCTGAGGCAGGAGAATGGCGTGAATCCAGGAGGCGGAGCTTGCAGTGAGCTGAGATCGTGCCACTGCACTCCAGCCTGGGCGACAAAGGAGACTCTGTCTCAAAACAAAAAAACAAAAATAGGCCAGGTGCGGTGGCTCATGCCTACAAT
This sequence comes from Piliocolobus tephrosceles, assembly GCF_002776525.5. NCBI lineage: Eukaryota > Metazoa > Chordata > Mammalia > Primates > Cercopithecidae > Piliocolobus > Piliocolobus tephrosceles. The sequence continues at coordinate 23,184,115 of NC_045452.1, read as the reverse complement.
CCCAACACTTTGGGAGGCCAAGGCGGGAGATCGCAAGGTCAGGAGATCATGACCATCCTGGCTAATATGGTGAAACCCTGTCTCTACTAAAAAATACAAAAAATTAGCTGGGTGTGTGATGGGCACCTGTGGTCCCAGCTACTTGGGAGGTTGAGGCAGGAGAATGGTGTGAACCCGCGAGGTGGAGCTTGCAGTGAGCCGAGATCACGCCACTGCACTCCAGCCTGGGCAACAGAGCGAGACTCCGTGTTTCAAAAAAAAAAAAAAATTCAGCTGGGTGTGGTGGTGAGCACCTGTAATCCCATCTACTCAGGAGGCGGAGGCAGAGGCAGGAGAATTGCTTGAACCTGGGAGGCGGAGGTTGCAGTGAGCCAAGATCATGCCACTGCACTCCAGTCTGGGCAAGAGAGTGAGACTCTGTCTCAAAAAAAAAAAAAAAAAGAAAACAATATAGGAAGCTTTTTAAAAAACCTGCTAGGCCGGACGCGGTGGCTCAAGCCTGTAATCCCAGCACTTTGGGAGGCCGAGACGGGCGGATCACGAGGTCAGGAGATCGAGACCATCCTGGCTAACACACGGTGAAACCCCGTCTCTACTAAAAAAATACAAAAAAACTAGCCGGGCGAGGTGGTGGGCGCCTGTAGTCCCAGCTACTCGGGAGGCTGAGGCAGGAGAATGGCGTGAACCCGGGAGGCGGAGCTTGCAGTGAGCTGAGATCCGGCCACAGTACTCCAGCCCCGGCGACAGAGCGAGACTCCACCTCAACAACAACAACAAAAAAACCTGCTAGTTTGGCCATGAGGAGACTTGATGGCTTAGAGTCATATCCATATAGTCTCATGGCTAATATGACATTATTGCTGGGAAGAAAAACCCATTCTCAAAGTATTAGAGGATGATTAATGGTAACAGTGGAAGGTTCTAACACGTGTTTATGAGAAAGATGGGATGTAGTAAGAGGAAGTAAAGATTTAGATTTTCTTTTTTTAGCTGTAGTTATCCAAAATGAATAATGCCTACTCCAGTCATCTCCCAGCCTGGAGCAACTACCATAACAGGCAAGTGATGCTGGTGAGAAGTGAGACTGGCAGGTTAAGCCTCCAGAACTTGGTGTTCATGTACTGACACTTCCCAAAGAGGGTTTTTTTCCTCTGGATAACCAGAGGGTAAATGATGTGTCACAAATACTGCAGGAGCATTGTAAACACGTTCTCTATCATGCTTAATTGCAAGCTGTGAGAGGTTAGCTACATTGCTAGTTTGCAGCGTTAAACAGTGCCGTCCTGGAGGTGGGAGCCATTATGTTCTCCTCTTCATTCTCCACCACAGCAGCCTCTCTCTACCTCTGTCTCCTGTCACTAAAGTGGGAATAATGGTGTGACCTTGCCCCATCTTAGTGAAGGTATAAATGTTGAGAGAAGTAGTTAGCTAATTTCCATAGTTTGTGAGCCTTACAAAGAAAGAAACTCCGGCCGGGCTCAGTGGCTCACACCTGTAATCCCAGCACTTTGGGAGGCCGAGGCGGGCGGATCACAAGGTCAGCAGATCAAGACTATCCTGGCTAACACGGTGAAACCCCGTCTCTACTAAAAATACAAAAAATTAGCCAGGCGTGGTGGCGGGCGCCTGTAGTCCCAGCTACTCAGGAGCCTGAGGCAGGAGAATGGCGTGAACCCGGGAGGTGGAGCTTGCAGTGAGCCGAGATCGCGCCACTGCACTCCAGCATGGGAGACAGAGCGAGACTCCGTCTCAAGAAGAAGAAATAAACCCCTTAAGAAGAACATGTTATTACATGATTAAGACTTTAAAGGCTGAGAGATTAGAGAGGTTTTTCAAGGGGAAAAAAGAGAGAAAAATAAAGGTATGATGTGGAGCAGCGGCCCAGCCTGGACAACATAGTGAGACCTCATCTCTACAAACAGTAAACAGCCTGATGTGCTCGCCTCAGCAGCACAAATACTAAAATTGGAACGATACAGAGAAGATTCGCATGGCCCCTGTGCAAGGATGACATGCAAATTCGTGAAGCGTTCCATTTTTTCAAAGAAAAAAAAAATTAGCTGAGTATGGTAGTGCGCCTGTAGCCCCAGCTACTCAGGAGGCTGAGGTGGAAGGATTGCTAGTGCCCAGGAGATCAAGGCTGCAATAAGCTGTGATTGTGCCACACTACGCTCCAGCTTGGGTGACAGAGAGAGACCCTGTCTCCAAATAACAAGAAACAAGAAACAAAACCACACTGGTTTCTTTAGGGAAGCATGGGTCCTGGGGCAGCAGTGACTTTGTGGGGAGACCCTCTTCAGTTGCTGACCCAGCCACATGGCCATAGGCAAGTGACTTCTCCTAACCCTCAGTTACTTTTCCTTGGAAACAGAGATGGCTATGCCCACCTCACGGGATGGTTGTGAGGATGACCTGTGATGTGTGATGCCAGGTGCCTGCCTGGCACGGTATACATTGTGGAGTGGGTGGGTACCCACCCTTCCCTTCCCGTTCAAGCTGTGTTGGGTCAGGAGTAGAATTATTCTGGGTGTGAGGACAAGGCTGCGGGCCTGAGGGTGGGTTTAGAGCCTAAGCTACAGACAAGATTGGATGTGAAATGTCCATTTTCCAGAGCTGGACGACTGGCTGTACATTCTAGTCATTACTGTTCCAGAAACCTGCTAGCCAGCCCAAGCTAAAAACTTTGTTCAGGCCTGGCACAGTGGCTTATGCCTGTAATCCCAGCACTTTGGCAGGCCAAGGTGGGTGGCTCACTTAAGGCCAGCAGTTCAAGACGAGCCAACATGGCAAAACCCCATCTCTATGAAAATTAGCCGGGCATGGTGGCGGGCACCTGTAATCCCAGCTACTCTGGAGGCTGAGACAGGAGAATCACTGTGGAAGTTGCAGTGAGCCAAGATTGCGCCACTGCACTTCAGCCTGGCCTACAGAGCGAGACTGTCTCAACAAAACAAAACAAAACAAAAACAAAACAAAAACTTTGTCAGTTGAACATATGCAGAATAAGTGATTTTCATTAAGCCATTTTGCCAGTTTGGATTATTTTTACTGAAACTTGAAGTTTAGAGGAGCTAAAAGTCCAACACAGGAGCCTTTGGCCAGATACCCTATAATGATCTCTTTGGGCATATATTCAGCGCCTAGTAGAACAGTCCCATTCTGTTTTCTGAGTTACTGAAAATGGGACATGGGCCTGGGATGTGTGAGAGCAGGAGGGTGATAAGGCTTCTTCCATTGAGCTCTAACAAAGCCTGGTTATCTGTGTCTTTTGCCCAAATCAAATGCAGGAGGGCACAGTGCTTTGTTCAGGGTAGTAACTCAGTAAAAATATACTTTTCTTTTCTTTTTTCTTTTTTTAAAAAATTCCCACCCGATCAGTAAATATTTGTTGGCTTGCTTTGTTCTTGGTGCTAGTAGGACGGTTAACCAAACGTTTCAGAGCTAAGTGATACGCATTTGGGGCATTAATAATGTTAAATAACAGTCATTGTGTTTGCTTCACAGTTGAACCTGGAACAGCAAACGTGAGCCATCCTTCCGTAAGTCTGCCCGCACAAGCCTTCTCAGCAGCTCTCCTTTTTAGCCCGCATGCCTGTGGCTGGGCTCTGTGGTTTGTACCTTGGTCTCAGTGTGTTCCAGGGGAGAAGTAGTGGGTGGAGGCTCTTCACTGATTCTTGCCCTCCTCTCAAAAGTGCTAGTTTCCTGTTTGTCTTGCATTCTGTTTGCTACCAGGGCTTGGTCTGCAAATGGAGAGCTGCCCGAAGAGTGCCCTTTCCAGAGAGAAGCCCTCACCTCTGCCCTCTGTGATGTCTCAGAAGCCGCCACCTGATAGCCACGGTTTCTGCAGTCAAAGCTGTGCTGGGAGGACAGAGGTGGGGCTCTGGATCCAGACCCCATGGGGCTGACTTCTGCTTCCACTTTAGTTGGCCCTTGAACAACAGGGGCTTGAACTGCATGAGTCTACTTACATGTGGATTTTTTCAACAAAAGTTACAATAAGTTTGCCTGCCTCTCCTGTCTCCCCCTCCACTTCTGCTACCCCTGAAACAACAAGATCAACCTCTCTTCTTCCTCCACCTCCTCCTCTTCCTCAGCCTACTCAATATGGAGACAAGGATGAAAACCTTTACAATGATCCACTTCAACTTACTTAAGAGTAAGTGTATTTTCTGTTATTATTTTCTTTCTTTCTTTTTTTGAGACAGTTTCGCTCTGTCCCCCAGGCTGGAGTGCAGTGGTGCTGTCATAGCTCACTGCAGCCTTGAACTGCTGGTCTCAAGCAATCCTCCTGCCCCAACCTCCAGAGTAGCTTGGATTTCAGGTGTGCACTACCTTGCCTGATTAATTTTTTGATTTTTTTGTAGAGACAGGGTCTCACTATGTTGCTCAGGCTGGTCTCAAACTCCTGGGCTCAAGTACTCTCCCACTTTAGCCTCCCAAAGTGCTGGGATTACAGGCATGAGCCACTGCTCCCGGTCATGATTTTCTTAATAACATTTTCTTCTCTCTAGCTTACTTTGTTGTAAGAATACATTATATAGGCCAGGTGTGGTGGCTCATGCCTGCAGTCCCAGCACTTTGGGAGGCTGAGGCAGGCATGGCCAACATAGTGAAACCCTGTCTGTACTAAAAATACAAAAATTAGCCGGGTGTGATGGTGCGCACCTGTAGTCTCAGCTACTCGGGAGGCTGAGGCAGGAGAATTGCTTGAACCCCAGAGGCAGAGGTTGCAGTGAGCCGAGACCACGCCATTGCACTCCAGCCTGGGTGACAGAGACTCCGTCTCCCCCCCAAAAAAACAAAAATCAAACAAACAAACAAAAAAAAGGCTGGGCGTGGTGACTTACACCTGTCATCCCAGCACTTTGGGAGGCCTAGGCAGGTAGATCACGAGGTCAGGAGTTCGAGACCAGCCTGGCCAAGATGGTGAAACCCCATCTCTACTAAAAATACAAAAATTATCCGGACGTGGTGGTGGGCACCTATAATCCCAGCTACTCGGGAGGTCAAGGCAGGAGAATCACTTGAACCCAGGAGGCAGAGGTTGCAGTGAGCCTAGATCATGCCACTGCACTCCAGCCTGGGCGACAGAGTGAGACTCCGTCTAAAAAACAATATGGTATATAATACATGTACAAAATATATGTTCGTCAACTGTTGATGTTATCTGTAAGGCTTCCCATCAACAGCCGGCTATTGGTGGTTAAGCTTTTGGGGAGTCAAAAATTATACGCAGATTTTCTACTGCGTGCAGTGCAGCATTCCTAATCCCCGTGGTAGTCAAGGGTTAACTGTATTTGTTGGTGATCTTGGGCAAATTATTGAACCTCTCTGTACCTTGGTGTCCGAAGTAAAGGAGTCCATTCAGGCACAGTGCTAGGACACCACCTGGCCTATAGCATGGGCTCAGTTAAAGTTAACTCCTACTGTAATTCCTGCTTGGATTGTTCTGGGGATACCTCATTTCTCCCCACCAGCCACTTCCCCAAGAATAGTGAGTGTGGGGGGTCCTTACAGACAGGGAGATGACAGCATCACTCCTCTTTATGACTGTCAAGGCTCCGCAGGCGCTCACCTCGTACTCCTCTCCCCCTTGCTTGCTTTCTGCAGCCATAGTGGCCTTTTATTCCTGAGACCTGTTTTGTCTTTCCCGTCCCAGGAAGGGCCTTTGCGGGTGTTCTTCCCACAGCCTGGAAGTTCCTCAGGTAGCTGGCTCTTCCTCACCCTCCAGGCCTGCAGGCCTCGGTTCAAATGCCTCTCCCTGGGAGAGGCTGGTCCTGACCACCACCGCCTCCTGCCTAAACACAGCTGATTGTGTCTCCCCTCTAGAATCCAAATGCCAGGGGAGCAAGAGTAGAGTCGGTTTCATTCACCCCGGGCTCCCCAAGCATAGCAAATGCTCTGGAAGCACGTGACGAGTGGCTGGGCGACCAAGAGCTACCGCCCGAGACATGCTTTCAGAGCCCAGAGAACCCTATGGGTAGTCACGAGCCTGGTGTCAGGAGGAACTGGGTTTGAATCCTTCAGCAACTGTGTGGCCTTCCCTCTCTGAGCATTGATGTCCTCATTTGTAGAGTGGATGATCATACCTTCCTTACAGAGCCATTGCACAGATAATGACATAGGAGCACGTGATACAGTCCTGGCACACGCTCAGGAGATGGTGGCTGTCAAGTCAGGAGCCCGTCCTGTGGCAGCCTAGCCATCTGCAAGGAGCACTCCTCGACGCTGCCATCAATGCCTGGCACTTGGTGAGAATGAGTTTCTCACGTCTCTGAAGGGGTGGGGCGGGGGGCAGGTAGAGAAGAAGGCTCTGGGCTCCTAGGGTGGGAAGGAAGAAGAGAGAGACTGGCCCTGAGGGTAGCCAGTGTCTCTGAGTTCATGTTCTCACCAGAAGAACAGGGGAAATATACCATTTAGAAGGAGGTAGTGAGGATTAAATGAGCTAGCATGTCCAGCACGTAGAAGGCCCTCTCCCCCACTATCCTCGTCCCTGAAAGCAAACTCCTCGATTTCTCAGTTTTGCTCTGGTTCCCAGGCTGTGCATGGAGGCAAACACAGGGCCCTTTACTCAGGCCAAGCTCAGGAGAGCCCAGGCTGCACCGAGTCCACCCTCTTGGCTGTTTTGTCTCAATCCACCAAGAGGATGACACCAAGGCTCTCTCTTCCTGTACCCCTGCCTCCGCCCCAGCAAGTCCTGCTGAGATCCTGCCTGTTGTGAAATGGGGCTGTCCTGTTGCATGCAGGGCAGATGGCACCATGCCTCTAGGAGCCTCAGCACGTGTTTCCAAGGAGACAGCCGTGTGTGTGTGTGTGTGTGTGTGTGTGTGTACACACCAACTTGTAACATCCAGTTCTTCAAAGGAAGGTGGAAAGAAGGGAATGAGGGTCAGGTTGCAAGTGGGATGTAGGTAGAAGGCGCACGATGCCAGGCCACGCTGCTGTTTGCCTTTCACAGAAAAAATCAGCATGGCACCTCATGGTTTGCAGACACTTTCACATGGGATAACTCACTTAACCTTGGCAACAAGCTCGTGACACAGATATTCTTTTCTGCTTTTTAAAGTCTGGAGATGGAGAGAGAGGGGGGCAAGTCCCAACCAGTGGGTTATAGAATTAGGATTTGTGTCCTGACTCTGATCATAAGCCCCCTGCTCTCTTCCCAGGGCCATGCTGCCTTGTCCAGAAAGGATTCTAGATCAGGAGTGCCTCTAGGTGGGGATGCCACCTGCCCAGCCCAAAGCAAAGGCCTTGTTCAGCCTTCGAGGTGTATGTTCAGGCTCCACAACTCCCTGAAACGGAGGCCTGAGTGACTGGAGATGACAGGAAAGTGGGAGGGGTATCTCTAAGCATAGCCAAGGCCCCATGGGAGAGGGAAGGATAGGGTATAAAATGCTAATCATATGATTTAGAGACACATGTCTTTCTGGAAGCTGGAAGAGAAAGACGTGAGAGCTGGAGTGAGCAGTCTGGAACAGAATCAACTCTTGGAAAAGGATCCTTGGGAGACAGGGTGGGAGTGAACACAGGAAGAGTGTTTTTCAGGATTTAGGGCCCAGGGACATAGAGGGGAAACTGAGTCAGGGCTTGGGCTACAGATCCACCCTTTTGTTGGAAATGGATTTCTCTACCAAAAGGGAAATTATTTGAACTCCTGGCCTAGAGTGAAGGCCACCAAGCAGCCATTGTCGCTGGAAGCCAAGGGAGTCTGGGAGCTGGTCACTTCTGGTGGAGAAAGTCTGTTTATCCAGGGACAGGAAAGAGGGAAGGTCTACATGGACTGGGCTGGGAGGCCCAGGGGCAGCATTAGGGAGAGGGGCCCCAAGTCTAGGTTTCAAGGGGCGTCATTGAACTAGAAAACGAAATGAGGCAGGGCGCAGTGACTCACGCCTGTAATCCCAGCACTTTGAGAGGCCGAGGCAGCTGGATCACTGGAGGTCAGGAGTTTGAAACCAGCCTGGCCAACATGGTGAAACCCGTCTCTACTAAAAATACAAAAATTAGCTGGGCGTGGTGGCAGGTGCCTGTAATCCTAGCTACTCAGGAGGCTGAGGCAGGAGAATGGCTTGAAAATGGGAGGTGGAGGTTGCAGTGAGCTGACATTGCACCACTGCCCTCCAGCCTGGGCAACAGAGTGAGATAATGTCTAAAACAACAACAACAAAAAAAAAACAGTGGGTGCAGCGGCTCACACCTGTAATCCCAGCACTTGGGGAGGCCAAGGCGGGTGGATCACGAGGTCAAGAGATCAAGATCATCCTGGCCAACATGGTGAAACCCCGTCTCTACTAAACATAAAAATTAGCCTGGCATGGTGGCGGCGCCTGTAGTCCCAGGTACTTGGATGGCTGAGGCAGGAGAATTGCTTAAATTCTCTCCGCCGGGAGGCGGAGGTTGCAGTGAGCCGAAATTGCACCACTGCACACACTCCAGCCTGGCAATAGAGCAAGACTGTGTCTCAAAAAAAAAGGAAAGAAAGAAAATAAAAGAAAGTAGAGTGAGAGACTGCATGGAGCAGAGAGCATAGAGCACACCTGGATTTTCTCACACTCCGCGCGGCTTTCCTGTACACTTCCCTCCCACTGGAGGCGAGATACACTCTGCACGTGACCTAAATGCGTGCTGAAGCACAGCCGTGGGGCAGGAGAAAGAAGGGAAAATAGGGAGTTTGTAAACAGTCCTCCAAAGAGATAACTGCCCCCTTCCACCGGACGGGAGCAGCAGGAAGTCCACCAAAGCAAGGGCACGCGGGCCTGAGGGCGTCCCTGTTTTCTGGAGCACCTGGTCTCTGTCGTCTTTCTCCCATTCAAACCCAAAGTCAGAGCAGTGGGAGATGGGAGAGAAGCCACTTCGACAACAACTTAAGTACATGGTCCCCAATGGCAAGTAATTCCGTAATCATTCTGTGTGGCGGATATACCCTCTTTTCAACAAAGTCTATTGCTTTTCAGGTAGACATTTGTGTTTATAAATGGTCTGGAGATTCGGGCAGCTTTGGGAAACTGATTGCAGATTAGGGGGCAATAATGCGCTGCGGTCATTGTGACCCCTGTGGCTCTTCAACCCTCTTCCCCCCATTTTATCTAGCAGTTGGCTGCAAGCATCTGTCAGTCCCGTGGGACCTCATGCTTCTCACCCTCAGACGCCACATGAAGTGACAGGAGGTGACCCAAGACTGGCCCACACCCCTTGGACCTGCCCAGCCATGCTGGACTGACTAATTCTCGGCCACAGCTTGCCAGTGCTCGGCAAAGCTCTGCCTGAAACCTTGGGCGGTCCCCTATGTGCCAGGCCCTGACTTCGCTCATCCACAGTGAGGGAGGGGACTTTTCGGCTATTGCAGGGCTCTGCAGACCAGCTGGGAGCCAGAGACTGGCAGCTGCTGCCACACTTCAAAGGCCTTGTTATCCTCATCTGAGGAGCAGTGCCCCGAGTCGCCCCTGAGAATCCTCCCTGTCCCAGTGGCAGCCTCGCCCTTCGTGTGCGTGCTGGGGGACATCCTGGGACACCTGAGGGGAGCCAGCAGGGGCTACACCACCCTTCCTGGGTTCCTGGACCAAGGAGGGGACCGTCTACCTTAGCTTTTGGATAGGTGTTCAGCTCTGCCAACCCTCACAGGCCACTCAGAGATGCCGAAAAAGTCAGCTGTGGCTTGTTTGTGGGTGTGGACTCCGAACGGGGGCAGATCCCTCGGGCTGACTTGCAGAGGGCTTCCCTGAGGAGGTGGGCTTCTCCTGGTGAACAACTGGTGTCCCCAGTGCTAGGAGGCCCCAGGAGCGCCTTCTGTGACACTCATCTTGGAGGGTGGCCTGGACTGTCCCAGCATTCGACAATGTGGGGTGTGGTCGGAGGGGCCTGAGCCCAGAGCTGCATGCGAGAGCTCGGGAGCCCCTGCCCTGAGCTCCCAGAACCCCCTTCCCGTTCGGGCAATGTGTCCTTAGGAGCAGAACCTGCTGACCCTCCTTTCCTGATTTCCTGATTTAGCACAAGCAAACCCACACCCGGTTCCAGAGGGGTGAAGGGAGGCCGAGGGCTGTGGGGTCTGTCTCCTGGCTCTGGTTTGGGAATGGGCTGAGAGCATCCTGGGGAAGGAAGTCCTGCAGGGACCACCAGGGCCACCTGGTGATGCTAGGTAGCAGGTGCTGGCACAGCAGGATGAGAGGGAGGCCTGAGAAAGGTCCCCTGAGAGGACACCCCAGGCACCCAAGTCAGACTCAGGCAGCAGAGGCCAGCGGGGCCCCTCTAAAGGCAAGGAGGAGCTGGAGCCCTGGGGACCTGGGGGTGACCCCGAAGTCTGGGAACAGAAGAGATTTGGAGAGAGATTTATCAGGATTCTCTCCCGAACTAATCTGGCCGTGGGGTTCCCAGGCAGGACTTAGGAGACAACTGGTGCTGGCCACCAGGTCTGCCCCTTGGTCCACGCCCTCCTCTCTCCTGCCTCGTGCGTGTTTTGCCTGTGGTATCCTAGGAACGCAGGGCTTCGAGCCTTGTGGTCCTGTTACATAACAGCTTCCATCCCATCCATGAGTTCAGCCCTCCGGCAAGCGGGAGCTGCAGCAGGCGCACCAAGGAAAGCCTCTGCTTCAGACCCAGGCTCCTGCTGCCCAAATCCACAGTCCCTGCCACTCTGCCACCCGCAGTGTACAGTGGGAGGGAGCTTCATAAGCAGTCAGCATCCAGCCAGATTCTTTCAACAGGACCGCCTGTCGTGTCCTGGTCCCACATGAGCACAGCACCTGTCAGTGACCACACACTGGCCATGGCTTCCCCAAATCCGGCAGGCCTAGGAAACAGTCCCAGAGCCGGTGTGACACATGCCTCCTCGAACCCCTCTCCGCACTCTGCACCCTGAGACCAAGGGCACACCACTACCGGGACCCTCCCTGGCTGGGAGATGCCCGTCCTGCCACTGTGCTTGTGGCTGCCCCCTCGCACCCTCGAGTACCTGGGCAGCCAGCCATTGCAGGTCACCTGCGTGCCTACCTGTTCTCTTCTCTGGCCAAGGCAGAGAGTGCTCCAGCAGGGACTTGAGGACCTCGGGCATGTCCATGGCAGGGGCCACTGGGAACCCAGTCGCAGCTCACACAGCCCAGCAGGAGGTGCTTGCTCCAGGGAGTTCAGAAGCAGCTGGAGAGGCAGGGGCCGGCCAAAGCCGCAGGCTAAGGGGAGGCAGGCGGGGTGGGAGCTTTGAGGCAGCCAATGGCCAGCACCAGTCCCGGCCCGCCCGTCCACCCCCGGCTTGGCCACCTGCCAGCTCCGGCTGCAGCCAGGCCTTCCCTTCCCGCTGCTTGGCAGGGCGGGCCTGGCCCTGCGCCAGCTGCAGCACGTGGAGCTGTCGCGCCAATCCTCTGACAGAGCCCAGCCTGTTATCTAACTTTGGAAAGGGAAGTTCTCCCCCAGGCTGGGAGCCATAACTGGGGCTGCCAGGTGAGAATGGTAAGCTCCACGCCCACAGCAAGCATGCGTCGGCACGGAGGAGCCCTGGAGGCTCAGGCACACAGTAGAAACCATCCCGGGCTGGGACCTAAGGCTGCAAGAAAAAAGGAAGATGACAGGCAAGGACAGCACCTCAGGCAGCCCAGCACAAGATACCCTGTGTTGGCAGATGCAGGGACGCAGGTGGGCATCATGCCTTCTCCTATGAGTTGGTGAGCCTCAAGGGCTTGTGGCGTGTTTTGATGCTGTGTTTATGCCCTGCACGCTTACCCCGCAAGGCACGCCAGTGTACATGTGGCATGCGTAACTGGGGCTTCATACCATCTACACAGCCTGAAGCCTGTTCCCCAAAAGGAAGTGACAAAATCTACTGCTTGGTTCTTTGGTCTTCAGGGGAGAGGGGAAAAGGGGCAGGTGCCAGGAGACCAGGCACCACTGAAAAGGGGGCAGCTCTGCCAGCCTGCTTCAGGCTTGTCCTGGATAAGGAATCCCTGCTTCCCAGTCATTGTGGGGGCTTAAGGTGCCAGTTGGCTGTTTGCTGTAGTCCCCTCTCATACTCTCCCACCAGGACGGTGGCTCCTGTGGTCTTCGGGTTACTTGGATGTGTGGGTGAAGCCAAGGTTCTGGATGTCACTGTCCACCTCAGACCAGCATCAGAGCAAAGCCAGACTTGTCAGGGGATGCCAGGTTCTTGGTTCTGCCGTACATTGCTGTGGGATCTTGAGCAAGCTTGGCAGCAACTCTGGGTCTCAGTTCCCGAACCACCTAATGTAGTGACCTCTAAGGTGCTGTTCAGCTCTAGTTCTATGGCTCTGAAGCTCCAGGTGGGCCGCAGTAAATATTGGTTTTCTGCATAGTAGCAGTTTTTTTTTTTTTTTTTTTTTTTGAGATAGGGTCTTTGTTGCTCAGGCTGAAGTGCAGCGGTGGGATCATGGCTCACTGCCTTATCCTTGCGAGCAGCTGGGACTATAGGTGCATGCTGCCACACTGGCCTTTTTTTTTCTTGTGTAAAGACATGGTCTCACTGTTGCCCAGGCTGGTCTCAAATCCTGGGTTCAAGCCATCCTCCGGTCTTGGCCTCCCAAAGTCCTGGGATTACGGGTGTGAATACTGCCCCTGGCCTGTAGCTGGCTTTTCTTTTTCCTTCCTTTTTTTTTTTTTTTGAGAGAAGTCTCGCTCTTGTCCCCCAGGTTTGAGTGCAATGACTTTATCTTGGCCCACTGCAACCTCCACCTCCCAGGTTCAAACGATTCTCCTACCTCTGCCTCCCAAGTAGCTGGGATTAAGGCACCTGCCACCACGTCTGGTTAATTTTTGTAGTTTTTAGTAGAGACAGGGTTTCACCACGTTGGCCAGGCTGGTCTCGAACTCCTGACCTCAGATGATCCACCCGCCTCGGCCTCCCACAGTGCTGGAATTACAGGCTGAGCCATCGCATCTGGTCCGCCTGTAGCTGGTTTCTAAGCAGTCCTTTGTTGTTTCCCAAAATTCCATTTTGTACAGAATCAAAAATACTCCAGGAGCCCCCTCTGGCTTCTTCCTTTCCCCATGATCCCAGCTTATCCGGTAATTACCGTCCTTCCCTCCCTAATGACCCTCCCCAAATTATGCTCTTTCCCAAATTAAATAAAAATTAATTTTAACTTTTTTTTTTTGAGATGGAGTCATGCTGTCGCCCAGGCTGGAGTGCAGTGGCAGGATCTCAGCTCACTGCAAACTCCGCCTCCCAGGTTCGTGCCATTCTCCTGCCTCAGCCTCCCGAGTAGCTGGGACTACAGGCGCCGGCCACCACGCCCGGCTAGTTTTTTTGTATTTTTTAGTAGAGACAGGGTTTCACCATGTTAGCCAGGATGGTCTCGATCTCCTGACCTTGTGATCTGCCCGTCTCGGCCTCCGAAAGTGCTGGGATTACAGGCTTGAGCCACCATGCCCGGCCAATTTCAACTTTTGAATACAAAAAACAGTACGTGGCTCAAAGCTCAAAACCTCCGATAAGGTTTGTTTGTTTATTTAGAGACACAGTTTCATTCTGTTGCCCAGGCTGCAGTACAGTAGCGGGATTTCAGCTCCTGCAATCTCTGCCTACCAGGTTCCTGCCTCAGCCTCCCAAGTAGCTGTGATTACAGGCACGCACCATTATGCCTGGCTGATTTTTGTATTATTAGTAGAGGCAGGGTTTCACATTGTTGGCCAGGCTGGTTTCAAACTCCTGACCTCAGATGATCCACCTTCCTCGGCCTCCCAAAGTGCTGGGATTATAGGCGTGAGCCACCGTGCCCAGCCTCAATGAAGTATACTTTAGAAATGTCCTTTCTATCCCTGTCTCTCTTTCTCATACCCCAATGTTTCTTTATGCAAAAGTAAGCATATATATGTATATATTTATGACACACACACAAAACATTTAATTTTGCAGAGTTGTGTGTTTTGACCAGCAGAGAGTGTTTTGTGACTACAAAGAAGAGACCCCCTTACTGCTGTTTCCAGCCAGAGCCCTGGCCAGCGCCCCTTGCTCTGCAACCCCGGGGATGAAGGTAAGGCTGAGAGTGGGCCTGGTGTGCAGGGCCCCAGCTGACCTGTGATTTGCAGGAAGGGGCGGACTCAGGCTGGACTGCCGCATTCAGCATTCCTTGGCCCAGGAATTCTCTTGAGTGGAAGACCGCTTATCACAAAGGTGGAGTGGGCAGGTGTCCATCAGTACGATCTCAAAAGGAATAGGAGGCACCCTGTATTTCTTGAACATACCCACCTGCTGCAAGACCTTTTTCTCTTGGAGATTCACTCCTGTGAGCTGTCTTCAGGCTCCGTTTTTTTTTTTTTTTTTTTTGAGGTGGAGTTTTGCTCTTGTTGCCCAGACTGGAGTGCAATGGTGTGATCTCGGCTCACTGCAACCTCCACCTCCAGGTTCAAGCAATTCTCCTGCCTCAGCCTCCCGAGTAGCTGGGATTACAGGCATGCGCCACTGTGCCTGACTAATTTTGTATTTTGAGTAGAGACGGGGTTTCTGCATGTTGGCCAGGCTGGTCTCGAACTCCTGACCTCAGGTGATCCACCCACCTCAGCCTCCCAAAGTGCTGGGATTACAGGCGTGAGCCACCGCGCCGGCCTCTGCAGGCTCCTTTTAAGGTGCAGATGTCCTAAGCCTCTGAGACCATGAATGAGTGCTTATCACATACCTGGCACCAGCCTAAACCCCATGAGGAATTCAGAGTTTAATAACATACCCAGCTAGGCAACTCCCTATCCTTAGAGAACTTTCACACCACCGGGAGTCCATGTTGGCAGCCCCCAGTCGGCACTCACAGCGTCCAGCAGGCAGCATCCCCTAGGTCAGACAGGGACCACACCAGTGGGTTGCTGGGCCAGGCAGCCAGGGAGGCAAGAGGTAGTGGGAAGGGAGGGCCGTATGCATACCTAGAGACCTTCGGATGGGGGCCACATGCCAGGAGTGTTGGGATTGTCTGCACTTCCTGGACTTCCTAGCTCAGGGGTCTGATGTCCACTGCAGATGGTCTGAGGTCTGTTGGTGTCCTTATCAATGCCACTGAGTCCATCCCATGCCCTGTGCTTGAGTTTTCATCAACTGTATGTACCCCCAGTTCACTAGGAATGTGGTGTTCTTTGTGCCTACAGCTGTGTCTCTGCAGGGGCGCTGTAATGCCGGACAGGAGTCTGGAGTCAGAGTCACAGTGGCCCCATAAGAACATCTAACACCTTGTGCAGCTGAGAGGCCGGGCTGAGGGAGAACTTTATCAAGAATACATTCTCAGCCAGGCACAGTGGCTCACTCCGGTAATCCCAGCACTTTGGGAGGCCGAGGTGGGCGGATCACCTGAGGTCAGGAATTCTTGACCAGCCTGGCCAACATGGAGAAACCCTGTCTCTACCAAAAACACAAAAATTAGCTTAGTGTGGTGGCACGTGCCTATAATCCCAGCTACTTGGGAGGCTGAGGCAGGAGAATCACTTGAACCTGGGAGGCAGAGCTTGCAGTGAGTCGAGATCACTGCACTCCAGCCCGGGCGACAAAAACACGACTCCGTCTCAAAAAAAAAAAAAAAAGAAAGAATACGTTCCCTGCGCCGCGTCCTCTCCTTGACCAGCAGCGCATATTCACTTCTAGGCCCGAAAGGAAGGTGCCGGAAGAGGCTGGCATAATCTTACTGATCATCAGTTGAGTAGGTCCAGTGGCTCTGGCTGCGTTTTCCTGCAGACTGGGGGATATTTCCCAGGGAGGCTGCAAAGGGCTTCCAGGTGTGGGATAGATGGATGCAGTTCTTTGCAGAACTGTCAAGGGCTTTCTCTGGAAAGGTGCAGAGCTGAGGCAGCTGGTGCACTGTGTTGGTCGTGTTCACTGAGGCCCCTACTCATAGGGCTGAAGACCAGACATAGGCCTGTGTTCAGTAACTGGGAGCTGCTGAAGCCAGCTCTGACTCATCGATAGGATGAATATCAGCTACTGACCATAAATATCCAGGTGACACGGGTGCATGGAACTGCACATGTGAAGTACAAATTGAGAGAGAAAGATGCCGAACAGTAAGTGACATGGATTACAATGATGAATCTTTTTGAAGCTTCAATTCCAGTTTCACCTCCTCCAGGAAGTCCCTGGCTCCGGAGCCTGGATGAGGTACCTCCCCTGGTACCGAGTGTCTCCCCGTCACCCAGATCACATCATTCTACAGTCCTCTGTTAAGTCGGTCTCTTTTAGCACTGACTGAATTGAAGGGGAAGCAGTTTCTTAAGTAATCTTGTATCCCCTGGATCTGGGATGGACTGAGTGCTCAGCTGATGTTTACCAATCTGAGTCACATGAAGACCAGAAGAGAATTTAAGGGAATTGACAAGAATTTACAAATTTATTCCACTAGATGTGTTGAAGTCCTGCTTGTCTTTTTTTTTTTTTTTTTTTAAGACAGAGTCTCACTCTGTCACTTAGGCTGGAGTGCAATGGCATGGTCTCAGCTCACTGCAACCTCTGCCTCCTGGGTTCAAGTGGTTCTCCCACCTCAGCCTCCCAAGTGGCTGGAACTACAGGTGTGTGCCACCACACCCAGCTAATTTTTGTATTTTTAATAGAGATGGGGTTTCACCGTGTTGGCCAGGCTGGTCTCGAACTCCTGATCTCTTGATCCACCCACCTCGGCCTCCCAAAGTGCTGGGATTACAAGTGTGAGCCACCGCGCCTGGCCTCTGCTTGTCTTACTCTAATTGTTCCTTTATTTTCTTAATTTTTTGAGACAGGATCTTGCTCTGTCTCCCAGGCTGGAGTGCAGTGGTGTGATCATGACTCACTGCAGCCTCAACCTCCTGGGCTCAAGCCAACCTTCCACCTCAGCCTCCCAAGTAGCTAGGACCACAGGTGTGGACCACTATGCCCAGCTAATTTTACATTTTTTTTTTTTTTGGTAGAGATACGGTTTTACTGTTGCTCAGGCTGGTCTCAAGCTCCTGGCCTCAAGTGATCCTTCTGCCTTGATCTGCCAAGGCAGGATTACAGGAGTGAGTCACCCAGGGAAGAACTTGATGCAGGCACACGATCTCTGCAGCCTAAAGATGAGTCTGTATTTTTCTTCTGGGAACTCTGCCTTGCCACGCCACTTTGGTTTTTCACAGTGCATCCAGAGGTGCTGCGAATTCCAGAATGTCAGGGCTGAAGGGACGTTTGCCGATACCCAGTTCCCAGTGGTTCTCGATCTTTTTTCTGCCTCCTTCCTGAGAGTCTTTGGAACCTTCGCTGAAACTCTCTGGGCTATAAACGTGGACAGCGAACTTCCAGGGCTGCTGTGAGGGACGGACGTACTGTCTGCACAGTACCGGCTGCGAACAAGATGCTCAATAAAGCTGGCTGCTTTTGTTCCTCGCGCCATCATTTATCAAACATCTGAGCATCTACTGCATACCTGGCCCAGTGTCTTCAGGCAATTCTCTGGTCCCGAACCTCTGTCCTGGTCCACTCCATACTGCAGTTGAAAGCTGTCTGGGAAGCCGGGCATGGTGGCTCACGCCTGTAATCCCAGCACTTTGGGAGGCCAAGGCAATGGGTGGATCACTTGAGGTCAGGAGTTCAAGACCAGCCTGGCCAACATGATGAAACCCTGTCTCTACCAAAAATACAAAAATTAGCTGGGCATGGTGGTGGGCGCCTGTAGTCCCAACTACTCAAGAGGCTAGGTAGGAGAATCACTTTAACCCTGGAGGCGGAGGTTGCCGTGAGCCGAGGTCATACCACTGCACGCCAGCCTGGGTGACAGAGTGAGACTCTGTCTCAAAAAAAGAAAGGGGAAAAAAAAAAGCTGGCTGGGGAGAGCTTGCTGGTGGACATGAGCAGTCCCTCCCTATGGGACCCCCGCTATCACCTGCAGCCATGCACAATCCAAAAGATTTGATGAAGTACCTCCCACCCCAGCAGACTGAGTCCCTGAGAACTCCAGATCTAATATGTTAGCTCCTTTTATTTTATTTATTTATTTATTTATTTTTTATTTTTTTATTATTTATTTATTTATTTATTTATTTTTTGAGACGGAGTCTCGCTCTGTCACCCAGGCTGGAGTGCAGTGGCGCGATCTCGGCTCACTGCAAGCTCCGCCTCCCGGGTTTACACCATTCTCCTGCATCAGCCTCCCAAGTAGCTGGGACTACAGGCGCCCACCATCTCGCCCGGCTAGTTTTTTTGTCTTTTTTAGTAGAGACGGGGTTTCACCGTGTAGGCCAGGATGGTCTCGATCTCCTGACCTCGTGATCCACCCGTCTCGGCCTCCCAAAGTGCTGGGATTACAGGCTTGAGCCACCACGCCCGGCCAGCTCCTTTTTATTTATTTATTTTTGAGACGGAGTCTTGCTCTGTCACCCAGGCTGGAATGCAGTGGTCCTATCTCAGCTCACTGCAACCTCTGCCTCCCAAATTCAAGCACTTCTCTGGCCTCAACCTCCCAAGTAGCTGGGATTACAGGCATGTGCCACCATGCCTGGCTAATTTTTGTATTTTTTAGTAGAGAGGGGTTTTCACCATGTTGGCCAGACTGGTCTCAAACTCCTGACCTCAGGTGATCCGCTCACGTCGGCCTCCCAAAGTGCTGGGATTACAGGCATAAGCCACTGTGCCAGACCCCCCGCCAGCTCCTTTTAAAGACGAGGAAACTGGACCCATGTGACTTCAGTCTCCTTTGGGTTCACAGGAGCCAGGGTTGCTGTCGGGATCACACTCCGGGATCATAGGCATGGCCCCCTGCCTTCCTGGAAGAGCCACCTGCAGAAAGGGCAGAGGTGGGCCCTGGAACCCAGCTGGGCACACTGCAGCGTAAGCGTAGGGAAGCGTGGGCACCCCCGGCAGCCCCACGTGGAAGGCTGAGAGCAGGCAAGCTGCGGATGAGCCAGGGAAGGGTGGCAAGTGGCAGCATGTCGTTGCCAGTGAGATGCTGCCGGAGCCGGGGTCAGCTGGCCTCCGTGTATACACAGGGACGCAGACCTGCCCCTCACCCCTCGGAATGCTTAGCATTCCTCAGAGTAGCTAGCACCGGCCAGGTCTGTCCCGTGGGGACAGAGCAGCTAAGGCCCCTGGATATAAGTGCCAGGTGGGGAGGAACAGGAGCGACACCTCGGGGACAGAGGTCAAAGTGCACAAGTTTATTTTCTAGAACAAAGGCTAAAAGAAGCAAGTTTCTTTCATTTTATTTTAAGAAGGACAAAAATTGTTATTAAAACATCTACATTATTATCAAGATACTAGACCTTATGAATATTTAATATTAAAGTGTGGTATTCTTAAATTTTTAATACACAGACATTTTAAAGGACCATTAAATTGATGGCTGCCCAGCTGAGAAATGCAGCATCCCTCCCCACCCACCCCGCCCCCATGCTTGCCATGCCATCTTGTCCCTGCCTGCTGGGGTGAACACAGGTCCCAGATTCAGCCCTCTGAGCCTCCCAGCCAGGGGCCCTAGAAGGCTCACAACAGCGATAGTTACCGTCATCATTGAAAGGGCCTTCTTGTCCCTCCTCCCCATCATACTCTGCCTGCCACCCTCTCTTCCTTACCCTGTGGGGGCTCCAGCTCTGGCCAGGCCAGGGAGCCCCAGATCCCAAGGGTCCCTGGACAGATCACAGGCTGAAGATGAAAACTCTGGACTTGAATCCTGTTCCTTTCAGCGGGGAGACAAATACAAATCGCCTTCTTTCCCTGAGCACTCCCACTCTCTCCGCAATCGATGGGGCTGGTCTGGGACGCTAGCAGAGTTGGGCCTGGGGAGGGTGGCTCCTGCCCTTGGCTGCCCGAATCACCTCTGAGCCATGGCTCCAGTCCCTGTCACCTTGCAAATGGCCCGATGGCCCCTGAAACCCTCCTAATCACACAAGGATGGCTGCATTTTCTGGCCAAATTCTTTATCTTTAGCCCTCATAAAAGTGACTCCTTGGATACCACACACATATATAATATTATATAGAGCGATATATTTAATACCTGTGTATATATGCATCACGGGGGCGACATATATACACACTAGAAACAAGGCTGGTGACAACAGACTGCAACACCACGGGTCAGGGAAAACAAGTATCATCGACATCACGGCCACAGCCCCCACCTTGGGTGTGGTCTCCCCTCCTCTACAGCCACACCACCAGCACCCGGACTCTGCAGTGCTGGCCTGCTGGGGCAGGGGGTGGGGCAGGGAAGAGGAAAGTGCATGCCACGATGATCAGGAAAGGTGGGGCAGTGGCGGTGGGAGGAACAGCGTCCCCTTCAGCCCTGGGCAGCCCATCGCTGTGTCAGCGCGCGCTGGCAATCCTTGCTTGAGGAGAGTGGGGTGGTCCCCTCTCTCCTTCTCACCCCCCTACAGCCTAATCCCTGGTTCCTTCTGGGGCTGCCCCACTCCTGTGCCAATGGTGTGGGGCATTCTGGAATGTCTGGGGAACCAGGGGAGGGCGGATGTGCCCATGGAGGGCGGGGTGGAGAGGAGGGCGGTGCACACAGATGTGTCAGACGACGGGAGGGAGGGACGAGGGACGAGGGAGGCCTTGGTGAGTGGGGGCAGGGGCTGCGGGTCCGCAGGAGTCCCAGACAGCTGGTAGGGCCAGGGATTAGGGAGGGGCTAGGACAGACGGTTATACATGTATGTCTGGGTCTAGAGGAGAGGACATACTGGGTCCCCAAGAAAGAGGGGCCGTGTCCCATCCTGGAGTGGCCCATGGTGCCCGGGGTCAAGCCTCCCTTTTCTCCGTATCCCCCAGACCCTCACCCTTCCCATCTCCCACCCACATCCTGAGCTCATGCTGTCCTGCCCTCTGCCACCTTTCCCAGAGCGCATGTCGGGAGGCGACCTCTGCTGCTGCACCCAAAGAGACCATCCTTGGGAGGGGGCAGTCCCTTCATGGGGTGCTCACATGGCCAGCCCTCCTCTGGGCCTCCCTTCCCCAGCCCCCAGGGCAGCGCTGCCTGGGACCCCAGCTGCACACCGATTCAGAGACCGTCACATCCCTGCTGAGGGGACCGTGGGCTCGGCCAATAATTGGCCCTGAGTCTTTTGAGCCCTGTTTTCATCCCAGCTCTGCCTTGTGCTGGGACCCTGGGCGGACCACTCCTCCCTTCTAGGCCTCAGTTTTCCTCTCTGCAAAATGGGGTCTGGGCTGGATCATCTCTGAAGGCTCTGAGGACCTACAGTCTATTTTCACTGGCCCACGAGGGAGTAGGGTTCAGGTGGTGGCATCAGAGAAAGGCCGGGAATTCCTTCAGCTCCAAAGATCCTCTGGCCCAGCTCCTCCCAGCCTTCCCGAGGGGAAGCGGAGGCCCTAGAGGGTAAGTGACCAGTACAGTGTTCCCAGCTCCATCCTGGGGCTACATTTTAAAGCTAATGGGGCCTCCGCCCTCTGTTGTGTCCTGATTTGCCCCCAGGGGGAGGGGGTGGGATGAGGACGGGCCAGGGCGAAGGACTCTCCTGCTGCAGATTCAAGTGGGGACCCCAGGCTCCCCAGCCCTGAGCTTTGGGCCCCCATTAGGAGCAGACATAATTAAAGCTGGAGGCTGAAGCTGGAGGGGTCAGCCAGGCCCCTCCCTCCTCAACCAGGAGAGCCATGGGGGTGGGGGAAGGGCTGCCCAGGTTTCAGCGGGGCCTCCGGGGGCTGCAGCATGTGCGCCTGGGTACGCACGCCGGGGCGGAGGTGGGGAGAAGATGGACGGGGCCTCAGGGGGCTGGGGGCTGCCTGATGAGGGCGGCCCCCCACCCCTGCTGGCCTGCCCTGACCTTTCTATCAGGCCTTCCGGCCCCACCCCGCCCCTGACCCCAGGACTTCGCCCATGGCCAACACCTGGCCCTACTCCCCGGTGGTGGTGGCGGCGGCAGCAGCAGCAGGGGCTTCTGGGGTGGCACCGGCAGGGTCCCCATCCTCTTGCAGCAGGAAGTTGTATTTGCCAAAGTCGTCATCCCGTGGGCACAGGAGCATGTCCTTGCGAGCCTTGGCCAGCTTCTGCTTCAGCACCTCGCGCCGATCCAGCCACTCATTGAGCTCCTCCTGTCCATGGGCGCAGCGGCACTTGTCCCCATCGGGGCAGGCTTTGCCCTTCTGGAGCCTGTGGGTGGCAGGAGGCTCACTGCCCGAGCTCTGCGCCCTTCCCACCCCGGGCTGTCAATCTGAGGCCAGCCACTTGACCTCCCCCAAGACAAGCCTCTCCCTGGGCAGCTGGGTCCCAGCTCAGGGAAAACCTGGGTGTCCTGATCCCCTCTGGGATCTGCCCCACAGCTGCAAATTAGAGGTCTGGATAGGTCTGAGCCCAGCCTTCCCCACCACCCCCATGACTGCAGTCACAGCCAAGCCTCACCACCCTCTGCACACCACCTGCAGGAAAAGAGGAGCTGGAGCTGGCCACAGACTCCATCTCCTCGAGCCACCCATGTTCCACCAGGCCCTGCTCTCCCAGGAGCACCTGTCGCAGAGCCGGAACTCGCCCATGGGGAAGCGGAAGGCCCAGCCGCTGGCGTCACTGTCGGACGTGAAGACCTTCTCCTTGTGCTTCTCAGACTGGATGTGCTGCTGCCACTGCTTCTTGCTGTTGCTGTTCTTGCCGCAGAGCCAGCAGTGGTAGCCCATCTGGGGGCACAGCCATCGTGGGTGCCTGCTCCCCCACGCCTCTGCCCGGACCACCTCCCTCAGGAGGCTGAGCACTGGCCAGCTGGGCCCTCCAGGCTGCCCCTCCCAGGTGAGGCTCAGACCACAGCCCCGAGCACAGCCCCGACCACAGCCCCGAGCACAGCCCCGAGCACAGCCCCGAGCATGCAGGGCAGGGGCGTTACCATGATGTCTGCGTAGTCTGTGGGCATCTGGATCTGCTTCTCCCCTTCCCGAGAACCGATGGGGGTCCCTTCCCCAGGCTTCCCTGGGTTGTGTTTTTTCAGCCACATGTCATAGGTCTGCTGCATGTCCAGGACTGGGCAGGGACAGGGACAGGGCACCTGCTGAGGGCTTCTCCATCCGTTCTGCCCCATGGTCCCCACTTGCTTTGGGAGCCGTCGGCATCCCAAGTCCTGCTGCTGGGCTGCTGGGCTTCAGGGCCTGGCCTCAGAGAGGGCCCGGCCTGGGGTAGGCGGGGAAGGGCCCAGGCAGCAAAAGGGGGTGCAGCAGACGCTCTTGGGCCCGCTGGTGAGTTGAGACTTTCAGCACTGAAGAGACACCGGGGGAGGCCCGCCCACCCCGTCTGCCCACTCACTCTTGTTCTCCTTCATGAAGGTCCACATGTCCCTCTCCTCCGGGCTGTGGGCAAAGGAGCAGTTCCCCACATATTGGCACTTGCGGCCGTTCTGTGCATGGATGCAGAGCTGCGGGGTGGGCATGGGGAGAGCCTCTGAGTCCCGCTGGAAAGCATCGCTGCCTCGTCGGGGCCCCCCACCCCCCGTCCCAGCACTCACATCGTATTGCTGTGGGAAGTTGCGAATGGACGGCAGGGGCCTCACTGACACCCACTTCCTCTTGGCCTTGGACATCACCAGAAGGACCCGCCGCTCCTTGGTCCAGCTGCAGGACACAGCAGGGTTGGGGAGAGGTCAGGGCACAGCCTGTGTGCTGTGTGACCTCTGTGGAGAGCCCTGGCCTCTCTCAGTTGGCCTCCACACCTGTGGTGGTTGGGTGGCCCCGTCCCACCTGAGCCCACACCTGGCATCCCACTCACCAGTGCCGGGCCTTGGCACTGCAGTACTTGAGGTCCTTGTCAGGCTCCACCACCTGCCCGTTCCTCCAGCACTGGCCACATACGAACTTCATTTGCAGGTCAAAGGTGCTGGGCCCATGTGTCCTCGGGGCACCCTGTCAGGGGATGGGGAGGGGCGTTGGTGAAGCTGCAAGCACCAGGCCTGAGGCCCTGGGGTCTTCACACAGGTAGCCTCCGGGAGAGCCTTGGAATAAGCTGGTCTGCTCCGGGGTCTTCCTGGTAGGCAGTGACCTCCCAACTGCAGGCCCAAGGGCTTCTCAGGGGAGCCAGGCCTGGAACGGGGCTCCTCTTTCCACCCTCTGTGGCTGGTCCCTGCCTCGCCCAGCTCCCTGGGAGGCCTGCTCGGTGGAAGCTGCATTTCCCAGGGCAAAGCTCCGTTCTGCCACACTCCCTGCCTTTGCACAGGCTGTTCTCGCTGCCCTTCCTCCATTCTTCATCCAGCCTGTTCTAGAAATTCCTTCAAAACTCAGCTCAAGCGCATCTCCTGTGGGAAGCCGGCCCTGGAGCTCTCCTAAGCTGCAGCTGTCCATTCCGTGAGCTCCCACAGTCTCTAAACTGCTCCTGTTGACCGACTCACCCGACTATGAGTGCCGAACCTGTAGAGTGGGGGGTCCGGGAGATGGGAAGCCACCCCGGTGGGGGTGGGGTGGTGGTGGCAGGAGTCAGCCTTGGGCGGTGGGACAGGCATCTGGGTGGCCCTGGTCTCTGGCCCTCCCTCCAGGGCAAGGCCTTGCTGGTCTCTAAGGCCCCACCTACCACGTTCCTTCTCTGCCCTATGTCCCAGCCTTTGGCCTGCTCTTCTGCACCCCTGGGACAGGGTTGGGAGCCAGAGGTGGGAAAAGTGCTCGCTCCGCCTTGTCTCCTGCCACCTCGAACCCCCTCAGCTGGCTACAGTGGCCAGCCTGCTGCTCTGGGAATGCACCAGCTGTCCCTCCTCCCTCATGTAAACTCGAGCCTCCCGGTCTTCCAGGATCCTCGGGTGCAGGGTCACCCCTCGCTCTTCCAGGCTGCTGGGCGTGATCCTCCTGCCACAGGAACTCCCCTGCAGGAGCTGCGGCCTACTCCCCTGTGTCCCCAGCACTGCCCTGGAGCAGGAAGGAGCTGTCCTCATGGCTGACTGACCCCTGGCCTGGCGTTGGACAGCTCGCGGGCTGCTCAGCCCCAGGATAACACACATGTGACCCCGGTAATAAGGTGAGGTCATACCTTTATGAGCGGGACGGCCTGCACTAGAGCAGGCAAGAAGTGGACCCATGTGGCTACTGATTTCTGGGTGTTCCCCTCGATTCTCACAAGAGGCGTGACAGGAAGGCATTATTACCATTTCCCAGGCGGGATAAAGGGGGCACCGAGGGTATGGTGGCTTAGCCACGGCACTAATGACAGCCACTGCAGTCCTGAGCTCCTCCCTCAAAGCCAGACCCCGTGCCCATGTTCATGACTGCATAGTCTCACCAGCTCTTGCCATAGCAAGTGGCAAGAGGGGTCTCACTATGTTGCCCAGGCTCATCTCAAACTCCCGGCCTCAAGGGGTCCTTCTGCCACAGCCTCCTGCGTAGCTGGGCTGCATGTGCACTACCACACCCAGCTAGTGTTCTCTCTTTGAAAGGTGCCATCAGCCCCTCACTGCTTCCCTGCCAGGCTCCTGGCCAGAAGGAAAAAGAAACAGACGGGGAGGGGAAAAGAGGAGTGCACGGGAGACTGATGGAGGGCAGCAGGGACCAGGAAGAGGGGAGAAAAAGAGAGGAGGACCAGGAACAACGAGGTCAGGGAGCAAGGCAATGCTGGAGGTGGTGGGCAGCCCTGCCAGCCAGCCTGGTCCAGGGACCCCCAGGCAGCCTGCCTTGCTCCCTGTCACACCCTGGTCAGCCTCCTGAGCGGTCCCGGGGCCCAGCCTTCCCCCAAATTAATCAGCGGGTGGCCTCATGTGGATGAAAAGGTCAGTGCTTATGTGTGGATGGCGTGGAGGCTTCATCTCACACTTACTGTCTCCTGGGCGCTGGGCCCAGCCCTCTGAGCCCCAGGGCCCTCCACTGTCATCTATGTTACAGTGATCCCACGAGCTGGGGACGATGTGAGCACAGGGCAGCTTAGGTTGGCTCCTGTGAGCCTCACACCCACCCCAGAAGATGGGAGGGTCAGGGTTCTGATCCCCACCTGGGCGTGATGGACGGGAATGCTGAAGGTGGAGAGGGAGAAGAGCGAGCCCCGGACAAGATGTCAGAGAACCTGGGAATTGCCCCACTCAGTGTGCCCCTGGGCAAGTCACTAGCAATCTCTCAGCCTCAGCTTCCCCATCTGCAAATGCCACAATCCCATGGCACCCAACTTCAGGACCATGGCGAAGATCAGGAGGGATGGGAGGGGATACCACAATCAGTGGTGTCAGTCTGAGCAGTACTAGGATATTTTACAAGGTCTCAGCGTATTTCTCCTGAAGACTTTTTTTTTTTCTTCAGACGGAGTCTCGCTCTGTCGCCCAGGTTAGAGTGCAGTGGCATGATCTCGGCTCACTGCCAGCTCCACCTCCCGGGTTCATGCCATTCTCTTGCCTCAGCCTCCAGAGTAGCTGGGACTAACAGGCACTCGCCACCACGCCCCGCTAATTTTTTGTACTTTTAGTAGAGATGGGGTTTCACTGTGTTAGCCAGGATGGTCTTGATCTCTTGACCTTGTGATCCGCCCGCCTCGGCCTCCCAAAGTGCTGGGATTATAGGTGTGAGCCACCATGCCTGGCCTTTTTTTTTTCGTTTTTTTGAGATAGAGTCTCACTCTGTCACCCAGGCTGGAGGTCAATTGCACAATCTCAACTCACTGCAACCTCTGCCTCCTTGGTTCAAGTGATTCTCCTGCCTCAGCCTCCCGAGTAGCTGGGATTACAGGTGTGCACCAACACGCCCGGCTAATTTTTTGTATTTTTAGTACAGATGGGGTTTCACTATGTTGGACACGCTGGTCTCAAACTCCTGACCTCGTGATCCGCCCGCCTCAGCCTCCCAAAGGCTGGTGGGATTACAGGTGGGAGCCACTGCGCCTGGCCTCTGAAGACATTAATTAATTACAAACTATAGAAATGATCCCTGAAAATATAGTCTTTCTTACAAAGAGCAAAGCTCTAATTTTACAAAAGAGAAATGTTTACAATGGAGGCACCTTGAATCAAGTTACAAAAGTTTAATCAGATTGTCACCAGTGAAGGGACACACTGAGATGATGCATCCCCTGATGTGTGAGCTGAGAACACGACATCAGCTCTGTGGAATGAGGAAACTCACACGAGCCCACAGGGATGGACCTTTTACAAAACATCTGGCTCTTCAAAAATGTCAATGCGACACAAGGCAAAGACTAAAGAACTGTTTCTTCATGAAGGGAGACGAAAAAGAGACACAACAAGGCTCATGCCTGTAATCGTTGCACTTGGGGAGGCCGAGCTGAGAGGACTGCTTGAGCCCAGGAGTTTCAGATAAGCCTGGGCAAGATGGCAAGCCCCACATCCCCAGCCCTGTGGTCTTAAAAAACAGACAAATCAGCCGGGTGTGGTGGTGCCTGTAATCCCAGCTACTCAGGAGGCCGTGGCAGGAGGATCACCTGAGACCAGGAGGTCAAGGCTGCAGTGAGCCATGATCATATCACTGCACTCCGGGCTGGGTGACAGAGCAAGACCCTGTCTCAAATAAAATAAAATGAGACACAACAGCTGAATGTGGTACATTACCCTGGATTTGGGACAATTCACGGAACCTGAATAATGGCATAGTATCAGAAGGCCTCACCATGCTGCTGCCGGCCTTCGCCGCGTGCGCTTCCATCTGCTGCCAGTACTTCTTCGACTCCTGAACGATGTCTTCATGAGTCATGCCTGGGGAGGGTGGGGGCAGACACAGGCATCGTTCGAGGTGCTCAGCAAGGAGGGAGGCAGGGGGTCCATGAGGTGCCAGGGCCCCCGAGGCCCAGCTGGAGGAGCCCTATTCCCAGTTAGCCCAGTCACAGTAAGACATGGGGTGCAAAGGAATCACTGTCCATCTGCGAAATGGGAACGAAGACCTTCTCCAAGCCTCGCTGGGAGTGAAATAATTAAATGCAGCCAAGAGTGGGAAAATGCAGTAGAAGGATACTGGCTCCGTACTGTGGTGGGGAGTCCCCCGCTCCCGTGCCATGCCAGTGACCCTGTCCCCTGGGCCGGTGACTCAGCACTCTTCCCTGACCCCCATCTCCCTCAGTGGGGCTGCAAGCCTAGTGCCTGCTTGGCAGCCCCTGGCCTCCCTGGCACTTAGGGCTCCATGCCTGCCCAGCCTGGCTCACCAGCTTGCCATGGTACCTTGGCTTTTTACCACCAGTCCCCAAAGGGCAAATACCCCAGCCTGGGGCATGGACCCCCCCAGTCTGTCTCCCCACCAGCCTCGGAATGTTGCCACTGAGCCCGACCCTGGAGATCCAGCTCACAACTCTTCCATGAAGCCTGCCCTCTTCTCAACGCTCTCCATCTTTCTCACGTCTTTCCCACAACAGATGTGGCCTTCCACCTTGACCTATGGCCCCTGCTCCACGACAGCCAATCATCATCGGTGTTTACTTGGGGCAAGACACTGCACTTGACATCCAGTTTCTTGCTGATGATCCGCAAGTATGTATCTACAGGCCAGACCTTTCCTGGGGGGTGAACTTCAGACCCCCACACCCGCTGCCTCCAACATCTCCACGTGAAGTCCACCAGGCAGCTCGGACTCCCACGTCCCACATCGAGCCTGAGCCGCTCCTCTTACAGCCTTCCCCCTTTTAGAACATGGTAGCCCCCTTCTTCCTGTTGCTCTGATCTTGGAGTCAACCTTGACACTCTCCTTTGTCTCATACTTCATATCTGGTCCATCATCAAATCTTGTTGGCTCCACCCTCAAAATACACCTAGAATCTAACTGCTTCTCCCACCTCCCGCATCACCACCCTGGCCTGAACCACCCTCCCCGATTTCCCAGCTTCTGCCCTTGCTCCTCGGTCTCCACCCAGCAGCCAGAGCGACTTTTGCAAAGTACTGATCAGATCATACAACTCCACCCACTTAAAACTGTCCTCCAGACACTGTAAATCATATTTAGAACAACCCCAGTTGTTCCTGTTTAAGGCCTAGAGACTCCTACACGCTCAGGCCTGTCCAGCCTCTCAGGCCTCATTCTGCCTCTACTGACTAAGCTGCTCCATCCCCAGGGAAAATCCTTTCTGTGTGGAGCTTGCTCCTGCCTCAGAGGCAGTCTGGTCCCTCTTCCTGGAATGTACTCCCCGCCCTTCCCTGGTCAAAAGTCGCCTCCTCGGAGAGGCCTTCCCAGCTGTCTTACCTAAAACACTCCCATCCCTGTGTCTGTCTGTGTCCCATTGCTCAGCTTTATCTTCCTCATAATGCTGAGGCACACCTGAAATTCCACCACTGCATTTCATCAACTAAGCAGACGCGGAGTCCCATATTCTATACCCCCGCCCCACGAAATGCTGCTAATTACATGATGACAGGCAGTGGGGGTAAATGTGCAACCTAGAACAGACGGAATACAGGGTTTAGTCACCTTTCTATATTGTCTGTCTGGCCTCCACTTATAAATGTAGGTTCTCTGAAACTGAGGGCCTCGACTAGACCATGGCTGAATGCCCCGACAAGAGAAGGTGCTCAGTAAGTCCCTGGTGGGTGAGCGGGAGAACGCCTTCCAGTCCCCGCAGCAGCTCTCCGAGGTAGAGATGGGCTCCCCATTTCCCAGATGAGCACTGGAGGCTCAGTGAGGAGCAGGGACTTGCTGCCGACCACCCAGGGAGCAAGCAGAGGCATCGCTGCAGGAGCCCAGGTGACTCCCTCCCCTCTCCGTGCTCCCTGGACGGCGCCTGTGAGGGGAAAAACCCAGATCTCCAAGCCTGGAAGTGTCCTGAGAGCAGAGCTTCTCTCCTCTGTGGTGCCTAGGACTCACCAGCTCCTCCAGAGAGCCCACCCCGCAGCCACCTCCCCTGAACTCTCCCGAAGTCCCCTCCAGCAACCAGGGGGCCTGGCCTGTCACCCCCAGTCAGTCCTGCGCTCCCTCCACCTGCACCGCCTGCCCCTCACCTGAGTACTGCTGCAGCAGCCAGACCTTGAGCTCAATGAAGCTGTGGGCGAAGTGGCAGCTGTCCTCCCGCAGGCAGCCGTAGCGCACCTCGTGGCGGCACACGTCGAACTGGAAGTGCTCCTGGAACTGGCGGATCTTGGAGTACTTGAGGGAGGTGGAGCGGACGATGTGCACCAGGCACCTGGCAGGCAGGTGGGAGGGGCACGATGCAGTCTGCAGCCCCTCTGACCTTCTCTCCTTGTAGGGCCACCTTCCCAGTGCCAGGCTCTCCCTGGGCACCCCCTGATCTAGGTACCAAGTCCAGGCCATGGATGACACAGGAGGGCAGAAACGGGGCTCCTATGCTCAGGCATCCCTGGGCCTGGGTCCCAGTGCTGCTTTACTTCTGTCCCTCCCCTTAGGATTCAAAGCTGGAGCTGCCAGCAAGCAGAGGACACCACCCTCAGGTTTCCAGCTTGATTCTGCAGGGCTGGTCCTGCACCCTGAGGACACTAACCAAGCATGTCCTCCGGGCCAGGAGTCTTAATTACCCTCACTGCAGCCTCAGGAGCCTAGAGCATCATCAACTTAACAGACGAGGAAACCCGGGCTTGGACTAAGACAGGACTGGCCCAGGAACTGGACCCAGGTCTGTCTGACTGCAGGGCCTGGGCTCCATATGCGCACTGTGGCAGAACCAAGGGGAACAAGAGGAAGAAAGGGGTGGCGCCAGACCTGACCCAGGCCTCCCCTCACTGCCTGATGCTGATGTCATGACATTGGAGGGTGCTGGGCTAGAGTCAGAGACGGGGCCCCCTGCTCGCTGTCTGCTGAGTAAGCTGAGTAAGCTACTTCCAAGCCTCAGCTTTTTCTTCTGTTCAACACAGCCAGTAACTCCTCCCTCACAGGATTGCTAAGATAATTAACATACCCAAGGCAATGCTTGGAATATAGTAGATGTTCGATAAATGTGATTCGCATCCTTTCCAGGTGGAGGCTGGATTTGATTCCCAAATTCTGCCCCTTTCCTTGCACCCTAGGTCCACTCTTTCAGTTCAGTCTTTCCTCAGCCATCTGAGGAACGGACTCTCCAGTGGCCCCCAGGCCCCAGCCTGGGCTGAGGGTCCCACTCACTTGTTGTTGTAGAAGCTGTGCTTGGCAGCCAGGTTGGAGCAGACAGACGGAGAGTCCTTGGTGCCTTTGCTGATGATCCGGGGTTTACTGTCAAAGCAGATCTGCCCAGGGAGGGGAAGGGCTGGGACCTGGCATGGCCACCTGGGAAGGGGGTGAGCTGGGATCCTGCACAGCTACCTGGGGAAGGACAGCTGGGTCCCTGCAAGCCCTGCCCTGGGTCAGAGGAGTGAGGAAGGGAATCCCAGGGGCTGTGGCCTTGTCTCTCTGGTTCCAGCTCACAGGTGACCTGGGCCTTGGCTCCCTTCCTCGCCCTCCTTCCCCCTCTGATCCCACCACTCCCAATGCCTGGGGCAGGGGGTTACTTCATGTCAAAAAAATAGATAAAAAGGAATGACAGTGCTTTATAAACTATAGGCTGTCACCTGGCTATGAACTATGATTCTGAGGCCAATGCTCCCCGCAGGGGGTTGGCACAAGTCCCGACCTCAAAGAGTTAGGGGAAGGGCTGGTGGTGCCAGGGATGAGGGTTGGACTGAGCCACAGCAAACCCTGCCAGCAACCCCGACCTGGAGCCCGTGCTCTGCGGACACAGACGTGCCACTGCCCCTGCCCTCAACATGCTACGACTGGGTGGGGAGGCAGGGGCCAAGTTCACTCCGGAGGCCAAGTGGGGTTTTCAGGGATAGCTTTGGGGAGGGAATTAACAGCAGCTCAGTGGGGCTGCTGGGATCACAGTGGAGCTGAGAGGCTCCAAGCCCAGAAACACAGGACAGTGCCCTGTGGGGAGGGCACAGCCAGCTACAGGCAGGAAGTGCAATGGCCACTGAAGCCAGCAGGGCCGAGGGAAGGCATGTGGGGGAGGCCTGAGATGTGGGGCCGTGGACACAGCACCTGGAATCGCTGAGCAGTGCCAAATACATCATACCCACAACAAAGGATGAAGGGGAAGCCCTGGACAGGCCCTCAACCTGCCTGTGTCCTGGGGGCCTGGCTGTGGGGACCACCAGTGGCAGCTGGTGCTGGGAGGTGGGCGTGACTCCAGGGGCAGACTGCCCGGGTTTGAAGCTCAGTTCTGCACGGCACTGTCCATGTGGCTGAGGGCAGCTCCTCACTACCCTGAATCTCAGCCTCAACATCTGTAAAATGGGGATATCTGCCTGCCAGCACTGCCGTGACAATGGAAATGATTTCTTTTTTTTTTCTTGAATAG
Source organism: Piliocolobus tephrosceles (assembly GCF_002776525.5). NCBI lineage: Eukaryota > Metazoa > Chordata > Mammalia > Primates > Cercopithecidae > Piliocolobus > Piliocolobus tephrosceles. The sequence goes on along the minus strand of NC_045452.1, from coordinate 23,152,062 downwards.
GGTCTCGCTCTGTCACCCAGGTTGGAGTGCAGTGGCTCGATCTTGGCTCACTGCAGCCTCTACCTCCTGGACTCAAGCAATCCTCCCACCTTAGCCTCCTGAGTAACTGGGACCAGAGGCGCATGCCAAGCCCAGATAATTTTTAACTTTTTTTTGAGATGGAGTCTCAAGTGCAGTTGCATGATCTCGGCTCACTGCAAACTTTGCCTCCTAGGTTCAAGTGATTCTCCTGCCTCAGCCTCCCAGCTAGCTGGGACTACAGGCATGCACCACAACGCCCAGCTAATTTTTGTATTTTTATAGAGACAGGGTTTCACCATGTTGGCCAGGCTGGTCTCAAACTCCTGACCTCAATTGATCTGCCCGCCTCAGCCTCCCAAAGTGCTGGGATTACCAGCGTGCGCCGCTGCACCAGGCTGGGAATGAGAAACAGAAACAACCACGTGCCAAGCCCGGCCTGTGACCTGCTGTCAGGAAAGAGCAGGCATTAAGAGTTACGATTTTTCTTTCCAGCCTCAGTTTCTGCCTCTGCAAAATGATGGGGCTGGATCAGATCTGGCCTCTAGCCAGATAGGATCCTAGGGCCCTGACTTACTGACCCTCCAGGACCTACTGGTTCCAAAGCCAGGCCTCCACAGCCCACTGGTTCCAGGGCTGACCTCCTATGGTGGTCCGTGCCAGGGAGCATCCCCGGCCCGGTCTGTGCCATGGCCTATGGGGTGGCAGTGGGTGGGCGGGCGGTACCTCGCAGAGGAAGGTGAAGATGCCCTGGTGCTCCTTCAGGAGCTTGGCGATGGTGAGGCTGCCACGCTTAACACCCCCCAGCGGGTCGAAGAGCAGGTCACGGTTGAGGGTGCCCTTCCGCTCCTCGGTCCACACGTCGATCTCCTCCTGATGGTAGGCGAAGGTGCAGTTATCCCCGTACTTACAGTCCTGCTTGTTAATCATGTCTGCAAAGAGGCAACAGGACACACGTTCCGCCAGGCGGGGACAGAAGCCCGCAGCACCCTCGCCACCCTGCTGCAGCCTGCGGGGCTCTTTCCCCATGAGCCAGGCAGGGCTTGGCTCCACCCCAACACAGGTGAGCCAGGGGCTGCTGCACCCCCAGCCAGGACTTGGCAGAGCTGGAAAGTCCTTTCCAAATACCAGACCCCCTTCTGTACCCCAACACAGGTGAGGCAGCGGCTGCTGCACCCCCTGCTGCCAGGACTTGGCAGAGCTGGAAATTCCTTTCCAAACCCCAGGCCCCGTTCTGCACTCCACACCTGCAGTGTACAGTAATCACTCCTACCCCACTCACCCCACAGGACTGCTTTTGAAGAAGTAGACAAGTCTCTACATCAATATAAGGGATTTGGTTTTTGTTTGTTTTTTTTTTTGAGATGGAGTTTCGCTCTTGTTGCCCAGGCCGGACATGATCTCGGCTCACTGCAACCTCCGCCTCCCGGGTTCAGGTGATTCTCCTGCCTCAGCCTCCGAGTAGCTGGGATTACAGGCACGTACCACCATGCCCGACTAATTTTGTATTTTTAATGGAGACAGAGTTTCTCCATGTTGGTCAGGCTGGTCTCAAACTCCTGACCTCAGGTGATCTGCCCATCTCAGCCTCCCAAAGTGCTGGGATTACAGGTGTGAGCCACCGTGCCTGGCAAATACAAGGGATTTAAAAACAATTATTCACCAGGAAAATAACATGGCATGGTTAAGAGCATGTACTGTGGCGTCAGACAGAATTGGGCTAGGATTCCGCATTACTCCCCAAGCCTCAGCTGTCTTTGCTATGAATGGAGGAGAATGGGTTGTTGGAATCAAGTGAGATAATACATAAAGCCGGTGGGGGTGCTGGGCACAGTGGCTCATGCCTGTAATCCTAGGGCTTTGGGAGGCTGAGGCAGGAGAATTGCTTGAGGCAAGGAGTTCAAGACCAGCCTAGGCAACAAATTAAGACCCCATCTCTACAAAAAAATTAAAAATTAAAGAATAAGCTGGGTGTGGTGGCATGTGCCTGTAGTCTCAGCTACTCAGGAGGTTGAGGTGAGAAGATGACTTAAGCCCAGGAAGTTGAAGCTGCAGTGAGGTATAATAGCACCACTCACTCTAGCCGGGGCAACAGAGCAAGACCCTGTCTCATAAAACAAAAACAAAACAAAATTTCTGGGGGCTAGGCCATCTGGAGAGAGGAAAGGTGGCTCAGAACCTGGAGATCTGCCATTTCCTGGGGGTGGGACCTGTTTTTCTTTCTCCTCCTCCCACTCTAAGTCTGCCTTGTCTCATCTCTCTGCCAGGCTCTTGGCGTACAAGGACAAACAGGCCACAGGCCTGGAGGAGCAGGGCAGATCCCCGGGTGGGAGTGGGGGTGACTACAAGGGGAAGCACCGCAGAGAAGGGCTTCCCAAGATTCAGGTGGTGCTTGAAGGAGGAGCAGAGGACGACCAGGCTCAAAGGGCACCGCGTGTGTGACGGAATCAGGGAGGGTCAGTGCGTTTGGGGAATGGTTGGAGCAGAGGGGTGAGGGGGTGGATGCGGGCACGTGCAGGCCTTGTCGCAGAATTTGGACTTCATCCCACTGGCAACGGGCAGTGGCTGATGGAGGCTTCGACCCAAGAGTGACATGTCCTTAGACCAGCCCGGCTGCTGGGAGGACAAGGAGCAAGTTTAGGAGGCCTGGGCAGGCCACAGCTAGGGGCGAGGTCGGGGGAGAGGCAGAGCCATGGGTGCACTCTCAAAGCATCCGTTTCCTCTTGCAGAGCTGTGAGGCTGCAAGCTGATGGAATGAAAGGGCTGCACTGGGAAGAGCTTAACGATTCGTGGCTATTCACACATTGCTGTACAGCGGGACGAAGGTGCTTGGCTGGGACCAGAAAGAAGCAAGTCAGGGACATGACAGATGTCCATTAAATACCAACCAGGCTGATGTGAGCCAGAAATGAGGACAGTGACAACAGAAAAGCGACAGAGAGCTCGGGTGGATGGAGCCCTTACCATGCGCCAGTGCTAAATGCTTCCTGTGGCTGCTGGGCACACCGCCCCGCAGCCCCTCAGGGCCCTACAGTGGTAAGAGAAGCCAGCTCCCTGTGAGTCATGTAGGCCCCTGACACTCCAGAGCATAGGCCAGTGAGGGGCTCGGGGTCCAGCCGAATGTCCCAAATGTGTCCCGCCTGCCTCTGGAAGCTGCTCAGGGCAAGAGACGCTCATTGTGATGCAGAATTCCTCCCGCATGGGTCCCAGGAGCCTAGGCCCCAGCGTTCTCCTCCCATGCGGCTGTGAGGCCCACCCCTGTTCTGTCTACCGGTGATGGGGAGCAGAGAGGCGGCTGGGGGCGGAGGGGCTGAGCCCCAGCTGTGCTGCCTGCCCCGCTGCAGCCCACCCACCTTTGCACAGGTAGTAGGAGCCCACGAAGCTGGTCTTGGTGGGCCGGGGCCGGATCCGCTTCCAGGTCTGGTCCTCCGAGCTCCGGAGCCGGCCGAGCAGGGTGTCCCGCTTGCACTTGTGCTCGAGGCCCTCACGGTAGGTGTAGTCGCCAGCCCGGGGGCCTGTGGGCAGGGTGGACACACATGGTAATGCCGGAAGCAGAACTGAAGGGTGACGGCTGGCAAGCCCATGCGATGGGTAGGTATTGGCCCCCTCCTTATATACCTACCTCCCCTCTGAGGGCCTCCCACCAGCTCCCACCACACCTTTCCTGGCTACTTGCTCCCTGGAGACCGGGGGGCCATGCTAGGGTAAAGCCCCCCAAGGAGCCCATTCTTGACACACACACCCTTTTTTTTGAGACACAGTCTCACTCAGTTACCCAGGCTGGAGTGCAGTGGTGTGATCTCAGCTCACTGCAACCTCCACCTTCCGAGTTTGAGCAATTCTCCTGCCTCAGCCTCCCAAGTAGCTGGAACTATAGGCAAGCACCATCAAGCCTGGCTACTTTTTGTATTCTCAGTAGAGACAGGGTTTCGCCATGGTGGCCAGGCTGATCTCAAACTCCTGACCTCAAGTGATCCGCCTGCCTCAGCCTCACAATCCTCACAGCTGGGATTACAGATGTGAGCCACCATGCCCGGCCTACCCATCCCCTTTCTACCACCGCCCTCACTCTCTAGTGAGGCTGACCATGTTAGCGTTTCTCTAGCAAGAACTGTGAAGACGGTGCCTCGCAGGGACAGACCCCAGACTCCTGCCCCTTTCCTTTTTTTGCCCCAGAGGGGCTTCTGTTTTCTGGCATTTATCTCCAACTGAGACACTGGGATTCTTTTGATCTGGGATCCCATGTTCCTGAGATTCCCAGTTCTCTGGGCAGAGGCGTGGAGTCTGCAGGTGAAATGTTACCTGTCTTGGGGTAGCACAGCTGGCAGGCCTGCTTGAACTCGTGGGTGGCAGCCAAGGGGTTCTTGATGAGCAAGGCAGTGTTGGGCATGCAGGGCTCTGGCTGTGACAGGAGGAAGGAGGCCATTGTGGGCACTGGATGATGGCTGAGGCCACTGGGGCCAGCCTGGGCACCAGAAGCGGGGAGTACTCTATGACCCCCCCTCCTACCCAAGAGCAAAACCACCACCCAGGACCCCTCCTCTTGTTCCACCCTCCCAGCCAGGGGAGCGCTTTGTTTTTTTTTTTTTTTTTTTTTTTTTTCTTTGAGACGGAGTCTTGCTCTGTTGCCGGGGCTGGAGTGCAGTGGCCGGATCTCAGCTCACTGCAAGCTCCGCCTCCCGGGTTTACGCCATTCTCCTGCCTCAGCCTCCCAAGTAGCTGGGACTACAGGCGCCCGCCACCTCGCCCGGCTAGATTTTTGTATTTTTTAGTAGAGACGGAGTTTCACTGTGTTAGCCAGGATGGTCTCGATCTCCTGACCTCGTGATCCGCCCGTCTCGGCCTCCCAAAGTGCTGGGATTACAGGCTTGAGCCACCGCGCCCGGCCGGGGAGCGCTTTGTAATGTGGTCCAAGAGTCTAGAATATCAGGACCGCCTTGGGAAGCCCCCAGGCTAGTGGGTGACCTGGGTCTTGGCTCTGAGCCTTTCTTTGAAGGCAAGCTGAATGTGAAAGCATAGAAATGGGAGGGGCAGTGACTGCAGCCTGTGCTCATGCCCTCCGCCAATCCCCCAAGTCATCAGCAGATGGGGAGGAAGGCAAGACTCAGAGAGGTTAGGGAACTTCACCAGGACCACACAGCTAGTGAGGTCAGAGTGCAGCATCCTCATCAAATGCCCTTTTTTTTTTTTTTTTTGAGATGGAGTTTTCCTCTTGTTGCCTAGGCTGGAGTGCAATGGCGTGCTCTCGGCTCACTGCAACCTCCACCTCCCAGGTTCAAGCGATTTTCCTGCCTCAGCCTCCTGAGTAGCTGGGATTACAGGTGTCCGCCACTACACCCAGCTAATTTTTGTATTTTTAATAGAGATGGGGGTTTCACAATATTGGCCAGACTGGTCTCAAACTCCTGACCTCATGATCCGCCCGCCTTGGCCTCCCAAAGTGCTGGGATTATAGGTGTGAGCCACCACGCCCAGCCTTTCATCAGATGCTCTTGTTTTTTTTTTTTTTTTTTTGAGACGGAGTCTTGCTCTGTCGCCCGGGCTGGAGTGCAGTGGCCGGATCTCAGCTCACTGCAAGCTCCGCCTCCCGGGTTTACGCCATTCTCCTGCCTCAGCCTCCCAGGTAGCTGGGACTACACGCGCCCGCCACCTCGCCCGGCTAGTTTTTTGTATTTTTTAGTAGAGACGGGGTTTCACCGTGTTAGCCAGGATGGTCTCGATCTCTCGAACCCGTGATCCACCCGTCTCGGCCTCCCAAAGTGCTGGGATTACAGGCTTGAGCCACCGTGCCCGGCCCAGATGCTCTTTTTTAAATTTATTTATTTATTTTTGAGATGGAGTCTTGCTCTGTCACCCAGGCTGGAGTGCAATGGTGTGATCTTAGCTCACTGCAAGCTCCACCTCCTGGGTTCACACCATTCTCCCGCCTCAGCCTCCTGAGTAGCTGGGACTACAGGTGCGCACCACCACGCCCAGCTAATTTTTTGTATTTTTAGTAGAGACAGGGTTTCACCGTGTTAGCCACGATGGTCTCTATCTCCTGACCTTGTGATCTGCCCGTCTCAGCCTCCCGAAGTGCTGGGATTACAGGCGTGAGCCACTGTGCCCGGCCCAGATGCTCTTTTAAACTCAGGACCTGGCTGAGTCTGGAGATCAGGGATGCTACTAACCCTGGGGAAGTCACTTCGCCCTCTGAGACTTGAATTCTTCTACCAGACAAGGGCAATGGTGCCCTCTGTGTGCCTGCCCAGCACATGGCTTGGTGAGAAAGGACACGAGGTAACCACCTTTGATCCATCCCCTCTGGGGTTGCCCGCTATGGGGAATGCAGCACCTTACCCCGTGCAGACGGCTCATTCCCCGACTCTAGAACCCACAAGCCCCAGCAGGGGATGAGAGGCCTGGATCCCCACTCCAGTCACTCACCGAGGGGGCTGGTTTCTGAGCACCGCTAGGGGGACGGTGGTCCTGTGAGTTGGTCTCCTCTGGGCAGGGAGAAGACACAGGGGTCAGTGGCTCTGGCTCTGAGGCGTGAGGGGCCTTCCTAGGGCTTCCCCTTATGTGTTGCTAACTCAGAGAAGCCTCCAGGCCACACGTCCTCTCCCACTCCCGCTGAACCCGACTCTATCCTCTCCTCTCCACTACCCTGGGGCAAAGACGCCTCCCAGCCCGAGTGTGTCCACTCCTTGCTTAGACTTGCCAGGGCTTCCTGCTGCCCCTAGGAGAGAGCCCAAGTTCCTCAGCTTGCTCCCAGGTCCTTGGAGACCAAGGCCCCCACCCCGGCTGCTCTCCTCCTCAGCCAGCCCCGCGCCGTGCTGTGCCAGGATAGTGCCCCTGCTTCCTCCGCCTGGCAGGCAGAGAACTTGACCTTTGCCTTCAAGACCCCGCCTTCAAGAGCTTTTCCTTCAAGACCACTTCCTCCAGGAAGCCTCCTTTGGCCCTGAGGCTGAGTGAATCCCCTCCACGCCCCCACTGTCCCGTTAAGCCCTCTCAGTCGAGTGCCCTGGGCTGTGTCCGACTGCCGAAAGCTAACCCCACCAGGGCCCAGACAACCCGGCTTCCTCCCTGGGTCCCTGGCACCCAGCCCAGAGTGCTGCTGTGGGAGGCCCTGACCTTGTGCCCTGCCCCCAGCCTCAGGATCATCCCATGGGATCTCACCAGCCTGGTGACCCGGGGTCCTGGGAGGCTGGGCAGGGAGCACCAGACCGGGAGTCTAGAGGCCTGGACTGTCATAGCTCTCCCCTGCTTGGTCTTGAAGAAGACACCCGCCCCTCAGGCCCAGCCCCACACTGTGCCGAGCACTGCAGAGACAGCAGCGCATAGACATGGCCCGGGATTGCTAAGGGGTAATGGGGACAGACAGATCTGTCACTCCACTCCACCGCCAGGGACCAGAGAGACCACAGCACTGTGCAGCCTGTCCAGGGAGGGTGAACGTGCCCACCTATGGCCTTACCCATGAAGGAGTCAGGTTTGTCCAGGGAGCCTCGTGTCGACCCAAAGCTGTCGAGTGCATCCAGTCGGGTCTCCGAGTACGGGAGCAGGTCCAGGGGATCCAGCGCGGGGCCCGGGGGATCGAGGGCATCCAGCACAGAGGCGGCCAGCTTCTTGGAGGGGTCCATGACCAAGCCGAAGGAGGCGGGGGGCAGTGGGCTGGAGACAGGGATGGAGCCACCCACCACAGGTGGTAGCAGTGGGGTCCCGCCGGGGAACACGGGTATCAGCTGGGGCAACTCACTAGGCACGCCGCTGCCGGACAGGCCACCCTGGACCAGAGACTACGAGGCAGGGACAGAGGGAGGGGTCAGAGGAAAACAGGACTGCCCAGGCCTGGGCAGCATCAGGCACTTGGGGAAGCAAGGAGACCTGCACCCTGTGCCCTGGCTTCAGCCTGTCCCACGGGGGACCAGTGCTCACTATGGTCCCTTCTGGCCACACATTCTGGAGCCTCATTTTTTTTCTTTTTTTCTTTTTTTGAGACGGAGTCTTGCTCCATTGCACAGACTAGCGTGCAGTGGCGTGATCTTGGCTCACTGCAACCTCCGCCTCCCGGGTTCAAGCGATTCTCCAGCCTCAGCCTCTAGAGGAGCTGATACCAGAGGCATGCGCCACCATGCCCGGCTAATTTTTGTATTTTTAGTAGAGATGGGATTTCACCGTGTTGGCCGGGCTGGTCTCGAATTCCTGACCTGAAGTGATCCACCTGTCTTGGCCTCCCAAAGTACTGGGATTACAGGCATGAGCCACTGTGCCCAGTCTGCAGCTTCATTTCTGTCCCTACTGAGGCCTCCTCCTGAGACACATGACATGAGCATGGGGGCCTTCCCTCCACCCCGGGACAATGGAGACACGGCGGGGAGAGGGACTCAGGGGAGCACAAGGAGGGCGGTGTGGCTCACCAGCGAGTCCAGGAGGGTGTCCAGCTCTGGGCCAAAGACATCCCCGTCTGAGAAGTCATCCAGGCTGTCGGTGCTGGGGAGGGTCCTGCTGCTGTCCAGGGGGGCCAGCAGGTCCAGAACATGAGGGAACAGGGGCATCGTGGGCGTGGAGGGGAGGAGGGCCGGGGAGGCTCGAGGGTCCACATAGCAGTCTGCGGATGGGGTGGGCAAGAGATGAAGGGGAGCACTGCTTGGTAGGGGTGGAGGAGGCATCCTGAGCCCCACAACGCTCACCCAATACCTTCCCTTCTTCCTTCAGCTCTTCCCAGGAGCCCTGCCTTCCCCATCGGCTGATCCCACTGGCAGACGCTCAGGGGGTGGTCAAGGAAGGCCACAGCCCCAGAGCTGGCAGGGGCCCTCAGTCCTATGATGTCAACGCTTGGCCCAGGCTCAATGCCTGAATGTCCACTATTGCTGCCTCCTTCCTCTGGGGTAAGCAATGGCCTCTCCAGGGGACACTCTTAAAAAGGCAAAGTTTTCTGGAAGCCAATGAGGAAGAGGAGGGGAAAGGGCTTTGGAAGAGGCAGGGATGTGTAGGCAGCCTGGAGTGAAGGCCATGGGACTGTTGCACCCAGCTAAGAGGCAGCACCCCCCTCCGCCAGGCTAGAGATGGATGCCCTCCCCTCCCTGAGCGGGTCTGTGGCTCTCAACTCACTGTTTTCTCCCATGCCTCAGGGAGTATCAGGGTGGGGAACCCCTCAAAGGCCCTCTCATCTACAGGGCTGGGATGGGGAGAGGACTTGACTCCCCTGACCTCTAGGGGACATCAGGGGTGGGGGGCTGAGTGCCCCTCAACCTGGGGCCTCAATTTCCACTTGTTCCCTCATATCAGGGACATTACCTGTTTCGATGTCATCTATGGACCCCAATCCATTAGAAGTTCCCTGTGGGGAGAGGGCCACAATGGCTCTGTGGCTGGGAAGGCCCCGATCCCGGCACCCAGGACCAGCCCCTCCCCACATGACTAGGCTGTTGACCTGGCACCCAGGAGGACTTAGAGTGCCAGGGGAGATTAAAGCCCTCACATGCAGCTGGGCCTGGTGGTTTATGCCTGTAATCTCCCAGCACTTTGGGAGGCCGAGGTGGGCGGATCACCTGAGGTCAGAAATTTGAGACCAGGCCGGGCGCGGTGGCTCAAGCCTGTAATCCCAGCACTTTGGGAGGCCGAGACGGGCGGATCACGAGGTCAGGAGATCGAGACCATCCTGGTCTACACGGTGAAACCCCGTCTCTACTAAAAATACAAAAAACTAGCCGGGCGAGATGGCGGGCGCCTGTAGTCCCAGCTACTCGGGAGGCTGAGGCAGGAGAATGGCGTAAACCCAGGAGGCGGAGCTTGTTGTGAGCCGAGATTGCGCCACTGCACTCCAGCCTGGGCGACAGAGCGAGACTCCATCTCAAAAAAAAAAAAAAAGAAATTTGAGACCAGCGTGGCCAACATAGTGAAACCTTATCTCTACTAAAAATACAAAAATTAGTCGGGCATGGTGGCAGGAGCCTGTAACCCCAGCTACTTGGGAGGCTGAGGCAGGAGAATGGTTTGAACCCAGGAGGTGGAGGTTGCAGTGAGCTGAGATCATGCCACTATACTCCAGCCTGGGCAAAACCGCCTCAAAAAAAAAAAAAAAAAAAAAAAAAGTGGTGGCTTATGTCTGTAATCCCAGCACTTTGGGAGGCCAAGGCGGGCAGATCACCTGAGGTTAGGAGTTCGAGACCAGCCTGACCAATATGGAGAAAGCCCGTCTCTACTAAAAATACAAAATTAGCCAGCCGTGGTGGCACATGCCTATAATCCCAGCTACTAGGGAGGTTGAGGCAGCAGAATCACTTGAACCCAGGAGGCAGAGGTTGTGGTGAGCCAAGATCGAGCCATTGCACTCCAGCCTGGGCAACAAGAGCGAAACTCCATCTCAAAAAAAAAAAAAAAAGCCCTCACACGTGCTGGGTCCTCACCCCTGTGGTGCCCAGCAAGGGGCTGGATGGGCCAGGAGGTGGGGGCATGGGATCAGTGGAGTGCCACAGCTGCCCCTCTAGCGAGGGGTGGTGAAGGGCAGGGAGGGAACCTCTGAGTCTTGGCTTCCACCTGCCACGGGGTGGGGTCCTCACCCTGGTGAAGGCGGCAAAGGTCATACCAAGCCCCCCATGCAGCACCACAGATGGCTTGCAGTTCAAAGACAAAAGTGCCCTCTCCCTGGGTCCCCAGGCTCTCCTCTCCCATGGTAGCCCCAGGTCCCCCAGGAAGCAGAGAAGGGGATGCAGCCCAGGTGGGATCCCACTGCCTTCCTGCTGGAGGGAAGCTGGGCCTGAGCAGGCTGGACAGCCTAGGCAAAGTTCCCCATCCACTCTGGGCCTGCTTCACTCACTGCTGGGGAAGGCTATCAGGATGAAATGACCTGCTATGTGTGAAAAGTTCAGAATAGGGCCTGGCACACAGGAAGTGCTTTGTAAGTGTTTTTTTGTTTGTTTGTTTATTTGTTTTGAGACAGAGTCTCACTGTGTTGCCCAGGTTGGAGTGCAGTGGCACGATCTTGGCTCACTGCAACCTCCACCCCCCGGCTTTAAGCAATTCTTCTGCCTCAGCCTCCTGAGTAGCTGGAATTACAGGTGCCTATCACCACACCTGACTGACTAATTTTTTTGTATTTTTATTTATTTATTTATTTTGAGATGGAGTTTTGCTCTTGTTGCCCAGGCTGGAGTACAATGGTGTGATCTTGGCTCACCGAAACCTCCGCCTCCCGGGTTCAAGCAAATCTCCTGCCTCAGCCTCCCGAGCAGCTCGGATTATAGACATGCGACACCACACCTGGCTAATGTTTGTATTTTAGGGTTTCTCCATGTTTGTCAGGCTGGTCTCGAACTCCCGACCTTAGGTGATCCATCTGCCTCAGCCTCCCAAAGTGCTGGGATTACAGGCGTGAGCCACCACACCCAGCCTTTTGTATTTTTAGTAGAGATGATGTTTTGCCATGTTGCTCAGGCTGGTTTCAAACTCCTGAGCTCAGGCAATCCGCCTGCCTTGGCCTCCCAAAGTGCTGGGATTACAGGGGTGAGCCACCACACCCGACTTTTTTTTTTTTTTTTTTGAGATGCAATCTTGCTCAGTCACCTAGGCTAGAGTGCAATGGTGTGATCTCAGCTCACTACAACCTCTGCCTCAGACATTCAAGTGATTCTCTAGACTCAGCCTCCCGAGTAGCTGGGATTACAGGCACATGCCACCACGCCCAGCTAATTTTTGAATTTTTTTTTTTTATTTTTATTTTTTGAGATGGAGTCTCGCTCTGTTGCCCGGGCTGGAGTGCAGTGGCCGGATCTCAGCTCACTGCAAGCTCCGCCTCCCGGGTTCACGCCATTCTCCTGCCTCAGCCTCCCGAGTAGCTGGGACTACAGGCGCCAGCCACCTCGCCCGGCTAGCTTTTTGTATTTTTTAGTAGAGACGGGGTTTCACCGTGTTAGCCAGGATGGTCTCGATCTCCTGACCTCGTGATCCGCCTGCCTTGGCCTCCCAGAGTGCTGGGATTACAGGCGTGAGCCACCGTGCCCAGCCAATTTTTGAATTTTTTAGTAGAGACAGAGTTTCACTATGTTGGCCAGGTTGATCTCAAACTCCTGACTTCAAATGATCCACCCACCTCGGCCTCCCAATGTGCTGAGATTACAGGCGTGAGCCACCATGCCTGGCCTGTGTTTATTAGATGTACAGCGTAAGTTCCTGAGTCCCAGCTATCAGGAAACTGGCCTGGGAGAGCTGGTGTTTTATTCACCAGCTCCCACGCTCCGAACTTCAGGCCGTGGTGCATCCTTCCCTGTCCTGACAACCTCCCCTTTTTCTCTGAGTCCTTCATAGTCCAGCTCAAGTCCTGCTTCCCTGGTAAGGCCTTGGGGGGCCCCACCCTTTCTGTGTCCCCACAGAGGGCCAGATGGAGGACCAGACTCCACCACTAGCCTTCCTTTCCCCAGGACCAGCAGCCACAGGACCAGGAGCTAGATTCATCCGGCATCCTGCCTCACGCCAGCCCGGGCCAGCATCTCACACCCACCGTGGGGTTTAGCCCTCGGTCCAGGCGCCCTGCGAGGTAGCATCCCATGGCATGGAAATGTCAGCCCAGAAAGTTGCCATGCACAGATCAGAGCAGGGCTGTCTGATCCAAGAGCCTGCCCTGAGTCTGTCCCCTGGAACTGTACACTCCCCCACCCACACCTGCACCAACACCCTGCACCTCCTTCCCGCATCTGAGCCTGCCATGGAGCACATGGCAAATGTGTGCACTTCAGTCTCTGGAGTGTTTGCTCACCACAGATTGGCTGCCAAACCAAGGCCGCCATGCTGGATGACAGAGCTGCTATCCTCGTGGTAAGTACATAAAGTCTTTTTTTTTTTTTTTTTTGGGACAGAGGGTTTCTCTGTCACCCAGGCTGGAGTGCAGTGGCGTGATCTCGGCTCACAGAATGCTCTGCCTCCCGGCTTCGTGCCATTCTCCTGCCTCAGCCTCCTGAGTAGCTGGGACTACAGGCGCCCGCCAGCACGCCCGGCTAATTTTTTTTTGTATTTTTAGTAGAGACGAGGTTTCACTGTGTTAGCCAGGATGGTCTCGATCTCCTGACCTTGTGATCCGCCCGCCTCAGTCTCCCAAAGTGCTGGGATTACAGGCGTGAGCCACCGCGCCCGGCACATAAAGTCTTTGAGGGAAAAGAGAGGTACCAGATGAACATCTCTAGGGAAAGCGGTGATTCTCCCCGCTAGGTCGTGCCCATGGCTCCCAGGTCATACAGGACAAAGTCACCTTCTCAGCCCTCCTGCCCATGCCATCAACCCAGCCTGCCAGGCTCACTCTTCCTGCCCTTCTGCATGGCACTCCTTCTGGTGACATCCGTTTAGCAACAAAGGTCTATGGAGCTCTATGTCTCCTGCAGAGGCCCTGCTGGGAGCTTTCACACTGACCCACTGTAATTCTATAACCTCCACAAAAATGGCAGGTACTGGACCCCTGTGAAAGAGAAGGAAGCTAAGGCTCTGAGGGGTGCAGTGGCCTGCGTAGATAAGGAGCGGGCTCAGGATCTGAGCCAAAGCACGTCCCACTGCAGAGCCCAGGCTATTCTGAGCCCCATGGGAGGAACTGGTCTTGTGGTCTGGGGTGTCTGTCTCTCTTGCTGCTTAGCCTTTGCACAGGCTGTGTCCCTGGTCATGAGTGCCGTTTCCCCCCTCTCCAGCTCTCCCTTCCTCTTAGTCTTGCTTCCCTGCCTCGCTGAAGCCCTCTCCCACCAAGGCTGCCTTGGGCTCTCTGTTCCTGGAACTCACAGCCCTCCTTGCATCTTGCTCCCCATACTGCCAGAGGCAGCTCTTGCACAGACTCTGTCTTGTAGGGCCTCTGCCTGGCTCCTGGGTCATAAGAAGCTCCCTGAGGGCACAGCCTGGACCATCCCCACTTCCAGGTGCACATGTGGAATGACCAGCCGGCTGAACAAATACGGTGCTCATGGTGGAGAACCTACAAGGACCCCTGCAGCCTGCATTTACCTGTGTCTGTGCACAACTGACAGAAGGCCAGGGGCTCTGGCTGGGACACCACCCTGCCCTCATGTGTCCTAGGGCCACTCCGTGTGTGCACGTGCACATGTGTGTACCATGTTGGGCAAACTGAGTTCATGAGGCAGGGTCTGAACTGGTCCTCTCCACTGTGGGCTTCTTAGAGCCCTCCCTAACCATGCCCCGCCTGACCTCTATGAACGTGCAGGAGGAGCCCAGAAAGATTGCAGGGATGGGTGAACGGCCTGGCTGGGACTGGGAGTGCCTGGTGCCAGGTATGGCGCCATCTATGGTCATCTGGCTGCAGACTGAGCAGGGCTTTGAGGCCTGGCCCTGGAGAGCTGGGCATTCAGCCCATATTTGCTGTGGCCCCCTGGCCACAGTCATCAGTCATTCAACAAATATCTTTTGAGCATCTGCTGTGCCTGCCCAGCCCCAGCTCCGCTTGCTGTGATGAGAAGCTACCTCAGTGCTCTATTCCCAGTGTCTGAACTGACACTGGGTACAAAGCAGTACTCAATAAATACCTTCTGAATCAATGAATAGAATTAATGCTGCCTCCCTTCAATGCCTTCCCAAGGCTAAGACTGAGCTTCTCACCAGGGGCCAAGCGGTCTGGCTTATATCTCCTGTTCCAGGACCCCCAGGGGGCTGCCTGCCTTGGCGTTGGTTCCTCCCACACTCTGAGCTCCTCCAGGCCTCAGGGTCTTTGTAAACACCTTCCCCTGGTCTGGAATGCTGTTTCACCTGCACACCTGCCCCTAACTCTTCAGCCTTCTGGTCTCAGCTTAAATGTCACTGAATCCTGTCTAAATCAGGCCTCCCAGTTGCAATGGCTCAGGTATCCCCACACTCTGCCTTCAGAGTGTGGGGATTTCTGGTCACGGTTTGTAACCAGAAATGATCTGGCTAATGTCCTAATGTCCCTCCTGGACTGTGAGCTCTTTGAAGGCAGGGAACAGAATTGTTTTGTTTATCACGTACCCAACCCCAAGCTCAGTGCTTGGCCCATACTGGGTAAACTTAGACAAATCACTTCTCCTTCATTTAATGTTTCCTCTTTGGAGCACCTGGTATGTGCCAGGCCTAATAATTTCTTTTGTTTTTGAGATGGAGTCTTGTTCTGTCTCTCAGGCTGGAGTGTAATGGCGTGATCTCGGCTTACTGCAAACTGAGCCTCCTAGGTTCAAGTGATTCTCCTGCCTCATCCTCCCAAGTAGCTGAACTACAGGTGCACGCCACCACGCCTGGCTAATTTTGTATTTTTAGTTGAGATGGGGTTTCACCACATTGGCCAGGCTGGTCTTTAACTCCCGAAATTAAGTGATCACCCACCTCAGCCTCCCAAAGTGCTGGGATTACAGGCATGAGCCACCGTGCCTGGCACACATACCATGAATGCCACAAAGGCAGATCATCACCTGCCTCCTTTGCAGGCTGGGAGGCCCCTGAGGGCAAGGACGCAGCTCTCTCAGGCCCAGGGCCAAGAGTGTTTTGTGGGCCTCCTTGTGGAATGAATGAAACAAAGTGCTGCAAAGCTCTGGAGGAGGGAGGCCTGCTGCTACCTCGCTGTGTGACACTGGCCCTGTCCCCACCCCACTCTGTGCCTCAGTTTCCCTTAACGTACAAGGTGGCAGGACCTCGGGTTCCATCAGTGCTCTTATAGCCCATCCCTCACTTTCCAGAAAGCTTCAAAGTCTACCTGAGCAGCTCCTGCGTGGTGAGTAGGGGGCAGGGGTCTTAGTCGTGTGCCAGGCCCTGCCCCACCTCCCGGGATGAGCCAGACCTGACTGGGGTGCACAAGTGTCTTGGCCCTTAGGAGGAGTCCCTAGCTCGGGACAGCACAGCAGCTCTCCGCAGTGACTGCCCATTTCATTTCCTGCTGGGTCCCGTGTGCCGGGTTATCAAGCCCTTTCCTCCCCTGTTTCTGTTGAGGGATGGTCCGCATTTCAGAATGTGGACTCTGAAGGACCTGCCCAAGGCTGCAGGGCCCAGTTTGGCTCTTCCTTGTCAGAATCCTCAGTCTCAGCTGCCCCTCCCCAGCAGAGTCACTGAGCCAGGGAGAGCGGGATGGGTTTCAGCAGGGGCATGCCCTTGAGCTGGGCTTTGAAAAGCGAAGAGCTAGAGAAAGGCAGGGTGGGGAAGAGGAAGACATTCCAGGCCCAGGGGACTGAACCTGCAGAAAGGCTGGTGAGAAAAAAAGCAACACAGCAGGAAATGTGGGGCGGGAGGCAGAAGGCAGGCACGTGGGACCAGGTGCCCGGACTGTGTCCTGGCCAGGGTCCCTGAGTAAGGCTGCCCCCAGGGGCTCCCCGGCAATGACCACTCCCTGCCAACAGCAGCCATGGCCTGTCCCCACACCCTGCCCCCGTGGTCATGGGAGGCACCTCCTGGGGAGGCGGAGGCCCCTGGACCCGCTGCCTGAGGTCATTTATACCTGGAGAGAGTGAATCCAAACCTCTCATAATGGATAAATCAGGACAGGTTGGCTCAGCCCCAGTCCTACCTGATCTGCCACGCCAGCCGCAGTGCCATTACTGAGCAGAGAAAAGGTTTCCAATTCCTGCCAGAGATGGGAGAGAGGTGGGCAGAGGTAAAGATTCTGAAAAGATGCTCAAGGTCCCCTTAGCTGGGGCAGGAAAGAAGCCCTGACACAGGCAGCTGGGATCTGCAGTGTCCCCTGAGTCCCTGTCCCCAGGCCTGCCGGAAGTCACCTGCTCTGTCTCTCTGGGTCAGATTCTGGGGTTTTCTTCCTCCAACCTTGACCTGGGCAGAGGACCTCCCTGCATACCTCTACTGTGTGTCACGCACCATGCTAGACACCGTCTCAAACATTCTATCTTTTTATTTATTTGTTCATTTTTAAAATTTTTTTCTGAGACAGAGTCTCACTTTGTCCCATAGGCTGCAGTGCAGGGGTGTGATCTCAGCTCCCTGCAGCCTTGACCTCTGGGGTTCATGTGATCCTCCCACCTCAGTCTCCCAAGTAGCTGAGACCACAGGCGCGCACTACCACACCAGGCTAATTTTTGTACTTTTTGGAGAGAGACGGTTTCGCCATATTGCCCAGGTTGGTCTTGAACTCCTGAGCTCAAGCAACCTGCCTACCTCAGCCTCCCAAAGTACTATGATTATAGGCATGAACCACTGCGCCCAGCCCATTCTCTCTCTCTCTCTTTTTTTTTTGAGATGGAGTTTCACTCTTGTTGCCCAGGCTGGAGTGCAATGGCGTGATCTCAGCTCACCGCAACCTCTGCCTCCCAGGTTCAAGTGATTCTCCTGCCTCAGCCTCCCGGGTAGCTGGGATTACAGGCATGCGCCACCACGCCCGGTTAATTTTTGTATTTTTAGTAGAGACGGGGTTTCTCCATATTGATCAGGCTGGTCTCGAACTCCTGACCTCAGGTGATCTGCCCGTCTCAGCCTCCCAAAGTGCTGGGATTACAGGCGTGAGGCACCTCTTTTTTTAATTCTCCCATGAGCCCTCTGGGGCGGGCATAAATTATCTCCATCCTCCGGATGAGGAAACCAAGGTGGAAAGAGATGAACTAACTTGCTCAAGGTCACAGAGAGACTCGAGTCACGAGCTTTCCCATGTGCGGCCTCCTGGCCCTTGGCAGGTGCCAAATGAATCTGTGTGGATCTGAACCAGCCAAACAGATACCGACACTTCAAATTTGCACCATATGGGGGTTATTTTAGAACATAATGCTGAAGGATGCCAGTGTCAACTCAGGCCACCTCCAGGTGATTAAAGTCAGCCAGCGCCGGGAGGGAGTAGTTTTCAACAGCTGGAGTCTAAGGTGAGCTAGAAGCGGTGGCTGCTATCTCCTTTTCTGAAAGGTTCCAGGGCTTTCAGCCAACAGACAAGGAAGATCACCTGCTGTCGCTCCCCTCTGTCCTAACCTGGCCCTGGCCACCCTCACCCACCTTCTCCACGGTGCCTGGTCCCTCGCTTCAGACCTCCTCACATCCACACCGACCCTCCCAGGGTCCCGAGCCCACCTACCTGGGGCCTCTTATATGCCTTGCGAACTCGCAGCCCCAGTTTCTGGGCCAGCTCTTGACCAAGCTGAGTCACGCTTTCATCCTGCAGAGGACAAGACACAGGGTGGTGGGTCAGTCTGCCCAGGCTCACAAAGCCGTGCTCCTGGACACCTGTGCAGCCCTGCGGGGGGAGGTCATGGTCACCCCATGTTACAGATGAGAATGTGAGGCCCCAGGAGGTGACCCTGGCTTGTCCAAGTCACACAGCTAATGAGTGGTGGCACCAGGACCACCACCCCATGATTCTGTTTTTCCTTTTATTTGGGGGTAGAAAATGAATCATTTTGTTTTTATTTTAATGCAGTCTTTTTATTTCTAAAATTTAGCAAGTGACAGTGTCACTGTAGAAGGGAAGAATGTTACAGGGAGAGCAAGTGCTCCCTGGGTCTCCCCCTTCGCCCTAGGCTTTTCCAGGAGGGAATCGCACTCTGCTGGGCTGATGTGTTTCCTTAGGGCTCTTTTCTAGGAATGCACGCATGCAGACCTATAAAGCATGCTTAGTTCTGGCCAGGCGCGGTGGCTCAAGCCTGTAATCCCAGCACTTTGGGAGGCCGAGACGGGCGGATCACGAGGTCAGGAGATCGAGACCATCCTGGCTAACATGGTGAAACCCCGTCTCTACTAAAAAATACAAAAACTAGCCGGGAGAGGTGGCGGGCGCCTGTAGTCCCAGCTACTCGGGAGGCTGAGGCAGGAGAATGGCATAAACCCGGGAGGCAGAGCTTGCAGTGAGCTGAGATCCGGCCACTGCACTCCAGCCTGGGCGACAGAGCGAGACTCCATCTCAAAAAAAAAAAAAAAGCTTAGTTTCATTTTGTGGGGATTTGGGGATTGTCTCTTTCTTTTTTGTTTTGTTTTTTTGAGACGGAGTCTTGCTCTGTCCCCCAGGCTGGAATGCAGTGGCATGATCTCAGCTCACTACAGCCTTTGCCTCCTGGGTTCAAGAGATTCTCCTGCCTCAGCCTTCCGCATAGCTGGGATTACAGGCATGTGCCACCGTGCCCAGTTAATTTTTTTTTTTTTCTGTATTTTAGTAGAGACGGGGGTTTCACCATGTTGGCCAGGCTGGTCTTGAACTCCTGACCTCAAGTGATCCACCTGCCTCAGCCTCCCAAAGTATTGGGATTACAGGCGTAAGCCACTGTGCCTGGCTGTTTCTTTCTTTTTTTAAACAGGAAAGAGGTCACATTATATAGTTCTACAACTTGTTTCTAAAACCAAACAATATACTGCAACCCTCAGCAAGTGAGGATACATAGATGAGGCACAGGGTTGTAAGGCCCAAAGGAGCCAGGGCGTGGAAAGCTTGCAACAGTGCCTGGACCACACTTAGTGACCACTAGACAGCAACCATCCTTCCTTCCCTTCCCAGGCTGTAATATAGAACATGCACTACGTGCCAAGCATGAGTGAGGGGCAAAGGATACCCCAGCGAACAGGGCAGATGGGCCCAGGCCTCATGGAGATTCCAATCCAAAGTGGGAGATCAGACAGTGAACAAAGAAACAGGTGGCTACAAGCTGGGGTCCAGGCACAAAGGGGCAAGGAAGGCACTGACATCTGGGCATGTGTCTACCTCCAACCTCACTGACTGGGTTGGAGCCAGGGGCCTGGAGCCCAGGGCCTGGGTTGGAGCCATCTGTGATCCCCAGTGCCCAGCATGGAGCAGGGGCTCGGTCAGTGTTTGCCCAACAAAGATTGGGAAAAGAGAGAGTTCCCTCAAGCAGAGCCAGGAGCCCTTAGTTACTTTCGCCTGGCCATTTACTAACCCTAACTGGGTTCCGGCTCCTTTCTATCCCCTGTGGTGGGGATGAAAGCTGCTTTGTCCTCCTCATGAGTAAGTACCAGTGAGACCTGGGTGTGGATCTATCGTGGACACTCTAAAATGCTATATGGATCAGGGGACTATGGTCATACAGAAAGGCTGTTTTTTGTTTTTTTTTAATAGACAAGCTCTTGCTTTGTCAAACTCAGGTTGAAGTGCAATGGTGCAATCACAGCTCACTACAACCTCCACCTCCTGGGCTCAAGCGATCCTCCCACCTCGGCCTCCTGAGTAGCTGAGATCTCAGGTGCATGCCGTCATGCCCAGGTAATTTTTAAAAAAATTTTTTTGTAGCTTAAGCCTGTAATCCCAGCACTTTGGGAGGCCGAGATGGGTGGATCACGAGGTCAGGAGATTGAGACCATCCTGGCTAACACGGTGAAACCCCGTCTCTACTAAAAAATACAAAAACTAGCTGGGTGAGGTGGTGGGCGCCTGTAGTCCCAGCTACATGGGAGGCTGAGGCAGGAGAATGGCATAAACCTGGAAAGGCGGAGCTTGCAGTGAGCTGAGATCCGGCCACTGCACTCCAGCCCGGGCGACAGAGCAAGACTCCGTCTCAAACAAAAAAAAAAAAAAAAAATTGTTTTTTGTAGAAACAGGGTCTTGCTATGTTGCTCAGGCTGGCTGCAAACTCCTGAGCTCAAGTGATCCTCCCACCTTGGCCTCCCACAGTGCTGAGATTACAGGCATGAGCCACTGTGTCTGGCCAAGAAAGATTCTTAATTGTGAACTAAACAGAATTAGCGAAACAAGAATAATAAGCAATAAGCATGATAACACAAATGTGTTCTGAACACTTACTGTGTCTGGCCATTGTGCTAACTGCCCTATGCGATTTTCATATTCTATCCTTGGCACAGCCCTAGGATGCACGGTCATCACCCCATTTTACAGGGGTGCAAACCAAGGCTTAGAAAAGCTAAGCCATGGCCAAGGTCACATAACTAGTAGGTGACAGACCCAAGATTGGAACCCAAACCCAGGCCAGCTCTCTAGCATCAACATCCTTGACCACTGTGCATACTGCCTGTCCTCTGCTCTGCCCACCCAAATCCTTCTTGCCACTTTCTGCCCTACTCAAGCCCCACCTTCTCCAGGGAGCCTTCCAGGATTCTGGTCGGTCTTTTCCTTTCCACCCTTCCTGGGTAGCATTTACCTTTCCCCAACTTCTTTCACATCCATTATTTCAGGGATAAAGTAGGAAGGGGATCATATAGATGTGGAACTGATGTGCAGAGATGGGAAGTGCTTCTTCACACTCAGGCTGGGAGTTGCAGGTGGAGCCAGGTTTAGACCCCAGCTGCTTTCATTTGTCTCCAGTGGGCTGTGGGACCCTGTGGGGCACAGATCTGTGTCCCATGGGGCGCTCAAAAAATATTTGATATGTGGATAAGTAAATGGGGAGAGGGGGTGTATCCAGCTGCGAGCAGTCCAGGGTCACCTCACAGGCTCTCTATTGATAATTTCTCATTGTTTCTTCCCCACCTAGTGACAGCTATGACAGTAAGACCTCGGCTTTATTTATTTATTTAATTTATTGAGACAGAGTCTCGCTCTGCTGCCCAAGCTGGAGTGCAGTGGCGTGATCTCAGCTCAATGCAACCTCCATCTCCTGTGTTCAAGCAATTCTCCTGCCTCAGCCTCCCGAGTAGCTGGGACCATAGGTGTGCACCACCATGCCTGCATAACTTTTTTTTTTGAGACGGAGTCTCACTCAGTCACCAGGTTGGAGTGCAGTGTCGCGATCTCGGCTCACTGCAACCTCCGCCTCCCAGCTTCAAGCAATTCTCCTGTCTCAGCCTCCTGAGTAGCTGGGACTACAGGTACACGCCACGGCACCTGGCTAACTTTTATATTTTTAGTAGAGACGGGGTTTCACTATGTTGGCCAGGATGGTCTCAATCTCTTGACCTCGTGATCTCCCGAAGTGCTGGGATTACAGGCATGAGGCACTGCACCTGGCCAAGGTCACCCTTTTACTCCTTATGTCAGTTATGCGTTCCTTCAGTGCAGAGGTTAAAAGCACTGACTCTAGAATCAGACTGCCTGGGTTCAAGTCTTAGCTCTGCCACCTACTGGCTGTTATGATCTTGGGTAAGTCACTTTCGTCTTGTCTTTTGTTTTGTTTGAGATAGGGTCTCGTTCTGTTGTCCAGGCTACAGTGCAGTGGCGTGATCAAAGCTCACTGCAGCCTCAACCTGCTGGGCTCAAGTGATCCTTCCACCTTAGCCTCCCAAGTAGTTGGGACTTCAGGCATGTGCTACCATGCCTGGCTAATTTTTGTATTTTTTGTAGAAATGAAGTTTCACCATGTTGTCCAGGCTGGTCTCAAATGCTTGGGCTCAAGTGATCCATCTACCTCGGCTTCCCAAAGTGCTGTGATTATAGACGTGAGCCACCGTGCCCAGCCTGGTAAGTGGCTTTCTCTCCATGCCTCCATCCCCTCATTTATTTTTGAAAACATATATATTTTGTTTGTTTGTTTTTCTTTTTTTTTTTTTTTGAGACGGAGTCTCACTCTATCGCCCAGGCTGAAGTGCAGTGGCGCGATCTCAGCTCACTACAGCCTCTGCTTCCTGGGTTCACACCATTCTCCTGCTTCAGCCTCCCGAGTAGCTGGGATTACAGGTGCCCGCCATCACATCTGGCTAGTTTTGTATTTTTAGTAGAGACGGGGTTTCACCATGTTAGCCAGGCTGGTCTCAAACTCCTGACCTCGTGATCCAGCCGCTTCAGCCTCCCAAAGTGCCGAGATTACAGGTGTGAGCCACCATGCCTGGGATTTTTTTTTTTTTTCTCTTTCCTTGAGATGGAGTCTCACTCTGTTGCTCAGGCTGGAGTGCAGTGGTGCGATCTCGGCTCACTGCAACCTCTGCCTCCCGGGTTCAAGCGATTCTCCTGCCTCAGCCTCCCAAGTAGCTGGGATTACAGGTGTGCATCACCATACCTGGCTAATTTTTGTATTTTTAGTAGAGATGGGGTTTCGCCATGTTGGCGAGGCTTGTCTCGAACTCCTGACCTCGGGTGATCCATGCACCTCAGCTTCCCAAAGTGCTGGGATTATAGGCATGAGCCACCGTGCCTGGCCTTTTTTTTTTTTTTTTTTTTGAGATGGAGTCTCACTCTGTCGCTCGAGCTGAAGTGCAGTGGCACAATTTCAGCTCACTGCAATCTCCGCCTCCTAGGTTCAAGCAATTCTCCTGCCTCAGCCTCCCGAGTAGCTGGGATTACAGGCGCGTGCCACCATGCCCGGCTAAATTTTGTATTTTTAGTAGAGATGGGGTTTTGCCATGTTTGCCAGGTTGGTCTCGAACTCCTGACCTCAGGTGATTCACCTGCCTCAGCCTTCCAAAGTGTTGAGATTACAGGCGTGAGCCACTGTGTCTGGCCCCATCTTTAAAATGAGGATAATCACATTATCTGCTTCTTAGGGTTATTGCCAGGATTAGGTGAGTTAATACACACAACGTATCCTAGCAGTGCCTGGCACCCACTCAGCGCTCAGAGAATGGGAGCTAGTGTTAACGTCAGGATCTGCAAGTCACAGGGGAGGAAGCTGAGACACAAGGATGTGGTGGCTAGGCCCAAGTGAGGGCCAGAAGGTTAGAATTCTGGCCTCTGAGCAGGCACCAGCGTGGCTGCAGAGCCACACTCACGTGGGGCAGGGCGAGGGAACACCGGCTGCTGCACTCGTAGGCCTCCTTGTGGCGTCCCAGTTCATTGAGAGCGCGTGCCTTGCGGAACAATGCCCGGATACTCTCGCTGTCCAGGCCCAGTGCCTTCTCGCTGTCCTCTAGCGCCTTCTCATACAGGCCCTGCCGGAGAGGAGCAGAGTCACTGGTCAACACCTATTACCCTCCCTCCCCCAGGCCTCCTGCCCCTGCCTAGGAATGAACACCAGCTTCTCTTCTTGGCAGAGATAGAGGAGCTGAAGTCTTGGGTCAGGGACAGGGCTCGAGGCTCCAGGAGAGAAGGAAGCACCCTGGTGTCCAGCCTCTGATCAAGAGTGTCTGTGTGTCTAGCTGATGGGGCTGCAGTGGGCTTGGGCGGGACACTGCAGGAAAGGGCCTGAAGATCTACAACCACCAGCCTGATCATTCAAACAAGTCTATATCCATCTCTGCCTTTGGTTCAGAAGGGCTGAGAGTAACAATGGCATCTCTAAGAGGCAGTGAGACCATGAAGGCAGCTCTGTGTGCAGAGTGTGTACAAGGGTTAACCCTGAGGCATCCGGGAGCCATTTATCCAGAAGAGTCTGCTGGATGGCAGAGGTGTCACGGGGTCCTCTAGAGAGCCTGCAGCAGAGCCTCCCACAGGAGCTCATGAACCTGAGTCAGTGGGTGCACAGGACAGGGAAGAGGAGGAGGCTGCAGCTCTAAGGAGGAGAGGAGGGGGAGGAGGAAGGCACTGAAGTCTGTAAAGAAACAGTGACGAGGCTGAGGCTGTGGAAAGGACAGTGGGGCAGGGAAGGAGGAGCAGGAGAAGTCAGACTCCCACCAAGGCCCAGGGTTACCCCAAGATTCTAACTTACTTCATCTGGGGCAGGGCTAGGGCATCAATCAGTATCATTAAAAAAAAAAAAAAAAACAACCTTTTTATTATGCATTGTACTTTTAAAAGCTCCCCAGCTGAGCATGTTGTACAGTTGAGATTGAGAGCCACCAGGACAATGAGATTCTGAACGCAGGCTGGGAGGGGGCTGGCCCTGGTCTACAGGCTCACTGGGGTATGGGCCTGGCTCCACTGGGCATCCAGAGGGATGTGGTGATCAGGACAGCAGAGGAGGAGAGAAAGGAGGGTGCCAGGCTCACCATGGTGAAGTAGCAGGCGGCCCTATTGACATGCAGCTTGCACAGCAGCTCCCGGGGCAGGGCCACCTGGTCAGAGGCAGCGTAGTCGGCCACGTTCAGCCCTTCCATGTACTGCACCAGAGCCTGCTTATAGTCCTTCTCCCGGAACAGATCATTGCCCTCAGCAAACAGATTCTGCACCAGCTTGAGCAGAAAGGCCTGTTGGGGGCAAGGTGTGTAGGGGGCTCATGACCTCTGGCCCCAGCTCGGGCACCCGGCCCAAGCCTCTCCCCTGCACATCTCCACCCTTCCCCTTTGCTCAGCCTGACAGCTGACACTCACCTCATACTCTTCTTGCTTTAGGGGTAGTGTCGACCTAGTAGGAAAAGAGAACACGAGGTCTCGGTGAGCCCAGCGGTCCCAGCTTCATGGAGGTCCAGAGCTACTCCTCTAACTCAGACCTCAGCCATCACCTTGTGGACTACGGTGAACAGACAGCGGTTTTCTGCCACTAAATCATTACCATGCAAGACTTCCAGTTCTGATGAAAGGACCTGCATGTTTCTTGGGGCCAGACAGCCAGGTTTTCCAAGGTACAGGTGCTGAGAAAGAGCAGACTGACCCCAGCCCCACCTCCAGCCTGGCCTGAGCTCCAGCCCTACTTCCAGCCACAGCCCCAGCTCCAGCCCCAACCCAGCCAGCCCCAGCCCTAAGCCAGCCCTAGCTCAGCCCAGTTCCAGCTCTACCTCTGGCCCTCGACCCAGCCCCAGCCCCTGCTGCTGAGAAAAACAGCCCTCTCCTAAAGGCAAGCAGGCATTCCAAGCCCTTTCTCAGTTACGTGAGGGGAAGGAGGGAGGAGCCACACTTGGGCCTAGGAGGCCCCCAGGACTGGAAAAGGACAAGAAGAGGAAAATCAGACTCGGGCCAAGGCAGAGCAGGGGAAGGCTCCAGCTGCAGCTCAAGGCCAGGAGGAGAGGATGGTGCAGGGGCTGCTGTAGCAGGAGTGGCAGGGACAGAAGCAGGCAGGAAAAGGCAGGAAGCATGAGCGTCGTCAGGGAATTAACACCTAGCATAGGCCTTGGGAAGGACCACAGCCCATCAAACCCGAGAGCACAGGCCCACAGACACTCGGTGCCTACCCTGTCCACTCCCACTAACACACGCCCCAGCCAATGCCAGGTCTTCACTGAGCCTGTGAGCCCCTCATGCTGGACTCAACAAATCATTCTAGGTGGGGTCTGGGCACCTGCTCCCTCCTGTGGCTAATGCGCTGTCAGTATGAAAGAGGGCATCAGCCGAGGAGAACTGAGGTTCATCTGTCCGATAGGCTCAATGGCCAGGCTGGAAGGGAAGCTGGGCTTTGTCTCCCAGTCCCTCATTCCACAGAGGGAAAAACAGACACTTAGAGTGGCGCAGGGACTTGCCCAAGGCTGCTTGGCAGGAAGGCATCGGAGGCAGGGCTGGGCGGCATCTTTCCGTTGCCTGGAAATGCTGCCAGCACCTGGGCAGGAAAGAGCGGCCTAGGCCAGTGCGTGAGAAGTGGGCAGAGGCGCAACGCTGGGAAGGCTGTGTGTGCACGTATGTGTGGAAGGTGTTCCCAGTTGTGACATTGGGGCTCACCCCAGCCCACCTCTCATTTCCCTCACCACTGTCTGGGCCCCGGCCCTGCCATCTCTCCCCATACTGCTGCAGTGTCTGTCCCCTCTGCTGCCCCACCAAGGACCCCATCACTACCCTCTTGGCCTCCTGCCTCCAGCCTCCCCTCTTCCAGCGTCCTAAGACATCTTTTTTTTTTTTTTTTTTTTTTTGAGACAGAGTCTCGCTCTTTCGCCCAGGCTGGAGTGCAGTGGCGTGATCTCGGCTCACTGCAACCTCTGCCTCCCGGGTTCATGACATTCTCCTGCCTCAGCCTCCTGAGTAGCTGGGACTACAGGCACCCGCCATGACGCCCGGCTAATTCTTTGTATTTTTAGTAGAGACGGGGTTTCACCGTGTTAGCCAGGATAGTTTCACTCTCCTGACCTTGTGATCCGCCTGCCTTGGCCTCCCAAAGTGCTGGGATTACAGGCGTGAGCCACCGCACCCGGCCGTAGACATCTTAAGGTCCTCCGCAAGCTGGGGCCAACCCACCTGTCTCCATTCACTTAGAGCTCTCAGGGCGTGCTAAGCACATGAGGCACACATGCAGCAACACAGCGTAGGAGAAGTGGGGCAAAAATAGCAGGACTGATATGAAAAGCACTGAGTCCCACTGTGCTTCCTGCAAAGCCTTAGAGGCCAACAGACGGCTTCAGGGAGGCTGCCTTGTAGCTGGGCCTTCCTAGAACTCCCCTTTGGAAAGGAGAAGGAGGGGACAAGAGTGAACATTTACCCCAAGCACCACCTGGCCCCTTAACCCTCACAATGACCCTGTAGGGGAAATGGGAGAACCGGGCTGGGGATCCAGCTCCACAGATATCAGTGACTGAGGCTGGAGACACAGAACTCTTCTGATGGAAGACAGCAGTGGCCGGAGTCACCTTGTTCACCAGACTGGCCCCTGAATAAATTGGAGCACTTCCCCAGAATCAAACCCTCACACCCAAAAGCGGGAGAGGACCTGCCGCCCGTGAAGAGAGATGAGCTAGCAGCCGCTCTGATGACCAAGTCTGAGGAGGGTTTGCAAACTCCCAGTCATGGCAGCAAGGTGGGGTTGGCCAACGGCCTAGGGAGTGGCTGCTGAACTTGGGGCCATGCTCTAGGTGCTCCCAAAACTCCTAATCAAATCAGCCCAGCGCAGCACACCCTCCAGAAGCAGCCAGGAAAGTGACTATGTTGTGCACGGAGGAAGGAGAATGTGTTGTGTCAATATGAACACTCACTCTGTGACAGCAGCACGGACACTGAGGTCGTGTGAAAAGGGACGCAGTTTGCGGTGACATGGGTGAGCAAAGGCAAGGGAGTACGCTGGGCACAGCGGGACACGCCTGCAATCCCAGCTACGTGGGAGGCTGGGGTAGGAAAACTGCTTGAGCCCAGGAGATTGAGACCCGCCTGGGCCACACAGGGAGACCCCATCACAAAGAAAAGAAAAGGCAAGGAGTGTTTTATTGGTCTGTGTGAGAGAACAAAAGTGGGGAGTATATAAGGGAACATGGAGGCAAACTCCAGTTTTATGGGGAGCTCTATTTAAGAAAAAGAACACAAAATGATGAACACAGGATTGCAAGGGTGCATGCCTTCCAGGGCCTCGGAAGGGGCTCGTGCAAGTGAGAGGCCACGCTGTCTACGCTTCATTAGCGTTGGATGATTATGCCTCTGAGGATCTACTTGAGAGCAATAAGAGAAAAAGGTTACTCAAAATATTTTGTGTGTAAAAAAAAACAGAAACAAAACAAAAACAAATGTCGGGCCGGGTGCGATGGCTCACACCTACAATCCCAGCACTTTGGGAGGCTGAGGAGGGCAGGTCATGAGGTCAGGAGTTCGAGACCATCCTGGCCAACATGGTGAAACCCCCGTCTCTACTAAAAATACAAAAATTAGCTGGGTGCAGTGGCGCACGTCTGTTATCCCAGCTACTCGGGAGGCTGAGGCAGGTTGCTTAACCTCTGTGAGCCTCAACTTTCTCATCTGCAAAATGGAAATAAGGCTACCTACTTTACTGGGTTGTTGTGAAGACTAAAAAGATGATGGATTGGCCAGGCACGGTGGCTCACGTCTGTAATCCTAGCACTTTGGGAGGCTGAGGCAGGAGGATCACTTGAGCCCAGGAGTTTGAGACCAGCCTGGGCAACATACCAAGGCCCCGTCTCTACAAAAAACTAAAAAGATTGGCCTAGTGCGGTGGCTCATGCCTGTAATCCCAGCACTTTGGGAGGCCGAGGTGGGCGGGTTACCTGAGGCCAGGAGTTGGCAGCCTGACCAATATGGCGAAACCCCATCTCTACTAAAAATACAAAAATTAGCTGGGCAGGGTGGCACACACCTATAATCCCAACTACTCAAGAGGCTGAGGCAGGAGAATCGCTTGAACCCGGGAGGTTGCAGTAAGCTGAGATCATGTCATTGCACTCCAGCCTGGGCAACAGGGCAAGGCTCTGTCTCAAACAAACAAACAAAATTAGCTGGGTATGGTGGTGTGCACCTACGGTCCCAGCTACATGGGAGGCGGAGGTAGGAGGATTACTTGAGCCCAGGAGGTCAGGAGCACCATTCACTCCAGCTGGGGCAACAAGGAGAGACTCTGTCTCAAAGAAGACACAGATGTGAAGGTCCCAGCATAGGGACTGAGATTGTAAATGCTCCATAAACAGGGACTATTGATTGATCAGAAAACTCGTGCAGTCATGCAAGAGAATTAACAGGGAGTGCAAATGTGAAGGGTGAGGGTAGAATTATCTACTGGACAAGATCGAAGGATAACCTGAGCCAGGGAGCATGTGTGCATGTGGAGTTCAAGCCCAGCCACACCAGCCTCTTCCTGGCTCCTCCCACCTGCCCACACCTCAGCACACACAGCAGCCTTGGCAGTAAAGGCTCAGCAGTGAGAAAAGTGAGCGCTGGGACAGTGTGGCTCTCAGAGAACCCACCCCTGCCCACCCAGCCGTCCAGCCCTGGCCACATGCAGGCTTACTGAATGAACTGCAGCCCCTTCTCGATGTCCGCCTTCCGTTTCTGCCTCTCCATCAGTCTCTGGGGGAGAGAGCACAGTCCATCAGTCAGCAAAGCCGGGTTGCCGTCGGCCACCCCCACTTCGTGGGCCCTGTGATTGGGTGCTCTCACTCCCACTCTCATTCCCTTCCCCGTGTCGGGAGGGGCGTCCCTGAGGGCGATGACCACCCTCAGGGCGGTGTCTTCCCCAACCACGGCCCCCTGGACTCCTAGACTGTGTGGTGCCCTCAAGGGACAAGGGGCATAGAGGCCACCTGCCCTTTCCCACACAGGCTTGAGCTACAATACCTTACGGACACCCTCAAGGTCAAGGGAATACTGGTTTTTTGTTTTTTTGTTTTTTGAGACAGAGTCTCCCTCTGTTACCCAGGCTGGAGTACAATGGCGCCATCTTGGCTCACTGCAACCTGCGTTTCCTGGGTTCAAGTGATCCTCTTGCCTCAGCCTCCCAAGTAGCTGGGATTACAGGAGCCCACCACCATGCCCAGCTAATTTTTGTATTTTTAGTAGAGACAAGGTTTCACCATGTTGGCCAGGCTGGTCTCGAACTCCTGACTTCAGGTCATTCATCTGCTTTGGCTTCTCAAAGTGCAGGGATGACAGGCATGAGAAACCGCGCCTGGCCCCCTTTTTTTTCTTTTTTCTTTTTTTTTGAGATGGGGTCTCTATCACCCTGACTGGAGTGCAGTGGCATGATCTCAGCTCACTGCAACCTTCATCTCCTGGGTTCAAGTGATTCTCCTGCCTCAGCCTCTGGAGTAGCTGGGAATACAGGTGTGCACTACCACACACCTGGCTAATTTTTGTATTTTCAGTAGAGACAGGGTTTCATTATGTTGCCCAGGCTGGTTTCAAATCCTGACCTCAGGTTATCCGCCTGCTTTGGCCTCCCAGAATGCTAATATTACAGGTGTGAGCCACTGTGCCCAGCTGACAAAGGCTTTCTTTTAGAATGTATGTTCTAGTGGAGAGGCACATGACAATAAATATATCACATAGTACAGGAAGGATACACGCAATTATGAAAAAATAGTACGATAGAGTGACAGGGTGCTATAATTCTGAGTAGTCTGAAAGGCCACTTTGATTTTTTTTTTAGCCAGAGACTCACTCTGCTGCCCAGGCTGGAGTGCAGTGGCATGATCTCAGCCCACTCCAACCTCCACCTCCCGGATTCAAGCGATTCTTGTACTTCAGTCTCCCAAGTAGCTGGGACTACAAGCACTTGCCACCATGCCTGGCTACTTCTTGGTTTTTTTTTTTTTTTTTTTTTTTTTTTTTGAGAGGGAGTTCCGCTCTGTTGCCCAGGCTGGAGAGCAGTGGCGCAATCTTGGCTCACTGCAACCTCCACCTCCCGGGTTCAAGCAATTCTCCTGCCTCAGCCTCCCGGGTAGCTGGGACTACAGGTGCGTGCCACCATGCCCTGCTAATTTTTTGTATTTTTAGTAGAGACGGGGTTTCACCGTGTTAGCCAGGATGGTCTCGATTTCCTGACCTTGTGATCTGCCCGCCTCGGCCTCCCAAAGTGCTGGGATTACAGGCGTGAGCCACCATGCCCGGCCTATTTTTTTGTGTTTTTAGCAGAGACAGGGTTTCACCACATTGGCCAGGCTAGTCTCAAACGCCTGACCTCAAGTGATCCACCCATCTCAGCCTCCCAAAGTGCTGGAACTATAGGCATCAGCCACTGCGCCTGGCTCACTTTGACATTTGAATGGAGATCTACGTGTATGATGTGAGGGAGCCAGCCCTGCGGACACCTGGTGGGAAAGGGCTCCGGGCAGAGGGAACAGTGAGTGCAAAGGTCCTGAGGGAGGCGCCTTGTTGGTATATCTGAGAACGCGCGAGGAGGCTGGTAAGGATGGAGCAGAGTGGGCAGTGCAGGGGGTGGTGAATAAGGTCAGAGAGATTAGCAGGGAAGACCACATGTAGAAGTATTTTCATTTTCTTTTTTGAGACAGTTTCATTCTGTTGCCCAGAATGGCATGATCACTGCAGCCTCAAATTCCTGGGCTCAAGGGATCCTCCTACTTCAGCCTCCCAAGTAGCTGAGATTACAGGCATGTGCCACCACGCCTCACTAACCTTTAAAATTTTTTGCAGAGACAAGGTCTTTCTATGTTGCCCAGGCTAGTCTTTTTTTTTTTTTTTTTTTTTGAGACGGAGTCTCGCTCTGTCACCCAGGTTGGAGTGCAGTAGCGCGATCTTGGCTCACTGCATGCTCCGCCTCCTGGGTTCATGCCATTCTCCTGCCTCAGCCTCCTGCCTCAGCCTTCCGAGTAGCTAGGACTACAGGCACCTGCCACCACGCCCGGCTAAGTTTTTGTACTTTTAGTAGAGATGGGGTTTCATCATGTTAGCCAGGATGGTCTCAATCTCCTGACCTTGTGATCCACCCACCTCGGCTTCCCAAAGTGCTGGGTTACAGGTGTGAGGCATCGCGCCCGGCCTTCCAGGCTGGTCTTAAACTCCTGGTCTCAAGTGATCCTCCCACCTCAGCTTCCTAAAGTGATGGGATGATAGGCATGAGCCACGCACAGCACCCAGCCCATAGAGGTTTTGTAGAGGGGGCAGACTGTGGATTCCACCCCAAGGTAGAGGAGTCACAGGAGCTTTTGAACAAAAGGGCCATTCTATCTCTAGCTTTGCTCTATAAGAAAATGAGTTGTCACTAAATAACCTAGATTTATTTAAATCTCACAACATCCCCATCAGGTAGAAAAATAGTACTCTAAGAGGCTAGGAAAGTTATTCAAAGCCATGTAGTCAGCCTGGATCCTGGGTTCAATGACACTGTGGAGACAGGCATCAGGCAGCCTCATTAACAAGGCATCAGGAGACCAAAGGCCCCAGCCCTCCAGGCACCTAACACCCCACACCCTTCCCTCCTCTGGGAACAAAATTTCTTTGTTTTGAGATAGGGTCTTGCTCTGTTGCCCAGGATGGAGTGCAGTGATCTTGGCTCACTGCAGCCTCCGTCTCCCGAGCTCAACTGATCTTCCCCGCTCAGCCTCCTGAGTAGCTGGGACCACCACACATGGCTAATTTTTGTATTTTTGTTTTTTTTTGGAGATGGGGTTTTGCCACGTTGCCCAGGCTGGTCTCGAACTCCTGGGCTCAAGAAATCCTCCCACCTGAGTCTCCCAAAGTACTGGGAATATAGGCCTGAGCCACTGCGCCCAGCCAGAAAATTCTTATAGGGAGGGTGTTACAGCCTGGATGTTTGTGCCCCCTCTCCCTTTCATATGTTGAAGCCCTAAACCCTATATTTGGAGACAGGGCCCATACGGAGCTAATTAAGGTTAAATCAAGTTATGATTCAATATTTTGTTGGATGAATTCTCTCTCTGCACCACGTGGCCGCTGCCCAGGGATGGGGGAGGGATGGTATTGGCAATTCAAGACTGGCTTTCTGGCCAGGCACGGTGGCTCATGCCTGTAATCTCAGCACTTTGGGAGGCCGAAGTGGGTGGATCACCTGAGGTCAGGAGTTCGAGACCAGCCTGGCCAACATGGTGAAACCCCATCTCTACCAAGAATATAAAAATTAGCTGGGGGCCAGGCGCAGTGGCTCACGCCTGTAATCTCAGCACTTTGGGAGGTCATGAGTTCAAGACCAGCCTGGCCAACATGGTGAAACCCTGTCTCTACTAAGAATACAAAAATTAAGTTAGCTGGGCGTGGTGGCACGTGCCTATAATCCCAGCTACTCGGGAGGCTGAGACAGGAAAATCTCTTGAATCCAGGAGGCAGAGGTTGTAGGGAGCCAAGACTGTGCCATTGCACCCCAGCTTGGGTGACACAGCAAGACTCTTCTCGAAAAAGAAAAAAAAAAAAAAATTAGCTGGGCATGGTGGCACACGTTTGTAATCCCAGCTACTTGGGAGGCTGAGGCAGGAGAATCACTTGAAGGATGCAAGAGGATGCAGTGAGCCAAGATTGCGCCATTGCACTACAGCCTGGGTGACAGAGCAACTACCTGAGTCCAGGAAGTTAAGGCTGCAGTGAACCTTGATTGTGCCACTGCACTCCAGCCTGGGCAACAGAGTGAGACCCTGCCTCAAAAAAAAAAAAAAAAAAAAAAATGTCCAGGCGTGATGGCTCATGGCTGTAATTCCAGCACTTTGGGAGGCCAAGGCACATGGATCACCTGAGGTCAGGAGTTTGAGACCAGCCTGGTGAAACCCCGTCTCTACTAAAAATACAAAAATTAGCTGGGTGTGATGGCATGCACCTGTAATCTCAGCTTCTCGGGAGGGTGATACTGGAAAATTGCTTGAACCTGGGAGGTGGAGGTTGCAGTGAGCCGAGATCACGCCACTGCACCTCCAGCCTGGGCAACAGAGTGAGACCCTGTTAAAAAACAAAACAAAACAGAAAAAACGGCCAGACGCGGTGGCTCACGCCTATAATCCCAGCACTTTGGGAGGCTGAGGCGGGCGGGTAACCTGAGGTCGAAGTTTGAGACCAGCCTGACCAACATGGAGAAACCCCGTCTCTACTAAAAATACAAAATTAGCTGGGCATGGTGGCGCATCCCTGTAATCCCAGCTACTCAGGAGGCTGAGGCAGGAGAATTACTTGAACCCAGGAGGTAGAGGTTGTGGTGAGCCAAGATCGCACCACTGTACTCCAGCCTGGACGACAAGAGGCAAAGGGGAACTCCGTCTCAAAATCAACAACAACAACAAAAAACTATTTGGATAGAATGAATGTATTTCATATGTGATAAGATCGTGAATTTGGGGGGATGGAGGGTAGAATGATATAGACTGAATGTCTGTGTCCTCCCCAAATTCATATGCTGAAGCTCTAATCCCAAAATGTGACTATATTTGAAGATAGGGCCTATATTTGAAGATATACAGATACGGAAGTATCTGTAATTAAGGTTAAATGAGGGCATAAGGGCAGGGCCCTGATCCAACAGGATTACTGTCCTTATAAGAGACACCAGAAAGCTGCTCTTTCTCTGTCTCCTCCCTTGCACGCACCAAAGAAAGGCCATGTGAGGACACAGAGTGGTCTGTAAGCCAGGAAGAGAGCCCTCAGCAGAAATCAAACAGGCTGGCACACTGACTAGGACTCCCAGTCTCCAAAACTGTAAAGAAATAAATTTCTGTTGTTTAGGCCACTCAGTCTATGGTATTTTGATATGGCAATACCTATGCAGACTAATACAGTGGTTAAAAGGTCATTTATTCTCAAAGAGGGAGGTATGGCTGGGCTTAGTGGCTCATACCTGTAATTGGGAGGCTGAGGTGGGAGAATCGCTTGAGCCCAGGAGTTCGAAACCAGCCCAGGCAACATAGCAAGACTCCATCCCTACAAAAAAAAAAGCAAAAAACCCTACAAATTAGCTGGATATAGTGGTACATGCCTGTATTCCCCTCTACTCAGGAAGCTATGCCGGAAGGATTGCTTGTGCCCAGGACGTCAAGGATGCGCTGAGCCGAGATCGTGCCACTTGCACCCTAGCACTCTAGTACGTGCGTGTGGAAGGTGTCCCTAGTTGTGACATCGGGGCTCACCAGCCCACCTCTCACTTGCCTCCCCACTGTCTGGCCAGCCTGGGCAACCAAGTGAGACCCTGTCTCAAAGAACAAAAAAAAAAACAAAAAGAAAGGGAGGTGAGCATCTTGAAAGCATGTGTCAGACATGACTCAGAGAAGGCACCTGGCAGAGGAGCAAGAAGCATGTAGGCCAAACAAACCTCCAGGATCAGATTTTTTTAATTTTTATTTTATTTTATTTTTTATTTTTGGAGACAGGGTCTTGCCTGTATTTTTAAGTAATAATAATGATTGGCTGGGCGTGGTGACTCACCCTGGTAATCCCAGCACTTTGGGAGGCCAAGGCGGGCAGATCACAAGGTCAGGAGTTTGAGACCAGCCTAGCCA
Organism: Piliocolobus tephrosceles; assembly: GCF_002776525.5. NCBI lineage: Eukaryota > Metazoa > Chordata > Mammalia > Primates > Cercopithecidae > Piliocolobus > Piliocolobus tephrosceles. The sequence continues at coordinate 23,116,858 of NC_045452.1, read as the reverse complement.
ATATGGTGAAACCCTTCTCTACTAAAAATATAAAAATTAGCCAGGCATGATGGCGGAGGCCTATAGTCCCAGCTACTCGGGAGGCTGAGGCAGAAGAATCACTTGAACCCAGGAGGCAGCGGTTGCAGTGAGCCAAGATTGTGCCACTGCACTCTAGCCTGGGTGACAAAGCAAGACTCCGTCTCAAAAAATACAATAAAAGGCCGGGCGCAGTGGCTCAAGCCTGTAATTCCAGCACTTTGGGAGGCCGAGACGGGCGGATCATGTCAGGAGATCGAGACCATCCTGGCTAACATGGTGAAACCCCGTCTCTACTAAAAAAATACCAAAAAAACTAGCCGGGCGTGGTGGCGGGCGCCTGTAGTCCCAGCTACTCGGGAGGCTGAGGCAGGAGAATGGCGTAAACCTGGGAGGCGGAGCTTGTAGTGAGCTGAGATCCGGCCACTGCACTCCAGCCTGGGTGACAGAGCGAGACTCCATCTCAAAAAAAAAAAAAATAAACAATAAAATAAAAATAATAATGATTATGGGCCGCACGTGGTGACTCACACCTGTAATCCCAGCACTTTGGCAGGTGAAGTGGGAACATCACTTGATCCCAGGAGTTCAAGACCAGCCTGGGCAACACAGTGAGACCCCCTGTCTCAAAAATAAAAAATAGGCCGGGCGCAGTGGCTCATGCCTGTAATCCCAGCACTTTGGGAGGCGGAATTGGGAGGATCACTTGAGGTCAGCAGTTTGAGACCAGCCTGGCCATCATGGCGAAATCCTGTCTCTCCTAAAAATACAAAAAGTAGCCAGGCTTGGTGGCGCTCGCCTATAGTCCCAGCTACTCGGAAGGCTGAGGCAGAAGAATTGCTTGAACCCAAGAGGCGGAGGTTGCTGTGAGCCGAGATCGTGCCACTGCACTCCAGCCTGGGCGACAGAGCAAGACTCTGTCTCAAAAAATCAATAAATAAAATAAAATAAAAATAAAAATAAAAAAGGGGAAAGAACATAGAAAGGAAATTCACAGGAAAATAAATCATTAGGATACTCAAACTCACTGATTAAAAAAATATGCCGGTTGGGCGCGGTGGCTGACGCCTGTAATCCTAGCACTTTGGGATGCCGAGGCGGGCGGATCACAAGGTCAGGAGATCAAGACCATCCTGGCTAACACGGTGAGCCCAGTTTCTACTAAAAATAGAAAAAAATTAGCAGGGCATGGTGGCAGGCGCCTGTAGTTCCAGGTACTCAGGAGGCTGAGGCAGGAGAATGGCGTGAGCCCAGGAGGCAGAGCTTGCAGGGAGCCGAGATGGCACCACTGCACTCCAGCCTGGGCGAAAGAGCAAGACTCCGTCTCAAAGAAAGAAAGAAAGAAAGAAAGAAAGAAAAAAAACAGTCTGACTCAAAACATTACCTGCTTCTGGTACTGCCCCACCCGGTTTTTTATGTGAGAAAAACTCCCATTTTGAGCTAGGAATTCTGTTGCTTCCAGCCAAAAATCTTCCAAATGCTAAAATGTCCTTTCACTTTGACCCAGAAATTTCACTTCCAAGAATTTAATCTATGAAAATCCCTGCACATGTACTCAATTAATTTGCATAGGGATATAGTATGATTATAATTATTTTGTTTTTGAGACAGGGTCTCTGTTGCCCAAGCTGGAGGTCACTTCAACCTTGACCTCCCAGGCTCAAGCGATCCTCCGACCTCAGCCCCCCAAGTAGCTGGGACCACAGGCACTTACCACCACCCCTGGCTAATTTTTTGTATTTTTTGTAGAGACAGTGTTTCACTACATTGCTCAGGCTGGTCTTGAACTCCTGGCCTCAAGGAATCTACCCACCTCAGCCTCTCAGAGTGCTGGGATTACAGGTGTGAGCCACCACGACCAGCCAGGGATGTATTATTATTATTCATTATCATTATTTTAGAGGCAGGGTCTCACTGTATCACCCAGGCTGGAGTGCAGTGGCTCCATCATGGCTCACTTCAGCCTTGACCTCCTCAGCTAAAGTAATCCTCCCACCTCAGCTTCCCCAAGTAGCTGGGACTACAGGTGTAGGACGTATTATTATTATTATTACTTTAAGACAGAGTCTCATTCCGTTGCCCAGGCTGTAGTGCAGCGGCACAATCTCAACTCATTGCAGCCTCAGCCTCCCAAAAAGCTGGGACTACAGGCATGTGCCACCATGCCCAGCTAATTTTTTGTATTTTTTTTTTTTTGAGATGGAGTCTCGCTCTGTCGCCCAGGCTGGAGTGCAGTGGCCGGATCTCAGCTCACTGCAAGCTCCGCCTCCCGGGTTTACGCTGTTCTCCTGCCTCAGCCTCCCGAGTAGCTGGGACTACAGGCGCCCGCCACCTCGCCCTGGCTAGTTTTTTGTATTTTTTTAGTAGAGACAGGGTTTCACCGTGTTAGCCAGGATGGTCTCGATCTCATGACCTAGTGATCCACCCATCTCGGCCTCCCAAAGTGCTGGGATTACAGTCTTGAGCCACCGCGCCCGGCCAATTTTTTGTATTTTTTGTAGAGACAGGGTTTCACCACGTTGTCCAGGCTGGTGTTGAACACCTGGACTCAGGCGATCTGCCCGCCTCAGCCTCCCAAAGTGCTGGGATTAGAGGCATGAGCCACCACGCCCAGCTAGGATGTATTTTTTTTTTTTTTTTTGAGACGGAGTCTCGCTCCGTCACCCAGCCTGGAGTGCAGTGGCGCCATCTTGGCTCACTGCAAGCTCCGCCTTCCGGGTTCACGCCATTCTCCTGCCTCAGCCTCCCGAGGATGTATTATTATTATTATTATTATTATTTTTTTTTTGAGACGGAGTCTGGCTCTGTGGCCCAGGCTGGAGTGCTGTGGCCGGATCTCAGCTCACTGCAAGCTCCGCCTCCCGGGTTCACGCCATTCTCCTGCCTCAGCCTCCCAGTAGCTGGGACTACAGGCGCCGCTACCTCGCCCGGCTAGTTTTTTGTAGTTTTTAGTAGAGACGGGGTTTCACCGTGTTAGCCAGGATGGTCTCGATCTCCTGACCTCGTGATCCGCCCGTCTCGGCCTCCCAAAGTGCTGGGATTACAGGCTTGAGCCACCGCGCCCGGCCGGATGTATTATTTTTAAGAGTAAGTGAAAAACTAGAAGGTGAAAAACTTAATGTCTACCACTAAAGGATTAACTTAATTAATTAATTAAATTATACTATATCCATAGCATGGAATACAATGCAGCTATTGAATTTATATGTATTGTCATGGAGATGCCTCCGTGCATGGTGGAGGAACAAAAACAGAAGCAGATTTCTCTGTTAGGGGCTTTTCTCACTCTGCCCAGGTCTCAAGACCAACATTCCCAAGCTTCCATTTAAGGGACAGTGCTCCTGCTCTCTTCACTACCCGCTCCCTAGATGAGCTCTTACATTTCATGATAACATGAGTCATGTTAATGACTCACCTATCTCTTCCTCCTGCCAGGCCCACCCCTCCCCAGTATTTCAGCCTCAGATCTCTCTTTTTTTTTTGAGACGGAGTCTCGCTCTGTCGCCCAGGCTGGAGTGCAGTTGTGCCATCTCAGTTCACTGCAAGCTCCGCCTCTCGGGCTAACGCCATTCTCCTGCCTCAGCCTCCCGAGTAGCTGGGACTTACAGGCGCCCGCCACCATGCCCGGCAACTTTTTTTGTATTTTTAGTAGAGATGGGGTTTCACCATTTTAGCAAGGATGGTCTCGATCTCCTGACCTCATGATCCGCCCGCCTCGGCCTCCCAAAGTGCTGGGATTACAAGCGTGAGCCACTGCGCCCGGCCAGATCTCTTATCTTCTGGGTAGTGGTACCTGGAAGTCCAACATCTAGGCTGCCTATGACTTCCATGCCTTTCTTAATCCTCGACCTGGAATGCCTCTGCCACACACACCTTCCCAACTCCTACTCATCCTTCAAGACCCAACTTAGATGCCTCTGTGTTCAAAGTCCTCTTTGGTGCCATCTCAGCTGGACTGGGTGTTTCTCCAACTGAACACATTACAAACTGAACTCAGCGTCTTCTCCCCAATCCTACTCCTCTTCCATTATTCCCTGACTATTCACAGCTCTGAGCATCATCCTGTTCTCAGCCAACCCCCAGTTTCTTCCACCTTTACCTCATAAATATTTCCCCACCTTGCAGTCCCTTATATCCTCTCCACAAGCATGGCTATCTCTCCGGTCCTCAACATCTCTTGCCAAGTTTCCAATAGGCCCCTTCCAATATGCTCCCATTTAGTGGTCAGGGATATCTGTGTAATGCATACGCCAGCGTCACTTCCCCGCTCAAAACCCAAGTGCACGCATGCACGCACACACACGAATGAATGCAGGCTGAAAAAAAAAAAAAAAAAAGGTGAGACCGGGCACGGTGACTCATGTTTGTAATTCCAGCACTTTGGGAGGCCGAGGCGGGCGGATCACTTGAGGTCAGGAGATCCAGACCACAGTGAAACCCCGTCTCTACTAAAAATACAAAAAATTAGCCGGGCGTGGTGGCGGGCGCCTGTAGTCCCAGCTGCTCGAGAGGTTGAGGCAGGAGAATGGCGTGAACCCGGGAGGCAGAGCTTGCAGTGAGCCGAGATTGCGCCACTGCACTCCAGCCTGGGTGACAGAGCGAGACTCCATCTCAAAAAAAATAAAATAAAATAAAACAAGGTAGTTCTGGGCCAGGCGCAGTGGCTCACGCCTGTAATCCCAGCGCTTTGGGAGGCCAAGGCAGGCGGATCACGAGGTCAGGAGATCGAGACCATCCTGGCCAACACGGTGAAACCCCGTCTCTACTAAAAATACAAAAATTAGCTGGGTGTGGTGGTGCGTCCCTGTAATCCCAGCTACTCAGAAGGCTGAGGCAGGAGAATCGCTTGAACCAGGGAGTCGGAGGTTTCAGTGAGCCGAGATCATGCCACTGCACTCCAGCTTGGCAACAGAGTGAGACTCCGTCTCAGAGAAAAAAAAAAGAGAGAGAGAGAGAAAAGAAATTAGGGGAGTTCCATTAGACTGCTAGATTTGTTGTTTTAATTGATACTATAATCCAGGAGAACTGCTTTCCTTTGTAAACCTGCGTATTTCACTTTATACTTTTTCTTTTCTGTTTTTTTGAGACAGAGTGAGACTCTGTCACCCAGGCTGGAGTGCAGTGGTACGATCCGGGCTCACTGCAACCTCTGCCTTCCAGGTTCAAGCAATTCTCCTGCCTTAGCCTCCCAAGTAGCTGGGATTACAGGAACCCGCCACCACGCCCAGTTAATTTTTTATTTTTAGTAGAGATGGGGTTTCGCTATGTTGGCCAGGCTGATCTCGAACTCCTGGCCTCAAGTGATCCGCCCGCCTCGGCTTCCCAAAGTGCTGGGATTACAGATGTGAGCCACCACGCCTGGCCTATACCTTTTGTTTTTGAGACAGGGTCCTGCTCTGCCACCTAGGCTGTAGTACGGTGGCAGGATCTCAGCTCACTGCAGCCTCCACCTCCTGGGCTCCAGCAATCATTTCACCTTCGGCGTCCCGAGTCGCTGGAACCGCAGGCACGCTACACCATGCCTGGCTAATTATTTGTATATTTTGTAGAGACAGGGTTTTGCCATGTTGCCTAGGCTGGCACTTTATACATTTAAAAACATGACAGGTCTGCAAAGATTTAGAAACCCTATTCTAATGAATCATATTATTTATCCACCCAGTCATATCAAAGGTAGGTGCTTGTTACCCCACTTTTCACAGAAAAGTGAAGCGTGGTGGGGATCTGTGACTTGTCCAAGGCCACATTGTTGCTGAGGAAGAAAGCTGGAGCTACTGGCAGGGCTCCTGGCTCCAGGAATGAATGTGAAATGGCAACCTGCAGCTTGTGTGCTTGTCAACTGGCTCACCTTGAACAGAAACCAAAGTTCAGGAAACTTCCCCAGACCTCCCCAACTCCCTGGTCCCTGTCCCACAAACTAAACTAAGAGTCAGTAGCAAAGCACACTCCTTTTTCCGCCAGCAGCATTCTGGTTACAAAGGGCTTCTACTTTCATAATCTTGTCTTACCCTGCCAACAACTTGGGGCCAGACTGCACAGGAATGGTTCAAACCCACATCTCTGTCTCCAGGGGGCCTAGGCTCCAGCTGCTTCTTTTTTTTTCTTTTTTTTTTTTTTGAGACAGAGTCTTGCTCTGACGCCCAGGCTAGAGGGCAGTGGCTCGATCTCGGCTCAGTGCAACCTCCACCTCCAAGGTTCAAGCGATTCTCCTGTCTCAGCCTCCAAATAGCTGGGACTACAGGCATGCGCCACCATGTTAAGCTAATTTTTTTTGTATTTTTAGTAGAGACGGGTTTCACCATGTTGGCAAGGCTGGTCTTGAACTCCTAACTTCAAGTGATCCGCACACCTCGGCCTTCCAAAGTGCCGAGATTACAGGCGTGAGCGACCGCATCCAGCCCTGCTCCAGCTTCTTCATCAAGACCCACCAGATGTGGTGCTTAAAGTGAGATGCTTAAAATATACCAACTCCTTGGCCGAGCGCGATGGCCCATGCCTGTAATCCCAGCACTTTGGGAGGTCGAGGTGGGTGAATCACAAGGTCAGAAGATTGAGACCATCCTGGCTAACACAGCAAAACCCTGTCTCTACTAAAAATACAAAAAAATTGGCTGGGCGCGGTGGCTCAAGCCTGTAATCCTAGCACTTTGGGAGGTCGAGGTGGGCGAATCACAAGGTCAGAAGATTGAGACCATCATGGCTAACACAGCGAAACCCTGTCTCTACTAAAAATACAAAAAAATTAGCCGGGTGTGGTGGCGGGCACCTGTAGTCCCAACTACTCAGGAGGCTGAGGCAGGAGAATGGCGTGAACCCCGGAGGCGCAGGCTGTGGTGAACTGAGATCGTGCCACTGCACTCCAGACTGGGTGACAGAGTGAGACTCCAAAAAAAAAACTCCCTTTTTAAAACAGTAACAGAAGGTCATTGTGAAAGCTTTGGAAATTATAGGCAAGTATTAAAAAAATAAGCCAGAGTCACCCAGAGGCCCATAGATCAGAGTGACTGTCTAACACTGCGGCGTACCCTGTTCCTCTTGAGCAGTCAGTCACTGCTCCTACTCCCAGGGAGCTTGAAAATCCTTGTGGCATCAAGATAGTTTCCAGCGCTGCTCTGCTTGCTTTGGTGGCTGGTGCTGACAGGGAGGCAGGCTGGGCCATGCAATCCACCAGCCCTGGGTTCAAATCCCAGCACTGTCCCACACTGGCTTTCAGGGCACCTCCTTGAGCCTCAGTTTTGTCATTTGGGAGACAGGGATGATGATACACACCTGACAAGACAATTTTGCAGATCCACCTGGTGTGCTTCCCCCACAAGGGGTCAGAAATTCATGTTTCTGCTGAAATGGGTGCTGTAGAGAGCACTCACGACAGACATAATTATCCTGTAAGTTTTCAGTCAGTCAATGTTGATTTTTCTTTGCAGTTTCCCTGCCCAGTCGTGGGCTGTTTGGCAAGGGCTATTCTGTGGCCAACCTGCTACTATTATTTATTTATTCAGCAAATAACCATGAAGCACTTTTAGTGCAAGGGGACCTACCAGGTGCTAGGGGAACATGGTTAATGAAGTCCTTTCCCTGGTGGAGCTTGTCATCCATGGGCAGGAAGACAAATAAACCAGCATGAAATGCACACGACAAGTAAAAATAGAGATCAGAGTCACAAGGAAGCTGAAGCAGGAAGCGTGGCATGGAGTGATGGAAAGTACACTAGGGGCGGGCACAGTGGTTCATGCCTGTAATCCCAGCACTTTGGGAGGCCGAGGTGGGCGGATCACTTGAGGCCAGGAGTTCAAGACCAGCCTGGTCAACATGGTGAAACCCCATCTCTACTAAAAATACAAAAATTAGGCCGGGTGTGGTGGTGGGCACCTGTAATCCCAGCTACTCAGGAGGCTAAGGCAGGAGAATCACTTGAACCCAGGAGGTCAATGTTGCAGTGAGCCGAGATCATACCACTGCACTCCAGCAAGACTGTCTCAAAACAAGAAAAAAAGAAAGAAAGCAGACTGGGAGTTTAGGGAAGACCGTTAGGGGGAAGCTAGCATTTAAGAGAGACAGGGAGCCAGTCATGGAAGACAGGAGGTAGGGTAAGAGGGCACCTACCTAGCAGGGGACAGGGCACAGGCAATGGCCCCGAGGTGGGAACAAGCTGATAATATTCCAGAAAAACTCAGAAGGCCAGCGTGGCTGCAGCGCCCGAGTGAGGGCAAGCCACGTGGGAGGCAAAGTGCAAGGGGCAGACAAGGCTGGTCCCAGAGCCACTCACAGGCCATGCCGGAAGCCAGGGCTGTGTTTTGCGTGTGTCAGGAAACTGCAGGAGACTTTTCAGCAGAAGAGTGACAGGAGCTTATTTATTTTGCAAGAAGATCCTTTGGCTACTGCAGGGAGGATACTGGGAGATTGGTTAGGAGGCTACTGCAGTAGTCCAGGCCTGGATCAAGGCAGACAGTGAAGAATATTCAGGAATATTCTGAAGGCTATTAAATGATCACAACTACAACCACTGCCACAGATTTGATTGGATCAGTACGGCCATTTCACAGAAAAGGAGACAGAAGCCAAGAATGACAAAATAATCGTGCCTCCATCATACAGCCAGCATGAACAGGAGTTGGGAATGAAATTCAGGACTTTGGGCTCCCTGCCCTGCGTTCCTCAGCCTGTGGAGGGAGAGGAATGACACAGGGATGCTCCAGGGAGCAAGAGCATAGCTGAACCAGGGCGACCTCCGAAAACCCCAGGAGGGCCAGAGCCCCCACCTTCCCTGCAGCCCTCACAGGAGGTACTCAAGGAGTGATCATCAGCCGACCCCAGCACTTCAGTAACACAAACCAATCAGAAGACACAGTTCTTGGTCTCAGGGAATCCAATACCCTGTTCCCCCACCGAACCACAGTGTGGACTGGGTAGGAAGAGCAGTGCGGGGGTGATAGCTCAGTCTTTTTCTTCTGAAAAACAGGGACACCTCTTACCTTACCTCGAAAGACTGTCATGACAATTAATGAGAGACTGTGGACACAGCAGGACACAAATGGTGATGGTAGTTAGGATTTCCAGACTGGTAAGAAAAGAGCTTCGAGGACACTGGAAGTAACTTGAAGGCTGTCTCCTGCATGGCAGCGAAGACCTTGGACACCAGATGGCTTCACGTGACTCCCTTCTCTACCTCAGCTGTGTGATCTCGGAAGTGTTACTTAGTCTTTCTGAGCCTTAGGCTCCTCATCTACAAGATGGGGCTGCCAGTGATTGCTCCGGCCTTGAAGAGCTCTTAAGTGGATTCAATAAGAGAAGGCATAGGAAATGTCAAGCACGATGCTGGTATACAGCGGTGTTAACTATATGGGGGCTGCTGGTATATGGGTGTTATATGCTGCTATATGGGTGATCGTATCCCCACGATCACCACCAAGCTCGTGTCTCAGCCTCTGATGCTGAGGAGCTGTGATGCTGCAGAATTGAAGTTACCAGATGTTTCTTAAGGGAACAAGGGTTCCGAATGCAGGAATGTCCCTCCCTCTGGGCCTCCATAGCCTGGTGGGGAGACAGCACCAACACAACCAACACGGCACCAATATAACCAACACGCCTGCAAAGAAACAGTCTCCCTGGGGGGAATGAACTCAGTGGGAAGGAGTCTGTAGCTGGTGCTGACAGACGAAGGAAAACGAACTTGTTTTCCAGGGGCCATGAAATGTGATGAAAGGAGCTGACTTCAGGCCCAGCATGGTGGCTCATGCCTATAATCCCAGCACTTGGGAGGCCGAGGAGGGTGGATCACGAGGTCAGGAGTTCGAGGCCAGTCTGATCAACATGGTGAAACACCATCTCTACTAAAAATACAAAAAAAAATTAGCTGGGTGTGGTGGCAGGTGCCTGTAATCCCAGCTACTTGGGAGGCTGAAACAGGAGAACTGCTCGAACCTGGGAGGCAGAGGTTGCAGTGAGCCAAGATCACACCACTGCACTCCAGCCTGGGTGACAGAGGGAGACTCTGTCTCAAAAAAAAGAAAGGAGCTGACTTCTGTGCAGGCTCCTGGGAGCTGACACACAGCCCATCATCAGCCCAAGCTGAGCCTCCAGCTTGGGGCTGCAGCACCTCCACACCCTGCTGTCTGAATAACCTCGGGTCTCCCCTGCGGCTCCTTCCCAGGCCCACACCAGGCCAGCTTCAGAGCCAGACATCCTGGGTTGGCTCTGCAGCTCTGCCCCTTGCGCACTTCACAGAATCTCTCTATGCCACAGTTTCTTCACCTGTAAAATGGGGATAATTATAGTGCCTCCCTAGAGGGCTGCTGAAAGAATTAAATAAAGTCTGGGCACGGGGGCTCACACCTGTAAACCAGCACTTGGGAAGGCCGAGGAGGGTCGATCACTTGAGATCAGGAGTTCAAGACCAGCCCGGCCAACATGGCAAAACCCCATCTCTATTGAAAATACAAAAATTAGTTGGGCATGGTGGTGGACACCTGTAATCTAAGCTACTCGGGAGGCTGAGGCAGGAGGATCACTTGAACCCAGGAGGCAGAGGCTGCAGTGAGCCAAGATTGCACCATTGTACTCCAGCCTGGACCACAAGAGCAAAACTCCGTCTCAAAATAAATAAATAAATAAGCTAATTTAGGAAAAAGGACTTGCAACAGGGCCTAGAAGATTGCTGGTCCAGTGATTGCTAAATTAATACAAATTTTTAAACACTTCTAGCTCCTTTCATCTGAGTTTCTTATCCTAATCCCCAGGCATGGGTTATCATCAAATATCATCAAATCTCAGGGCTCCTTTTTAGAAGGGGAAACTGAGGCCCAGAGAATCAAAAGGATCATGATGGCAGAGCCTGATTTGAACTCAAAGTCATATATATGCCCACTAGACTGTGGCTGTACCAGGTGACCTGTTCTTCTTTATACATCCCTGCCTTTGTCTATCTCAATGCCTCTGCTTAGAACACCCTTTCTCTGGCTTTTCAACCTATCTTTCAGATGTTCAAATGGCACTTCTAGGAAGACCTTCCACTCTTGGGCAAAATAAACCTTCCTCCTCTACGCTGGGGCATAATTCAATTTGACAACACGATGGCTGAGTGTGTCATCCTGGCACTGCCTCTGGGGCTGGAGGCACAGAGGGTGAATCAGACCCACTTCCTGTCCTTGGGAAGCTCAGATTAATGGTCCATATCTATCTCATCCCAAGCTCCAAGCTCCCCCAGGTTGCTGAGCCGGCACCTAGCAGGCACTAAGGAACCAAACTTGCTCAAATCACCACGCTCAGGGACCGGTCCTCCTTCCACTGCCATTCTGCTTTCTGCAGTTAGAAACCTATTGAGAGTGTTTTCACTGGGCCAGCCCCGCGGGGCCCTGGGACATAGAGCCAGTTTAGGAGAACTCCTTAGTCTTGGGGAGCCTGCTGACAGTGCTACCCTAGTTGCATTTGCTAATTCAGACCATCTGGTCTCTTTTTGTTTTTTGAGACGGAGTTTCACTCTGTTGCCCAAGCTGGAGTGCAGTGGCGTGATCTTGTCTCATTGCAACCTCCACCCCACCCCCAGGTTCAAGAGATTCTCTTGCCTCAGCCTCCCAAGTAGCTGGGATTACAGGTACCCACCACCATGCCCAGTTAAATTTTTTTTTTTTTTTTTTTTTGAGACAGAGTCTCACTCTGTCACGAGGCTGGAGTGTAGTGATGCAATGTTGGCTCACTGCAACCTCCGCCTCCCGGGTTCAAGCGATTCTCCTGCCTCAGCCTCCCAAGTAGCTGGGATTATAGGTATGCACCGCCACACCCAGCTAATTTTTGTACTTTTAGTAAGGCGGGGTTTCACCATGTTGGCCAGGATGGTCTCAATCTCTTGACCTCGTGATCCACCCATCTCGGCCTCCCAAAGTGCTGGGATTACAGCCATGAGCCACCGCAGCCGGCCAATTTTTGTGTTTTTAGTGGAGACTGCGTTTCACCATGTTGCCAGATCTAGTCTTGAACTCGTGACCTCAAGTGATCAGCTTGCCTCGGCTTCCCAAAGTGCTGGGATTACAGGCCAGTCCCTGTTGTTGCTTACGTATCTGAGAGGAAGGTGGTGCAGAGGTCAGGAGCACACTCAAGAGTCAAGAAGGCCTGGGTTCAAATCCTGCAGATTGACCTTGGGCTGGGCACACAAATCCTGTGTTCCTCAATTTCTTCATCTGTGAAATGGAGATGACAGTGCCTACTCCTCATGCAGCTACTAAAACAATTACAGAGAATGTAAGTCAACCTTCCAGCACAGAAGCAGTTGTGGCTAACCCACCCTGGCAAGCCTCCCCATTCTTCCAAGTTCAAATTCTACTTCCTAGAAGAAGCCTTCTCTAACTTTTTCAGGTAACCTTGAGCTCTCTTCTCTCCACTCCCACTGCATTGACACCATAATTCTTATGTTCTCATTGATTCACTAGAGTGAAGTTTCTCTTTCCAGCCAGATAATAAATGACAAAGTTTATTGCAAACCTGCTCCACAGCATCTCACAAGAGGCACTTGAAAAGTAACTTGCAGATGGGCATGAGGTGGCTCATACCTGTAATCCCAGCACTTTGGGAGGCCGAGGTGGGCAGATACGTTGAGCCCAGGAGTTCATTTGAATCCAGATATGTTGAGCCCAGGAATCACTTGAACCCAGGAGGCAGGTTGCAGTGAGCTAGGATCGTGCCACTGCACTCCAGCCTGGGTAACAGAGTGAGACTCTGTCAAAAAAAGGAAAGAAAGGAAAGAAAAGAAAGAAAAGAAAGAAGGAAGGAAGGAAGAAAAAGAAAGAAAGAAAGAAAGAAAGAAAGAAAGAAAGAAAGAAA
>NC_045452.1:23097360-23103927 GCF_002776525.5 Piliocolobus tephrosceles | reverse complement strand
AAAGAAAGAAAGAAAGAAAGAAAGAAAGAAAGAAAGAAAGAAAGAAAGAAAGAAAGAAGGAAGGAAGGAAGCAGCCAGGTTTGGTGGCTCATGCCTGTAACCCTATCCCTTTGGGAGGCCGAGGCAGGAGGATTGCCTGAGCTGAGCCAGCAGACTGAGTTACAATTGTGTTATTGTACTCCAGCCTGGGTGACAGAGTGAGACCTTGTCTCAAAATAAAAAATGAAAAGAAGGCCAGGCAGGGTGGCTCACGCCTGTAATCCCAGCACTTTGGGAGGCCGAGGCAGGAGAATGGCGTGAACCTAGGAGGCGGAGCTTGCAGTGAGCCAAGATCGCACCACTGCACTCCAGCCTGGACGACAGAGCGAGACTCTGTCTCAAAAAAATAAGATAAAATAAAAAATAAAAAGAAAAGTAACTTGCTAAGGTGGCCCAGGACTCTGGGAAAGGGTGACGATTCGGAGCCAGAAAACTGGGTGGGAATCCTACCTCTGCTATCTGACTTTCCAGCAAGACTCACAATTCGGCCTAAAGTTTTTCATCTGGAAAATGTCTACCTGACACAGTTGCTGTGGAGGACAGATGAGCCAACACATGTGAAAGCTCTTTTGTTATAAACTAAAAAGTGATATTTAAGGGGTTATTATTTTCAGATTGAGGGATTATTTTCAGATTCTCTAACCATGTCTCAACCGACGTCTCAGCTTTCCTACTAAGACACCAGCGCATCCCACCAAGCTTCTTAGCCCCGCAATAATCTACCAAAATCTCCATTCCTGTCTATCCTATACAAAAGCCAGCAGCTAAGAACACACAGCACCTACGGAACAGAAACTTTATCCCAGCTCAGGGACAACAAAGTCTCTCCTGTACAGATCTCATCCCTCCTGGACAGGTTCCTTCTTCCCACCTTAAGTCTCCCCACTTCTCAAACATGCTCCATCCGAGTGTTGACCAGGTGTCATTTCCACCTGGCAGTCCAACTTCTGTGGGAGGTGAACACGCTTGGAAAGAAGACCACCACGGAGGGGATGGCTGTACGTGTGTGGGGGAAGTATTGGTAGTAGAACTAAAGATTCCATCCGCCAGCATTTTGTGTCCAACACAGTTGCTATATGTACTATAATTATCTCATTTGTGTGAAAATTCAAGGATCTGCATGCTGCTATTTTCATCAGGCTGAACTGCAGATGCTGAAGAATATGGCAAGAAGTTGGGGTTCAAAGTCTGATGCCAAAGCTAGCAATCCGAGAAATAAAACCGCTGACCACCAGCTCCCCACTCAGGCCCAGCCCCCTTTCCAGCCCCCAGACTCCCCACGCAGGGCCCTAGCCCCCTAGTCTTCCCCCTCAATTCCCTGCTGGCAACACAGCCATCCGGTTCTATCAGAGTGAGCTCTTTTTATATGATTATTTTTCCCCCTGGGAAAACGGCTTTGTCTGTGAAAGTCCCCCCAACCAGGCGCCTTATAAACACCCAAAACAGACAGAGTTAAGGAGAAAGGAGGGGAAAGAAGGAGGGAGCAAGCCCGGAGGGGGGGCCCCCAGGCTCGCTGCGGGCAGGATGGGGGTGTAAGACCGGGGTCGGCGGCTCCCAGGCCCCCAGCCCTGTCAGGGCGCCCCCTCCCCAGGCGCCAGAGCCGGGATCCGCGGCCCCCTAGCACTCCCTGGACTGCCGCGGGCCTCCCACAGGCCTCGGAGTCCACAGACTGATCCTGCGACCGGAAACGCCCCCCTGTCCAGCAAGCCCAGACCGCGCCCCCCTGTCCTGCCGCCCCCTTCCCGCGGGCCCGGCTGCAGGCCCCGGATCCCCGGGCTCGCGTGGACGCCGCAGCCGAAAGGGGCGGCCCGTCGGGCGGCCCCGCTCCCCGGCCCTCGACACGGCCCCTCCAACTGCGGGTGCTGCGGGGCCAAGGCAGCACAAAAGGAAGGGGGACCCTGCCAGCGACGCCCTTGCCAGCCCCCGAGACCCTCTGCGCGGCGTCGACAAAGCATCCGGGCGCCCCAGAAGCTCCGGATGCCGAAGAGAGAGGCCCCACGAAAATCTCAAGACACCTCCTGGGGGCTGCAGGGGCGGCCAAGTCTCCCCAGCGCCAGGTGCCCCCGGCTGCACGGTAACTTTGAAACTTTGGGGCAGGGCATGGGGACCGGGATCCCCAAAAAGGAGGAAGGAAATGGGGGGTTAGAGACGATTTATTTTTTGCAAAATCCCACTTTCCAGGTGGCCCAGCGCGCGGCCCCGGCCTGGACAGGGCTCTCCGCGCCTCTTCCCCCGCCCAGCCCGGCCCGGGCGTCCCCGAACCCTCGCGCGCGGGCGGCCCCGGACGCGGTGGCCCCGACCTCTGCCCCGCGGGGCTCGGGCCGCGCCAAGCACTTACCTCCGCCGGGCTGCGCTCCCCGCGGGCCTGCGCCGAGCCCGATAAATGGTATGCTATGACTAGAGGTATGATTACGTTATTATTATTAGTAATAATAAGAGTAAATGTTATTTAATTACGGGCGGCCGCATCCTGCTCCCGGCGCCGCCGCCCCGGCAGCTCCGTCCATGTGGCTCTGGAGCGCTTTACTTTCATTTCCAGCCCCTCGGCCGGCCGCTCGCGGCAGCACCCGCTGGAGGCACCGTCTCCCTGCAGCTCTTCCTCCTCGGGTCCTAGAGAGCGCGGCTCCCGTCGCCTCGCCGCGCCCGGGGTGGGCGGCGCGGGCTGCGCACCTGGGGAGAAGGGGGTGGGCGAGTCGGAGAAGCCCCATTCCCCGTCGAAAGCTCATGCCTGGAATTCACCTTTATTTTCTTTAAAAGTGTCCTGCCTTTTAGGGGGGTTTCCTGTGGCAGTTCTGCATTTCTGGGCTAATGCTGCTCAAACCCAGCGCCTCCGCCCTTCCCCATCTGTGTCAAAAGCCCCCCCTCCGGCTTCCAGGTGCTTTCATGAAAGGCTGCCCAAAACCCTTCTCACAGATGGGAACCAGAGACACAGAGAAGAATCAGGACCTCGCTTGGCTGGAGTTTTATGTATAAGATGTAAAAAAATATTGAATGACACTTGTTAAAGAGTATAAGGCCGACTTTACTGGCACCACGATGGTTGTAGGGACCACTGCAGTGGGTTTTGCGGTCGGGGAGAGTGGGCTCAATTCAGAATTCAGCATGGGCAATGGGAATTTATAAGGAAGGAGCAAGGATCCACTGATTGAGGGCCAATGCATAGGAAACTGCATCGGAGATAAAAGAGGATTCTGGCTTAAACCCATCTAACAAGATTCTGGCTGAAGACAGGCCAAGGTGATCACACATCCTGAGGAATTGTGGAGAATGAGGAACCTGATTAGATATTGACAATCAGGGCTGGGTGCAGTGGCTCAGGCCTGTAATCTCAGCACTTTGGGAGGCCGAGTCGGGTGGATTACCTGAGGTCAGGAGTTCAAGACCAGCCTAGCCAACGTGGTGAAACCCCGTCTCTACAAAAATACCAAAATTAGCCAGGCTTGGTGGTGGGTGCCTGTAATCCCAGCTATTCAGGAGGCTGAGGCACGAGAATCACTTGAACCCCGGAGGTGGAGGTTGCAGTGAGCCAAGACTGTGCCGTTGCACTCCAGCCTGGGAGACACAGTGAGACTCCGTCTCAAAAAAGAAAAAAAAAAAGATATTGACAATCAGATATGGAGAATGGGGGAGTCTAGCTAAACCAACTTAGCAGGATTCTTACCAAAAGTAGACAGTGTGGCCCAGGGGCAGTGGCTCACACCTGTAATCCCGGCACTTTGGGAGGTTTAGGCAGGAGGATCACTTGAGCCCAGGAGTTCAAGACCAGCCTGGGCAACATAGTGAGACCCCATCTCTACAAAAAATTAAAGAATTAGCTGGCATGTGCTGTAGTCCCAGCTACTCTGGAGGCTGAGGCAGGAAGATCACTTGAGGCCAGGAGTTTGAGGCTGCAGTGAGTGATGATCATGCCACCTGCACTCCAGCCTGGGTAACAGAGCAAGGCCCTGTCCCTAAAAACAAAACAAAAAACTGGACAATGTAAAGATGAACACAGAAGTCCAAAAGTCAAGGCCTAGTTGAAAAGTTCAGGGGAGCCTAGAGTTTAGTCAAGGAGAGAATCTTTGCCAGGGATATTTCTAGAAAGGATTTGAGGCTGCTTAGAAGACCTACTAGGAAAGGGGAGATTAACCAGACAGACCAGCTATGCATATCCATGATACTGCCTCAGGACTGGTGAAGAGCCTACATTTGAATCCATAGCTCATGATCCAAAGAGTGTTCATTTATCACTACCTGCCCCATTAATTCCTGGAGGACTCTCTCAAGAGTTCTCTCAGATTTCCTTCTTAATCCTCTTCATTTTACACACATGCACACATACACACATGTGTATATATTTTTAATTTATTTCAGATCAGCTGTGAGTTTGGCAGACTTCATCTTTACAAATGTTATCTCTTCCACAAGCATTTGTGCCAGACACAATCTTAGGAACTGGGGATATAAGAGTGAACCAAATTTTAAATATTTAAATGCACTGTGGTAAGTTCTAGGAAAGACAAGAACCCGGAGCTGTGTTTACCTTTTTTTTTGTTGAGACAGGATCTGACTCTCTTGCGCAGGCTGGAGGATAGTAGCATGATTACAGCTCACTGCAGCCTCCAGCTCTCCAGCTCCTGGGCTTAAATGATCCTCTGGCCTCAGCCCCCCAAGTAGCTGAGACCACAGGTACACATCCCTACACCTGGCTAATTTTTAAAATTTTTTTTTTTTTTTTTGAGACGGAGTCTTGCTCTGTCGCCCGGGCTGGAGTGCAGTGGCCGGATCTCAGCTCACTGCAAGCTCCGCCTCCCGGGTTTACGCCATTCTCCTGCCTCAGCCTCCCGTAATTTTTAAAGTTTTTTGTAGAGATGGGGTCTCATGTTGTCCAGGCTGGTCTCCAACTCCTGGACTCGAGTGATCCTCCTCCTGCCTCGGCCTCCCAAAGTGCTGGGATTATAGGTGTGAGCCCTCACACAGTCTGCATTTACCTATTTAATTCTCACAGTAATTCTGGAAGATTGGTTTCATCATGCCCATTTTACAGATGAGAAACTGAAGCTCAAAATGAAGTGACTTGCCCAAAGTAGCAGTTCTGTCTCCAGAGTCTGTGTGTTTTACATGGCCTCCTACGCTTTCCTCTGTCTCTGCTTCAAGGGAGACTTTAAAGGGGAACAAAATGCACCTGAACCTGCAGAAGCTCTCAGACTCTTCCTTCTCTGGGTGCCTTCTCCCTCCTCACTACTCTGAGATCAACAAACAAAAAGACAACTTCAGCTGTGCATGGTGGCTGACAGCTATAATCCCAGCACTTCAGGAGGCTGAGGTGGGAGGATTCCTTGAGTTCAGGAGTTCTAGACCACCCTTGGCAACACAGTGAGATTCCATCTCTCTTTTTTCTTTTGAGCAGGGTCTCACTTTGTCACCCAGGCTGGAGTGCAGTGGCACAATCCTGGATCCCTGCAACCTCTGCCTCCCGGGTTCAAGCGATTCTCATGCCACAGCCTCCTGAGTGCTGGGATTACAGGAATGTGCCACCCTGCCCAGCTAATTTTTTTGTATTTTTTAAAATGGAGATGGAGTTTTGCAATGTCAGCCAGGCTGGTCTCGAACTCCTGGCCTCAAATGATCCACCCACCTTAGCCTCCCAAAGTGCTGGGATTATAGGCACGAGCCACCACACCCAGCCTGTGAGATCCTATCTCTACAAAAAATCAAAAAATTAGGTGTAGTGACACAGGTGTGTGTTTCCAGCTACTTAGGAGGCTGAGGTGGGAGGCTTGCTTGAGCCCAGGAGACTGAGGCTGCAGTGAGCCATGATTGTGCTACTGCACTCCAGCCTGGGCGACAGAGCAAGATCTTGCCAAAAAAAAAAAAAAAAAGAAAAAAAGAAAAAAGAAAGCCTCTGGCATGAAGAAGGTAGATGCTTTTGTCCAGATCTGAAAACAGAATTCAGTGGCCATCAGGCATTTCTGCTGTTTAGTGGGAAATCAACCCTTAAGACACCTGGGATAGATGCAAGATCATGGGCTAGAGGCAGTGAGAGGCTGTGCCTGGCAATTTAGGGAGGCTGGATGGTGTGGTGCTTATGTCACTAAGGTGATATTAGGAGGACCAAGGTCCCCAGCCCTGCCACTCGCTGGCTGTGTGACCCTGGCAATCTAGCAGTATCAATTTCTTCATTTGTAAGATAAGGATCAGGAAACTGCATCCACATAAAGTTTGACTTAAGGATTTTAATGAAATACGGGCGTGGTGGCTCACACCTGTAATCCCAGCACTTTGAGAGGCCAAGGTGCGAGGCTTGCTTGAGTCAGGAGTTCGAGACCAGCCTGGCCAACATGGTGAAACCCTGTCTCTACTAAAAATACAAAAATTAGCCAGGCATGGTGATTCAGTGTGCCTGTAGTCTCAGCTACTCAGGAAACTGAGGCAGGAGAATCCCTTGAACCCTGGAAGAGGAGGTTGCAGTGAGCTGAGATTGTACCACTGCGCTCCAGCCTGGGCAACAAAGACTCCATCTAAAAAAAAAAAAAATGGCCGGGCGCG
>NC_045452.1:23074388-23096960 GCF_002776525.5 Piliocolobus tephrosceles | reverse complement strand
AAAAAAAAAAAAAAAAAAAAAAAAATGGCGGGGGGTGGGGGATTATAATGAATAATGTCTGTAAACCATGTAGTGAAGGCCGAATAAATATAAATGTCAGGCTGGGTGGGCATGGTGGCTCACGCCTGTAATCCCAGCACTTTGGGAGGCTGAGGTGGACGAATCACCTGACGTCAGGAGTTTGAGACCAGGCTAGCCAATGTGGTGAAACCCCATCTCTACTAAAAATACAAAAATTAGCTGGGTGTGGTGGCGGGCACCTGTAATTCCAGCTACTCGGGAGATTGAGGCAGGAGAATCACTTGAACCCGTGAAGTGGAGGTTGCAGTGAGCCGAGATTGCACCATTGTACTCTAGCCTGGGCGACAAGAGCAAAACTCTGTCTCAAAAATAAATAAATAAAATTATATATATATATATATAGACACACATACCCTAGGCAATTTACAATGAAACACCCTTGACAACTTATCACATTTACCACCATGGTTATCATTCTCATGTCATCGATGAGGATGCTGAGGCCAGTTGGATTGCTGCATTTTGCCTCAAGTGGACTAGGTGGCAAATGGTCTGGTGATTCCACCACCCCAGGTTGCTGGTGAAATAACGAACACACATCCTTGAAGAGGACTGTCCATCATTCAACGGGGATTCAGCGGGACACCAGCCTCCTATCTCTTCAAGTTGGTACCAACTTGTTCAATTTTTGGGCTGCCTACGATGGTAAAGGGGTCTTTATTACAAGACCCCAACCAGAGGTGAGGATGCTTGGAGAAAAGGGCTGAAAGGAGGCCGGGCGCCGTGGCTCACGCCTGTAATCCCAGCACTTTGGGAGGCCGAGGCGGGTGGATCACCAGGTCAGGAGATAAGACCATTGTGGCTAACACAGTGAAGCCTCGTCTCTACTAGAAATACAAAAAATTAGCCGGGCGTGGCGGCGGGTGCCTGTAGTCCCAGCTACACAGGAGGCTGAGGCAGGAGAATGGCGTGAACCCGGGAGGCGGAGCTTGCAGTGAGCTGAGATCACGCCACTGCACTCCAGCCTGGGCAACAGAATGAGACTCCATCGAAAAAAAAAAAAAACACCTGTAACATAGGGATTGTTTCTTACCCTTTTTCAGAAACAAACAGTTCTGTGACTTGATCAAGGTCACAAAGCTAAGAAAGAGGCAGAGTTGGGATTCAGTCCCAGGCTTGTGCGCTTATAAGGCATGACCACAGCACCATGACATGGACATCTAGGGGCTGTCGTGTGATTGCCTCACTGGAGAAAGGGAGTCAGAGGCTCATGCTCCTAACTGAGGAACTGATAGGTACGTACGTCATTTGTTTATGCCTTCTTCGATGAGCACATTCTGCATCAGGCTTATCTCCGAGGAGAGCCTTGAGTGCAAGGCAACCTTGGTTGCAACCATGTGCAGGGCTTATTCATTCACTCAGCAAACATTGACTCCCAGGCCCCAGGTCTCCACAGCTCCAGCATGGTCCCAGGTTCTAGCCCTTCAGGCAGGAATCTTAATTTGGGGTTAGCGAAGGGATCTGAAAACGTACAAAAAACTTGAGGCTTAGGTTTCCTTTTCCTCATTGTAAATTGGGGGTGCTATGGACTGAATGTCTGTGTTTCATCAAAATTCATATGTTGGGCCGGGTGTGATGGCTCATGCCTATAATCCCAGAACTTTGGGAGACCAAGGTGGGTGGATCACCTGAGGTCAGGAGTTTGAGAACAGCCTGGCCAATGTGGTAAAACCCCGTCTCTACTGAAAATACAAAAATTAGCCGGGCATGGTGGCACATGCTTATAGTCCCAGCTACTTGGGAGGCTGAGGCAGGAGAATTGCTTGAACCTGGGAAGTAAAGGTTGCAGTGAGCTGAGATCGCGCCACTGCACTCCAGCCTGGGTGGCAGAGTGAGACTCCATCTCAAAAAAAAAAAAAAAAAAAAATTCGTATGTTGAATCTCTAATCCCGAATTTGATGGTATTAGAAGGTGGGGACTTTGGGAGATAATTAGGTCATGAAAATGGAGCCCTGATGAATGGAATTAGTGCTCTTATAAGAGACACTGGGGAGATGATCTCTCGCTCTGCCAGGTGAGGATACAGCAAGAAAGCAGCCATCTATAAACCAGAAAGGCAGCCCTCACCAACAACCTGACCATGCTGGGACCCTGGTCTTAGACTTCCAGCCCCTAGATCAGTGAGATGGCTACTGCTTAAGCCATCCAGTCTATGGTATTTGTCATAGCAGCCTGAGGTGACTAAGACCAGGGTAATATGAGTACTGTACTCGATGGGGCATGGTGGCTTACCCAAAATCCCAACACTGGGAGGCCGAAGTGGGCAGATCACTTGAGCCCCAGGAGTTTGAGACCAGCCTGGGCAACATGACAAAACCTTAACTCTGCAAAAAATACAAAAAATTGGCAGGCGTGGTGGCTCATGCCCGTAATCCCAGCCCTTTAGGAGGCCAAGGCTGGGCATGGTAGCTCACGCCTATAATCCCAGAACTTTGGGAGGCCAAGGTGGGCGGATCACCTGAGGTCAGGAGTTTGAGACCAGCCTGACTAACATGTTGAAACCCCATCTCTACTAAAAATACAAAAATTAGCCAGGTGTGGTGGTGCACACCTGTAATCCCAGCTATGTAGGAGGCCGAGACAGGACAATAGCTTGAACCTGGGAAGCAGAGATTGCAGTGAGCAGAGATCACGCTATTGCACTCCAGCCTGGGCAACAGAGCGAGACTTGGTCCCAAAACAACAATAACAACAAAAAATTAGCCAGGTGTGGCCGGGCGTGGTGGCTCATGCCTGTAATCCCAGCACTTTGGGAGGCGAAGGCAGGTGGGTCATGAGGTCAGGAGTTTGAGACCAGCCTGACCAACATGGAGAAACCCCGTCTCTACTAAAAATAGAAAATGGCCAGGCACGGTGGCTCAAGCCTGTAATCCCAGCACTTTGGGAGGCCGAGACGGGCGGATCACGAGGTCAGGAGATCGAGACCATCCTGGCTAACACAGTGAAACCCCGTCTCTACTAAAAACTACAAAAAAAAAAAAACTAGCCGGGTGAGGTGGCGGCGCCTGTAGTCCCAGCTACCCGGGAGGCTGAGGCAGGAGAATGGCGTGAACCCGGGAGGCGGAGCTTGCAGTGAGCTGAGATCCGGCCACAGCACTTCAGCCTGGGTGACAGAGCGAGACTCCGTCTCAAAAAAATAAATAAATAAATAAATAAAAAATAAAAATAAAAATAGAAAATTAGCCGGGCATGGTGGCACGTGCCTGTAATCCCAGCTACTCAGGAGGCTGAGGCAGGAGAATCACTTGGACCCGGGAGGCAGAGGTTGTGGTGAGCCGACATCACACCATTGCACTCCAGCCTGGGCAACAAGAGCGAAACTCTGTCTGAAAAAAAAACAAAATAAACAAATAAAAATTTAAAAATAAATTAAAAGTAAAATAAAATAAAAATACAAAAAGTAGCCAGGCATCGTGGCACATGCCTGTAATCCCAGCTACTCAGGAGGCTGAAGCAGGAGAATCTCTTGAACCCAGAAGGCAGAGGTTCAAGAGAACCTCCTCTCAGTGAGCCAAGATTGCGCCACTGTATCCCAGACTGGGCGACAGAGTGAGACTCCATCAAAAAAAAAAAAAAAGGAATTATTATTTTTTTAAGATTGGAGTCTCACTCTGTCAATCTGGCTGGAGTGCTGTGGCATGATCTTGGCTCACTGCAATCTCCACCTCCTGGGTTCAAGCGATTCTCCTGCCTAGGCCTCCCAAGTAGCTGGGACCACAGGCACGTGCCACCATGCCCACCTAATTTTTTTGTATTTTTAGTAGAGACCATATTGGTCAGGCTGGTCTTGAACTCCTGACCTCATGATCCGCCCACCTTGGCCTCCCAAAGTGCTAGGATTACAGGCTTGAGCCACCGCGCCCAGCCAGTGAAGGAATTATTAAAAGAGAAGATAATCTGCCAGAAACCATTTGGTACTGGGAAATCCTCCATAAATATTAGAGCAGAATGTAAGCTCCTCCATAGACACCATCCTTTTCAATCCTTTTCAATCTCTTTCATCACTGGATTTTCAGGAGCTGGAACAGTGCCTGTTGGAACATAGATGTTTGATAACTATTTGTAGAACAAATGAATTATTTTAATGATATTTATCAAAGTTAAAAAAATAGTTTGCTCTAGTGGGAAGTCCCTGGCTTGAGCCCTGAGAAAGATGTAGTTCAAGTGTCCCTCATAGATGATGCAGCCAACCTACTCCCGCCAGTGGAGGGGACCCTCGGGGAGGCTGCCTTGCCCTGCAGGTGGGCTGACCCATCTCTCTCCAGGGGGCCACAGGCGAGCACCCCATTGGGTGTTGGGAATTTCTCTCCACATTCCTCACATGTCTGGCATACTTTAGCCATTTGTTTTTGATCTGACTAAATAGCAAGTCAGCAGCCTTGGTCTGTTTTCAGGAATCCAACATAAATATTATTATTTATTCCATTTACAATTGGCAATTAAGTTTGTTTTCAGGCACCAGAATGGAATTTAAAACACTCAGTTAAGTAAACCAGACTAATCAGAGGCAGCCTGCTTTTGTCTTGGAAACATTCTTTACAAAAACAACAAAAGAAGCCTGCACTGTTAACAGAGAAAGGCCTGGAACACTCTCTGCTTCTCCTGATTCCCCGTTAAACTCACCTCGCACTCACGAGTGAAGTGTATATGTTGAAAACAACAACAGAAGGGCAGAAATGGTGGCTCACACCTGTAATCCCAGCACTTTGGGAGGCCGAGGTGGGTGGATCACCTGAGGTCAGGAGTTCGAGACTGGCCTGGCCAACACGGTGAAACCCCATCTCTACTAAAAATACAAAAATTAGCTGGGCATGGTGGTAGGCACCTGTAATCCCAGCTACTCGGGAGGCTCAGGCAGGAGAATCGTTTGAACCCGGGAGGCAGAGGATGCAGTGAGCCAAGATCATGCCATTGCACTCCAGCCTGGGCGACAGAGCAAGACTCCGTCTCAAATAAATAAATAAATAAAAATAATAATAGAAAAAGACCCTAGAGACCTGGCTTCTATTCTCTTCCTCTTTCTCTGTCTCTCTCTCTCCTTTTTTCTTTAAGACAGGGTCTTTTTCTGTCATTCAGGCTGGAGTGCAGTGGCCTGACCATGGCTTATTGCAACCAACCTCCACCTTCTGGGCTCAAGGATCCTCCTGCATCAGCCTCCCTAGTAGCTGGGACTCCAAGTATGTACCACCATGCCTGGCTAATTGTTTTTAATAGAGACAGGGTCTCACTGTGTTGCCCAGGCTGGTCTCAAATCCTGGGCTCTAGCAGTCTTCCTGCCTTGGCCTCCCAAAGTGCTTGCATTACAGCTGGTTGTGAGCCACCGTGCCCAGCCTTGTCTCATGTGTAAGTCAAACTGTAACTTGGGTCTGAGTTCTTCATTTGTTGAAATAAGGAACAAGATAGCCTTGGATGACACCATCCATTTGTCAAAGGCTATGGTTACACTTCTTGGGCCAGGCAGACTAGCTCTCAGGTGATAACCTGAAAGAGAGAAAGCTGGAGAAAGGGCTGGAAGGAGAAAGAGAGAAAATAAGTAGTGTGTTGCTTGGAAACAGTGATTTTTTTTTTTTTTTTTTTTTTTTTTTTGAGACAGAGTCTCGCTCTGTCGCCCAGGCTGGAGTGCAGTGGCTGGATCTCAGCAGAATTTTGCTCTTGTTGCCTAGGCTGGAGTGCAATGGCGTGATCTTGGCTCACTGCAACCTCTGCCTCTCAAGTTGAAGAGATTCTCCTGTCCCAGCCTTCCAGCCTCCCGAGTAGCTGTGATTACAGGTGTCCGCCACCATGCCCAGCTAATTTTTTGTATTTTTAGTAGAGATGGGGTTTCACCATGTTGGCCAGGCTGGTCTCGAACTCCTGACCTCAGATGATCCACCCACCTTGGCCTCCCAAAGTGCTGGGATTACAGGCATGAGCCACCGTGCCCAGCCAGAAACAGTGATGATTCTTGATTCTCCTGACTTGCTGGGCACCCTTGGGCAAACCCCCTGTTCCTTTTCAAACCCCAGTGCTCCCATTTGTAAAGAGGTTTAAGATAGAATCAGGAGGCTGGGCACGGTGGCTCACACCTGTAATCCCAGCACTTTGGAAGGCCGAGTAGGCGGATCACCAGGTCAGGAGTTTGAGACCATTCTGGCCAATATGGTGAAACCCCGTCTCTACTAAAAATACAAAAATTAGCTGGGCGTGGTGGCGTGTACCTGTAGTCCCAGCTACTCCGGAGGCTGAGGCAGCAGAATCGCTTGAACCTGGGAGGCGGAGGTTGCAGTGAGCTGAGATCGCACCACTGCACTCCAGCCTGAGCAACAGAGCAAGACTCCATCTCAAAAAAAAAAAAAAAAAAAAAAATCAGGATACAGGAGTGACATAATCCAGATTGCTAGGGGGTGCTGTCAGGCTGAGTTTGTGATTTTTAGCTTCGAATGTGAACACCTTCAGGCAGAACATCCACTCTCCAACTCCCCACGAATCCCCCCCAGCCCCCCCAAGCCCCGCCAAGCCCCATGACTTCCTGTTACCTCCTAGGCCTTGAAGGCCACTGAATTTCCGGTGTCTAAGAATTCCCTTCCAGTTCCAAAAATCCCAAGACCCATCAGCTAAGATGTTCCCCTGCCCCCCTTCCTCTTCCCTTTGGGAGGTCTCTGTGCGCAGGCCAAGGAAAGTCTCAAGAAGTAAATTTGTATTTTTATTTTTATTTTTTAGTAGAGACGGGGTTTCACCGTGTTAGCCAGGATGGTCTCGATCTCCTGACCTTGTGATCCGCCGGTCTCGGCCTCCCAAAGTGCTGGGATTACAGGCTTGAGCCACCGCGCCCGGCCTCAAGAAGTAAATTTGGGAAAGGGAGCCTGCAGATCACCCCAAGGAAAATCCAGACTGATTTGATCAGTCCTAGCTGGAAGCAGCACAGGAATAGCATGAGGCCTGTGACTCATTTTAAGCAAACATCCAGTAATCCGACTGGTATCTGGTTCAAATGGGGAAACCTCAAGCACCTATGACAGGCCTGGCCCAGAGAAGATGCTGCCCAGATGGATACAGCGCCTCCTCCCGAGACCCTCCCAGGCTGAGGAGGAAACGCCAAGAACAGTGTTAACTCTGTCCAAGAGCCCCAGAGCCCCAGGCCAATTGCTGTGGTGCTTTGCATCTTGCTGTGGGCACCTGCTGCAGGGAAAGACTCATGAAGTAGCATTTGACATGGGCCTTGTAGGAGAAGGAAGGTGGAATGAGGATCCACATCTCAGGAACTTTGAGAACTGGGAGAGTTACACTCTGTCTAGAGCTTCAGTTTTCTCATCTCTGAGCTGGGAAGGGTGGTAATCATGCCCACTTCCCTTTTGGTGGTGAAGATTAAATGAGCTGTGTGTAAAAGGATATGGCATGATCTGTTTATTCATTTATTTATTTTGAGATGGAGTCTTGCTCTGTTGCCCAGGCTGGAGTGCAATGGCACGATCTTGGCTCACTGCAACCTCTGCCTCCCGGGTTCAAGCAATTCTCCTGCCTCAGCCTCCTGAGTAGCTGGGATTCCAGGCATGTGTCACCATGCCTGGCTAATTTTGTATTTTTAGTAGAGGCGGGTTTCTCCATGTTGGTCAGGATGGTCTCAAACTCCTGACCTCAGGTTATCCGCCCGCCTCTGCCTCCCAAAATGCTGGGATTACAGGCATGAGCCACTGCGCCCAGCCTGCATGATCTGTTTAACTTTTTTTTTTTTTTTTTTTTTAAGTTTTTGAGACAAGGTCTTGCTCTGTTGCCAGGGCTGAAATGCAGTGGTGCGATCATGGCTCACTGCAGCCTCAAGCTCCCAGGCTCGAGATCCTCCTGCCTCAGTCCCTTAGCTGAGACTACAGGCATGCACCATCACATCCAACTCATTTTTGTATTTTTTGTCGAGACAGGGTTTGACCATGTTGCCCAGGCTGGTCTCGAACTCTCTCGCCTATAATCCCAACACTTTGGGAGGCCGAGATGGGCAACAAGAGTGAAACTCCGTCTCAAAAAAAAAAAAAACGCTGTTTGTGTTTTTATGCTTAAATTCACACCTGCAGAAAAGTTGCAAAAAGGTTCAAAGAACTCCCGTATCCCTCAACTAGATTAACTAACATTTTGCCACATTTGTGTCTCTGCTTTCTCTATGTATATGTGTATTTCTTAACCATAAAGGTTGCTGACATCATGTCCTTTTTGTCCCTAATTATTTCAGCATTTTTCCCCAAGAACAAGGGCAGTCTCTTACATAACCCCGTACCATAATCAAGATTAATACTTTTTTTTTTTTTTTTTTTTTGAGACGGAGTCTCGCTCTGTCACTGGGGCTGGAGTGCATTGGCCGGATCTCAGCTCACTGCAAGCTCCGCCTCCCGGGTTTACGCCATTCTCCTGCCTCAGCCTCCGGAGTAGCTGGGACTACAGGCGCCCGCCACCTCGCCCGGCTAGTTTTTTGTATTTTTAGTAGAGACAGGGTTTCACCGTCTTAGCCAGGATGGTCTCGATCTCCTGACCTCGTGATCCGCCCGTCTCGGCCTCCCAAAGTGCTGGGATCACAGGCTTGAGCCACCGCGCCCGGCAAAATTAATAAATTTAACATTGATACAATACTATTATCTAATATACAATCAAATTTTGCTGTTTCAGTATTGTCCTTTATAGCAATCCTGTCCACCCAGGATCCGATCCAGGACGATGTATTGCATTTAGTTGTCTTTTTCGTTTCCTGTAATCGGCAACAGTTTCTCAGTTTTTCTTTGTCTAACATAATACAAACATTTCGGGAAGGGTACAGATCAGTTATTCTGTACCGTGTCCCTCAGCCTGGGTTTCTCGTGATTAGACTAAGGTTGTAGACCAGACGGTGACGCCGTGTTTTTCTCAGTGCATCACACAGAAAGTGTGCGATGAATGTCAGCTTGTCCTGCTGTTGATGTTAACGTGGCCGTTCAAGCGGTGTCTGCAGTTTCTCTACGATAGTTACTATTTCCCCTTTTTAATTATCAGGTAATTTGTGCATATTTATGTGGAAGCCTTCGAATGCCCTTTCAGTTTCATGGGACGGAAAAGATCACTTTCTTTTTTTTTTTTTTTGAGACGGAGTCTGGCTCTGTCGCCCAGGCTGGAGTGCAGTGGCCGGATCTCAGCTCACTGCAAGCTCCACCTTCCGGGTTTACGCCATTCTCCTGCCTCAGCCTCCGGAGTAGCTGGGACTACAGGCGCCCGCCACCTCGCCTGGCTAGTTTTTGGTATTTTTTAGTAGAGACGGGGTTTCACCGTGTTAGCCAGGATGGTCTCGATCTCCTGACCTCGTGATCCGCCCACCTCGGCCTCCCAAAGTGCTGGGATTACAGGCTTGAGCCACCGCGCCCGGCCTGGAAAAGATCACTTTCTTTCGGCAAATGGATACCTGTGTCTTGCGGAAGAGACCCAGCAGCCAGCAGTACCTGCGTCAACAAAGTTACGCTAACAGAACCTTTCCGGAAGAGCTGAGGGACCTGGGTGCAACGCATTCTGGGAATTGTAGTCTCTGGGTGCTCCCGGCTGAACACCGCCCTGCGGTCTCTGCGAGAAAGAGCCAGAAGCCGCCAGGGGAGGGCGAAGAGGAGGGCGGCGGGGGACGCTCTGCGCGCGGTGCGCCATGGGACGGGTAGTTCAGGGCGCGCGCCCCGTTGCGCCCCCAGCTGGGGAACGGGACTACCCTACCCGAGAGGCCGCGCGTGCGGGGCGAGGGCAAGCCGGCCAGGGCCTCGAACAAATCAAATCGAAGCAAAGAAACTGCCGGCTTTCAAAATCCTCCTCCTCCGCCATCATCCGCCGCGGTGCGGAGAGCAGGTGGTGCTGGAAGCGCGTGAGGCCGGGAGCGCGAGAGAGCTGACAGACGAGCCAGCTGGACATCTGGACCGCTGGACCCGGAGGTGGCGACCCCGGCCTGACCCGGACCCTAAATCCGTCCCCGCCCCACCGGGCGGAGGCGCGTGCTCGGTTACCCCCACGCGGCGGCGCCGCCTGTTTACGGTAGAGTCAGGGTCCCTTTCCTTACAGTCACCTGCCTGAAGAGGGGTGCGGGGCGAGGAGGGCGTGGCGCCCCTGTGCGCCTTCTGCCTGCCCCCTCGGCCTTCTTCACTAAGTCTTCGATGGCCGAGCGCCCCGGGGTGGCGGTGGGAGTGGGGTTTTTGGGCGGCGCTGGCTCCTTTCACACATGGGGAAACCGAGGCTTAAAGGGCGTCTGACTCGCCGGAGCAGCTCAGCCTGCAGCTGCTAGCAGTGGCGTCTCATATTAGCATCGTTGTCAACCGGAGGCGGTGCAAGTCCGCCGGGGATTCCAGATGGGTCTCCCGCGCCGCCCGCCTGTCATTTGCGGCCTGTATTCGCGAGTCGCTCCCGCGGCGCCGCCTCCCAACAGGCCCACGCCAACGGGGGGCCCGGGCTGGCGTCGCTGTCCCTGGAATCGACGTGAGTCACTGCTGACGCTTTGCAGGAGCATGCATCTCACCTCAGAAAGTCTCCGACGCTGCTGCGGAGCGGGGAGGGGATGTTTCTTTATTAACCCTTTGCTTTTGCTCTGGTGCTGACCCTTTGCTGACCTTGGACAAATCAATTCACGTTTCTGTGCTCCAGTTTCTTGGTCTATAGTGTGTGGACGAGTGCATCTCTTTGTCTGGCTCTCTCTTGGACTGAGGAATAGGCCCTCTTTCAGCTGAGAAGTGTTGTCCCTATTCTATTTGGAGGCTTCACCACCACCTTTTACCCTCAGATTGTCTCATCTCAGAACTGCAAGAGATGCTGGGGTTTCAGGTTAATTTTTTGTTGGTTTTTCTTTAATTTTTTTTAAAAATCTTTTTAGAGACAGGATTTCCCTCCGTCACCCAGGCTTGAGTGTAGTGGAACAATCACCGCTGAACTGCAGCCTCGGCTTCCTGGGCTCATGCGATCCTCCCACCTCAAACTTCTCAACTCATGGGGACTACAGGTGTCATCACACCTGGCTAATTTTTAAATTTTTCTTTGGGGACAGGGTCTCTCTCATTCTGTTGCCCAGACTTGTCTCGAACTCCTGGTCTAAAGTGATCTTCCTGCCTAGCCTCCCAAAGTGGTGTAATTACAGGTGTGTGCCACTGCACTGGGCTGGTTTCTGGTTAATTTTTTTTTTTTTTTTTTGAAACAGGGTCTCCAGAAGTGCAGTAGCAAGCTGTCAGCACACTGCAGCCTCCACCTCCAGGGCTCAAGTGATCCTCCCACCTTACCCCTCAAGTAGCTGGGACTGCAGGCATCCGCCACCACACCCGGCTAGTTTTTGTATTTTTAGTGGAGACCGTTTCAGCACATACCCAGGCTGGTTTCTAACTCCTGGGCTCAGTCGATCCGCCCACCTCAGCCTCTGGAAATGCTGGGATTACAAGAGTGAGCCATTGCACCCGGCTCTGGTTAATTTTTTTTTTGAGACAGAGTTTCACGGCTAGAGTGCAATCCCACGATCTCGGCTTGCCCCAACATCTGCCTCCCGGGTTCAAGTGATTCTCCTGCCTCAGCCTCCTGAGTAGCTGGGATTACAGGCATGTGCCACCACGCCCAGTTAATTTTGTATTTTTGGTGGAGACAGGGTTTCACCATGTTGGACAGGCTGGTCTCGAACTCCCGACCTCAGGTGATCTGCCTGCCTCAGCCTCCCAAAATGCTGGGATTACAGGCGTGAGCCACCGCACCTGGCTTGGTTAATTTTTATGCAGTTTCAACTGATCATTTCTTGAGCACCTTCTGAATGCCAGGCTCTGTGCGGCAAGTAGAGTGATCCTGTCAAAACATAGGTCAAATGGCATCTGTCTCTGCTACAAACTTCAGTGACTTTCCTTGTCATTTATAGCAAAAGCCACTGTTCTTCAAATGGCCTTTATGACTTGGGCCCCTTGTTAACTCTCTCGTCTCTTAACTCCTTTTTTTCCTCTCTCTCTGTGCTTCAGCCCCACTGGCCCTATTGCAGTTCCTCCAACCCTCTGCCCGTACAAGAGCCATTGAATTTGCTATTCCCTTTGTAGGAATCGTGTTCCCCCAGATGTGTGCATGGCCCAATCCCTGACATCTTTATTTAACTATTTCCTAATAATGCCTTTTTGTTGTTGTTGTTTGTTTGTTTTGAGACAGAGTCTTGCTCTGTCGCCCAGGCTGGAGTGCAATGGCGTGATCTTGGCTCACTGCAACCTCTGCCTCCTGGGTTCGAGCAATTCTCCTGCCTCAGCCTCCCAAGTAGCTGGGACTACAGGCACACACCACCACGCCCAGCTAATTTTTGTATTTTTAGTAGAGACGGGGTTTCACCATGTTGGCCTGGCTGGTCTCGAACTCCTGACCTTGTGATCCACCTGCCTTGGTCTCCCAAAGTGCTGGGATTATAGCCATGAGCCACCACTCCCACGCCCCCCCCCCCTTTTTTTTAATCACATACTAAATGTGTCATTTAGCACACATGCTTCAAGAGGTCAAGGTTTATGTTTCCTTTTCTGCTATACTCCTGTTACCTGGAACAATATCCAGCACACAGTAATATTCAAATGTTTTGTTGAATGAATGAGTGGACACCTTACTCAGAATGATAATTCGTGCTTATTGATAAAGACATAGACAAATCAGGGTGATAAGTTTGAACCCAGAGGAAGCCTAGGGGTGGCAGGATTCAGGGTATCACATCTGTATCTGAGAATGAGGAGGCCTTTTGGATAGCACCCCCTAGTTCTGCCCCTTATATCTGCTTCCTTGGTCTGTCCTGATTACTTGCTGTTTCTCCTCTTTTTTTGGAGCATCTCACAGATGCATTTATTCATACCACAAAGTAAACACTATACAAGTATGTAGTGATGTTCCACGTTCCTGTCTAATATAGCTGGCTTCAATTGACAGGCAGTACACATGAGACGTTTAATCTCACATGTACTCCAAGTAAAGCTGGAGTACCATGAGCAGGCGCAGGAGTTCTCAAAGGTTTACTTGTTTTAAAAATTCTCGCCGGGTGCGGTGGCTCACGCCTGTAATCCCAGCACTTTGGGAGGCCGAGGCGGGCAGATCACAAGGTCAGGAGATTGAGACCATCCTGGCTAAGACGGTGAAACCCCGTCTCTGCTAAAAATACAAAAAAGTAGCCGGACGCGTTGGCAGGCGCCTGTAGTCCCCGCTACTCGGGAGGCTGAGACAGGAGAATGGCGTGAATCTGGGAGGCGGAGCTTGCAGTGAGCCGAGATCGTGCCACTGCACTCCAGCCTGGGTGATGAGCAAGACTCCATCTCAAAAAAAAATAAATAAATAAATAAATTCTCATTTATTGGCTGGGCAAGGTGGCTCACGCCTGTAATCCCAGCACTTTGGGAGGCTGAGGTGGGTGGATCACAAGGTCAGGAGATCGGGACCAGCCTGGCTAACATGGTGAAACCTCGTCTCTACTAAAAATACAAAAATGTTAGCTGGACATAGTAGCGGGTGCCTGTAATCCCAGCTACTCAGGAGGCTGATTCAGGAGAATGGCATGAACCCAGGAGATGGAGCTTGCAGTGAGCCGAGATTGTGCCACTGTGCTCCAGCCTGGGTGGCTGAGTGAGACTCCGTCTCAAAAAAAAAATTCTTTAATTTATTTAGTTACTTTTAGAGATAGAGTCTCCCGCTGTTACCCAGGCTGGAGTGCAGTGGCACAGTCATAGCTTACTGTAGCTTTGAACTCCTGGGCTCAAGTGATCCTCCTGCCTCAGCCTCTCCAGTAGATGAGACTGACTACAGGCACGTGCCACCACATCCAGCTAATTTTTATTTTTATTTTATTTTTTTGAGACAGGGTTTTACTCTGTCACCCAGGCTAGAGTGCAGTGGTGAGATCATGGCTCACTGTGGCCTCTGTCTCTGTCTCTGGGCTCAAGCAATCCTCCCACCTCAGCCTCCCCAGTAGCTGGGATTACAGGTGCACACCACCATCCCCCGCTAATTTTATTTATTTATTTATTTTAATGGAGATGGAATTTTGCCATGTTACCCAGCTTGAGCTGCTGGGCTCAAGCGATCTTCCCACCACAGCTTCCCAATGTACTGGGATTACAGGTGTGAGCCACTGCACCTGGCCGGCTTTACTTCTTTTACCAGCACTCCTGACTTTATAAACAGTGAGGAGTGTTTATAAAGGAGTCATCAACCCCATTTCCAACCAAATCCCCTGGTAAACTTGGGTATAGTAGGGCTTCATGGGTGGCGGCCCTGTCCCTGTCCTATTGTGATGGTAGCTGTTGTGATGTGGCAATCTCTGACATAGAAAACCCTGAGAGGCCACTGTGGCCTGCCTAGTTTCCCGGCCAGGGTTGAAACCAGACGTGCAGTGGGGCTGACCCCTGTGCTCCACCCCAGAGTCACGCCAGCGTGGGTGTAGGGCATTCTCTGGGATGGATGATCTGGATCCCATAGCCATCTGTGTCCTGTTTGAGGAATGTGACCCTCAAGCAGAGAGCAGCCAAGATGCTCAAGCAGGTGTGTGCTTGGGCCAGACTCTGCAGCCTTTGGTTTGGGACTTGACTGCCATTCACTGAAGGGGTCCAGGAAATGGGCAGCTCACATGGCGTTACTGGGCATCCCAGCTGCGGCAGTTTGGCAGAGGAGGACTTGTAATGAGATGGTAGCTCCTTATAGGCTAAAACATGATTTTTCTGTTCTCTTACTACCTCCTGCACCTTCTGGAACTGTTCGTTCTCTGATGCTGTTTTCCTTTCTTCCAGTGGTTTAGCTCTAGGGTCTCCATAGCAGGGGAGGTAGGGTCAGACTCCTGAGATGGTTGATGTCCTACCCTGCCCCCCAACCAGGGGCCCCAGGAGACTCCTTTTTCTTATTGCAACTTCGTCCTCTTCAGTCTGCAGATCTCCAGGGGAGCCCACCAGCCTAGTCAGCATGGCCTCGGAAGACATTGCCAAGCTGGCAGAGACACTGGCCAAGACTCAGGTGGCCGGGGGACAGCTGAGTTTCAAGGGCAAGAGCCTCAAACTCAACACTGCAGAAGACGGTGAGTTTCTGGAAGTTGCGCAGGGGTGTGTCCAGGGGAGGAAAGGGAGTGTACTGAACTCTTACTGGTTGTCAGGCTCTTTCTGCTACATTGTCTCCATTATTTGTCCCAGCAACTCTGTGAGGTGTCATTGGACCCCTTCTAACAATGAGGCTCAGAGATCATTTGCCCATGAGCAAGGTCCCCTGTGCTTTGCCTGTTTGCAGTGGGCATCCCTTTGTGCCCTGCCCTTTCTTTCTCAGGAGGGGATGGTAGGTAATGAGGGGCCACAGTTAGTGCCAGTCCCAAGATACAGCCTCTGACTCTGACTTCACATCTGGTGTTCTCCCACCCCTGCCCTTTACTCCCATGATCTCAGGCAGGCCTGGGAATAGGTGCAGCTTTCCCCAGAGCTGAGGCTGTGTTGGAGCTGCATTAAGACAACCTGGGCCCTCTTGGGAGATGCTGGTTCATACAGCCAGATGTACCTGGGAGAGGGATGGCTGTCTGTGTGTATACAGGTCCTGTAACCACAGAAAACTAGGAACCAGAGCGCAGACCCTCTCTTTTCATCCCTTGTCAAGGCTTGGCTGCCACTGACCAACCCTGAATCCCCTGGCACCAGCGAATGAAGGCACCTGTGTCAAGTGAGGCCTCCTGGGATTCTGGCCCAACCAGGGGAACTGGTTTGGACATGCCTGGTTGTCATGTTGTGTAGGCAGCCTTGTTCTCCTCCCCAGGTCAGAGGCTGCTTGAGTCCTTGGATAGCTGGGAGCGTGGTGATGCATGTTCCTAACATCTCCATAAGGCCGGCCGGGCGCGGTGGCTCAAGCCTGTAAACCCAGCACTTTGGGAGGCCGAGACGGGCGGATCACGAGGTCAGGAGATCGAGACCATCCTGGCTAACACGGTGAAACCCCGTCTCTACTAAAAATACAAAAACTAGCTGGGCGAGGTGGCGGGCGCCTGTGGTCCCAGCTACTCGGGAGGCTGAGGCAGGAGAATGGCGTAAACCCGGGAGGCGGAGCTTGCAGTGAGCTGAGATCCGGCCACTGCACTCCAGTCCGGGCGACAGAGCAAGACTCCGCCTCAAAAAAAAAAAAAATCTCCATAAGGCCTTAACATGTATAAACTTCCTCCCTGTGCGTTTATCACTTTTATTTATTTATTTATTTTTTGAGACGGAGTCTGGCACTGTCACCCAGTTAGAGTGCAGTGGCACGATCTTGGCTCACTGCAAACCTCTGCCCTCCCAGGTTCAAGCGATTCTCCTGCCTCAGTCTCCTGAGTAGCTGGGATTACAGGCATGTGCTACCATACCTGGTTAATTTTTGTATTTTTAGTAGAGACAGGGTTTTGCCATATTGGTCAGGATGCTCTTGAACTCCTGACCTCAGGTGATCTGCCTGCCTTGGCCTCCCAAAGTGTTAGGATTATAGGCGTGAGCCACTGTACCCGGCTTTTTTTTTTTTTACATGAGTTCGCTCTGTCACCCAGGCTGGAGTGTAGTGGTACGATCTTGGCTTATTGCAACCTCTGTCTCCCAGGTTCAAGTGATTCTCCTGCCTCAGCCTCCCAAGTAACTGGGACTACAGGCTCACACCATCACGCCCGGCAAATTTTTTTTTTTTTTTTTTTGAGACATAGTCTTGCTCTGTTGCCCAGGCTGGACTGCAGGGTGCGATCTCAGCTCACTTTAACCTCTGCTTCTTGGGTTCAAGCAATTCTCATGCCTCAGCCTCCCGGGCAGGTAGCTGGGACTACAGGTGTGTACCACCATGTCCAGCTAATTTTCTTTTTTTGTGTTTTAGTAGAGATGGGGTTTTACCATGTTGAACAGGCTGGTCTTGAACTCCTGACCTCAGGTGATTCACCCACCTCAGCCCCCAAAGTGCTGGGATTATTGGCATGAGCCACTGTGCCTGGCCTTCAGCCTAGTTTTGTATTTTTTTTTTTCGAGACACAGTCTTGCTTTGTCACCCGGGCTGGAGTGCAGTGGCGTGATCTCAGCTCACTACAAACTATGCCTCCCGGGTTCACGCCTTTCTCCTGCCTCAGCCTCCTAAGTAGCTGGGACTACAGGCGCCCACCACCACGCCCGGCTAATTTTTTGTATTTTTGGTAGAGACGGGGTTTTACCATGTTAGCCAGGACGGTCTCGATCTCCTGACCTCG
This sequence comes from Piliocolobus tephrosceles, assembly GCF_002776525.5. NCBI lineage: Eukaryota > Metazoa > Chordata > Mammalia > Primates > Cercopithecidae > Piliocolobus > Piliocolobus tephrosceles. Next base: position 23,079,718 of record NC_045452.1, on the reverse strand, counting down.
TGGTCCTCCCACCTCGGCCTCCCAAAGTGCTGGGGGGATTACAGGCGTGAGCCACTGCGCCTGGCCTATTTCTGTATTTTTAATAGAGACTGGGTTTTGCCATGTTGGCCAGGCTGGTCTCAAATTCTTGACTTCAGGTGATCCGCCCACTTTGACCTTGTTTATCACTTTTGATGCTTGCATCACCCTTGTGGGAGACAGATAGGAATGTTGCTGTTTTATAAATGAGAAAAAAGGATTTAGGAAACTTAAGTAACTTGGCCAAGGTCATACATTTGATAAATAGCAGAGCTAGGACTTTCACAGAGGTCCAGTGAAATCCCTATTCCTGTGCTTCTAATTAGACATTGAGCTTCGTTTAGGAAACATGGATTTGATACTAAATGCCATTTATTGAATACTGTGTCAGATAAGGATATTAAGTGCCAGATAAATAGTATCTCAGTTTATCTTCACAAAATATCTTGAGGTGGATTGTATTTCCATTTTGCAGATTAGAAAACTGAGGTTTAGGGAGGTGGTATGACATGCCTAAGGGCACAGCTTTAATGAGTGGAGCTGGAATTAGAACTCAAGTTTGGGCCAGGTGCAGTGGCTCACGCCTATAATCCCAGCACTTTGGGAGGCCGAGATGGGCAGATCACCTGAGGTCAGGAGTTCCAGACCAGCCTGGCCAACATGGAGAAAGCCTCTCTTTACTAAAAATACAAAAATTAGCCAGGCGTAGTGGTGGACACCTGTAATCCCAGCTACTCTTGGAAGGCTGAGGCAGGAGAATTGCTTGAACCCGGGAGGTGGAGGTTGTAGTGAGCCGAGATTGGGCCACTGTACTCCAGCCTCGGTGACAGAACGAGACTGTCTAAAAAAAAAAAAGAAAACTCGAGTTTGGCTGGCTCTGAAATTCATCCAGTTAACTTTGCTCTCCCAGCACAGGCTGGATGTGGTGTCTCCCATTTTGTAAGTCCCCAGGGGTGCGCAACTTACCCAGCCCCTAAGAAGTAGCAAATCTGGAATAGGAATGATGTACCCAGGTAACTAAGTGAAGGCAAAATGTGAATATACTCTGTGAAAAGGCTCTGGGAAGTAAGGCAGGGAGAGGCCTCACTTTTACCTTAAGAGCACCCAGGAAGTCTTTTCATCCCTTGCCAAGGCTTGGCTGGCACTGACCAACCCTGAATCCCCTGGCATCTGGAAGTAAAGGTACCTGCATGAGTGAGGCATCCTTGGGTTCTGGCCCAACCAGGGAAACTTGGCCCACCTTGGACAACTTCTTAGGGAACACCTAATAGGTTGTAAGTCCTTTCTCAAGACCTTCTTGACCAGAAGGTCAAGTTCAAACTTTATTTCCCATACCCATCTCTGTCTCTCCCTCCCACATGTCACCCTACTCCATCCTGTACCAGCCAGACTCAGCTTTTTGCTTCATGTAAGTTGGTTTTGTTCAGATTATACGATTAATGCAGGTTTATTACAGAATACAGAAACATTCAAAGAACAGGGAAAAAACATATTCTCACTTTCATATAACCCCAGGGATATAACAACTGTTAATTTCAGGACATTTTATTTCTAGCGCATAGTCTTTTTTTTTTTTTTGTCATTGAGACACGCTCTCGCTCTATAGCCCAGGCTGAAGTGTAGTGACAAGATCTCGCTCACTGCTACCTCCGCCTCCTGGGTCCCAGTTCAAGCAATTGTGCCTCAGCCTCCCGAGCAGCTGGGATTACAGGCATGCGCCACCATGCCCAGCTAATTTTTCTATTTTTAGTAGAGACGGGGTTTCATCATGTTGGCTAGGCTGGTCTTGAACTCCTAACCTCATGATCTGCCTACCTTGGCCTCCCAAAGTGCTGGGATTACAGGCGTGAGCCACTGCGCCCAGCCTGGTCTTTTTTTTTTTTTTCCCCCTGTACATAGCTGAGTTCATTTTATTTTGTTTGTTTTTGAAACGGAGTTTTGCTGCTGCCCAGGCTTTAGCGCAATGTCTTGATCTCGGCTCACTGCAACCTCCGCCTCCCAGGTTCAAGCAATTCTCCTGTCTCAGCCTCCCCAGTAGCTGGGATTACAGGCACATGGCAGCATGCCCAGCTAATTTTTGTAGTTTTAGTCAGAGACAGGATTTCATCGTATTGGACAGGGTGGTCTCAAACTCTTGACCTCAGGTGATCTGCCTGTCTCGGCCTCCCAAAGTGCTGGGATTACAGGTGTAAGCCACCACACCCGACCCATTTTGTTTTTAATTGGGATTATAGATCTTTGAAAAGTTGTTGTATAACCTGATATATTGAGAACATTTTACTCCAAGTAGTGGAAAAACACACAATCACCCATTATCCTACCAGCTAGAGAGAACTGCTGTAACATTTGGTTTCTATGTTTCTGGACCTTGTTTTATGCACATGTGTGCATGTGTATTTATATGTGAATGCATACTTTTTTTTTTTTTTTTTTTGAGACGGAGTCTCGCTCTGTCGCCTGGGCTGGAGTGCAGTGGCAGGATCTCAGATCACTGCAAGCTCCGCCTCCCGGGTTTACGCCATTCTCCTACCTCAGCCTCCTGAGTAGCTGGGACTACAGGCGCCCGCCACCTCGACTGGCTAGCTTTTTTTTGTATTTTTTAGTAGAGATGGGGTTTCACCATGTTAGCCAGGATGGTCTCGAACTCCTGACCTCGTGATCCGCCTGTCTCGGCCTCCCAAAGTGCTAGGATTACAGGCTTGAGCCACCGTGCCCGGCCGAATGCATATGTTTTTAAAGAGTGATCAGACCAAATGTTTGAGTAACCTAATTTTTCACTTATTGCTATGACAGTTTTTTCCAAGTCAAAAACACCTGTGTCTTACATAGCAGTGCTGGTATAACTATTTATATAACGTGCCACAGTGAACCTCTGTCCTCCTCTCTGTCTTCCTGTCTGTCTCTTTTGTTTGTTTGTTTGTTTGTTTTGTTTTGAGAGGGCAATGTCTTGCTCTGTCCCCCCGGCTGGAGTGCTATGGCATGATCATGGCTCACTGCAGCCTCAACTTCTCAGGCTCAGCTGATCCTCTCACCTCAGCCTCCCAAGTAGCTGAGACTACAGGTGCACGCCACCATACCAGGCTTTTTTTTTTTTTTTCCTTGAGATAGAGTCTTGCTCTGTCGCCCAGGTTGGAGTGCAGTGTTGTGATCTCGGCTCACCGCAACCTCCGCCTCCCAGATTCAGGTGATTCTCCTGCCTCAGCCTCCTGAGTAGCTGGGATTACAGGCGCGTGCCATATGCCCAGCTAATTTTGGTATTTTTAGTAAAGATGGGGTTTCACTATGTTCGTCAGGCTGGTCTTGAACTCTTGACCTTGTGATCCGCCTGCCTTGGCCTCCCAAAATGCTGGGATTACAGGCGTTTACCACCACACCTGACTTTTTTGTTTTTTTTTTTTTTTTTTTGAGACAGAATCTTGCTCTGTCGCCCAGGCTGGAGTGCAGTGGCCGGATCTCAGCTCACTGCAAGCTCCGCCTCCTGGGTTTACGCCATTCTCCCGCCGCAGCCTCCCGAGTAGCTGGGACTACAGGCGCCCACTACCTCGCCCGGCTAGTTTTTTTTGTGTGTTTTCTTAGTAGAGACGGGGTTTCACTATGTTAGCCAGGATGGTCTCAATCCACCCTTCTCAGCCTCCCAAAGTGCTGGGATTACAGGCTTGAGTCACCGCGCCCGGTCTTTTTTTTTTTTTTTTTTTAAGATGGAGTCTTGCTCTGTCTCCCAGGCTGGAGGGCATTGACACGATCTTGGCTCACTGCACCCTCCTCCTCCCAGGTTCAAGACATGCTGCTGCCTCAGCCTCCCAGGTAGTTGGGATTACAAACACCCACCAATACGCCCAGCTAATTTTTGTATTTTTAGTAGAGACGGTGTTTCACCATGTTGCCCAGGCTGGTCTTAAACTCCTGAGCTCAAGCAATCCACCTGCCTTAGCCTCCCAAAGTACTGGGATTACAGGCGTGAGCCACTGCGCTGGGCCTTCTGTCTTCTCTTGATGGACATTTAGGTGGTTTGGAATGTTTCATCACAATAAAATAGTACAGTAGTGAGCAAACACCCCCCCACATAAATCATTTAACAATGAAGGCCTTTGTGCCGTCGTGCCTGCTGGCTCTCTGGCTTGGGTGCCGTTTCTCTGTTTGACCTGGTACACTGCCCATCTTTGGAGGCTCCACACACACCACCCACTTGGCAAAGTCTTCTTTGCTGTGAGCCGCCAGTTGCTCTTTTCCCTCAGCTCCCAAGCGTCTCTACATGCCTGATTTTAACATTCATTACAGATAAATCATGTGCATAGCTCTGTACTCTGGACCGTGAGCCTGTCTGATTCTCTGTAAACCAGGGCTCATCACACGGTAGGTGCACCATAAACTGTTGAGTGGCAAGGTGGTTGCCAACCTCTCTCCTACCTTAGCTGTTTGTGATTCCAAAAGCCTAAAGTTCTGCTCTTCGGTCCCTGGCAGCTAAAGATGTGATCAAAGAGATTGAAGACTTTGACAGCTTGGAGGCTCTGCGTCTGGAAGGCAACACAGTGGGCGTGGAAGCAGCCAGGGTCATCGCCAAGGCCTTAGAGAAGAAGTCGGAGTTGAAGGTGAGCAGAGTGGGGCGAACAGGCCCAGGCTAGTTTGAACAAGCTTCTGTTCACACTTCCACGACCCCTGCCTGTGTCCAGTCTCTTCCAGGCCCTTGCCTGTGTGGCTGTCCCCCAAGCAGCTCCTCTTCCTCTGGCCTCCCCAGGGCACACAGCATTGGCTAGGGACCCTCTTCCTGTAGTCAGCAGTCCCTGAGAGGGTGTTGGGGTGCAGGAGGATTATTGGAGTGACACCTGTGAAAGATAAAGTAGGGAGAGCCTTCTGCTCACAATGTAGATATGTCACATATGAGGTTGGAAGGTTGCAGAAATAACCAGCAGGAGCCTCTGACTGTGAGGCTGCTCTGACAGACCCACCCTCTGGGAGTTTCAGAGCAAAGACTGCCCATGAAAGGAGTCTCGTATTGGGCAGAAGTGGCCAGGCCTCAGCTCAAATGCTGCAGCGATAGGAAGGTGCTGTAGCTAGAGACTGCCAGCTCCCTACACTCCTCGCAACAGAGGCAAGTTGTCTTTTTTTGATTTTTGAGATGGAGTCTCACTCTGTCGCCCAGGCTTCAGTTCAGTGACGCAATCTCTGCTCACTGCAAGCTCTGCCTCCTGGGTTCAAGCAATTCTCCTGCTTCAGCCTCCCAAGTAGCTGGGATTACAGGCTCCCACCACGAGTCCGGCTAATTTTTTTGTATTTTTAGTAGAGATGAGGTTTCACTGTGTTAGCCAGGATGT
>NC_045452.1:23061921-23074288 GCF_002776525.5 Piliocolobus tephrosceles | reverse complement strand
GTCGACCGGGATGGAGTACTGTGGCCGGATCTCAGCTCACTGCAAGCTCCGCCTCCCGGGTTCACGCCATTCTCCTGCCTCAGCCTCCCGAGTAGCTAGGAATACAGGCGCCCGCCACCTCGCCCGGCTAATTTTTGTATTTTTTAGTAGGACGGGGTTTCACCGTGTTAGCCAGGATGGTCTCGATCTCCTGACCTCGTGATCCACCCGTCTCGGCCTCCCAAAGTGCTGGGATTACAGGCTTGAGCCACCACGCCCGGCCTCATTTCTTTTCTTTACTTATTATTTTTTTAGTGATGGGGTCTTGCTCTGTTGCCCAGTCTGATCTTGATCTCCTAGGCTCAAGCAGTCTTCCCACTTTGACCTTCCAAAGTGCTGGGATTATAAGCGTGAGCCAATGTGCCCAGCCCAAGCAAGCTCTTAACTGCTTGGCTGTTCACATGGGAGATCGTTAGGACCTAAAACCTCATTTCAGAGAGGATACTAGAGGCTGGAGAGGGGCAGCGATGGCTGGAGTCAGCCAAATCAGGATTAGAACCCAGGCGGTGTGCTCTAGAGTCCTGTGCTGACTGTTCAGCTCGTCAGAGTTGGGTTTGGGGAGCTTTGTTCACAGTGACATGCCAGTATCTGTTGTGAGGGACTGTGGCGCTCGGGCTCTGACTGCCTGTTCCCGGCACTATGGACCTGCATACAGGTGTAACTGCTAAATAGATCTGGTGTAGAGCAGCCAGCTGAGGCCCCACGTGTGTTCATGGTCTGCCTTATTGGTGGATATGCAGATTTTTCTGCAAAAACCAACTTCCTTAGTATGTAAGGTGGGAGTGGATCACTTGATCCCAGGAGTTTGAGATAAGCCTGGACAACATAGGGAGATTCCCACCTCTACAAAAGATACAAAAATTAGCTGGGTGTGGTGGTACACACATGTAGTCCCAGCTATTTGAGAGGTTGAGGTGGGAGGATGGCTTGAGCCTGGGAGGTCAAGGTTGCAGTGAGCCGTGTTTGCACGACTATGCTCTGGCCTGGGCGACAGAGTGAGACCCTGTCTCAAAATAAAAAATAAGGGAGGGCTGGGCACAGTGGCTCTCATGCCTGTAATCCTAGCAGTTTGGGAGGCTGAGGCAGGTGGATCACCTGAGGTCAGGAGTTCGACACTAGCGTGGCCAACATGGTGAAACCCCATCTCTACTTAAAAAAAAAAAATACAAAAATTACTCTGGAGACAGAGGCAGGAGAATCACTTGAACTTGGGAGGTGGAGGTTGCAGGAAGCCGAGATCACACCATTGCACTCTTAGCCTGGGCGATAACAGTAAAACTCTGTCTCAAAAAATAAATAAATAAATAAATAGATAAAATAGGCCAGGCGCGGTGGCTCACACCTGTAATCCCAGCACTTTTGGAGACTGAGGCGGGTGGATCACCTGAAGTCGAGAGTTCAAGACCAGCTTGGCCAATATGGCGAAACCCTATCTCTACTAAAAATACAAAAAATTAGCCGGGCGTGGTAGCAGGTGCCTGTAATCCTAGCTACTTGGGAGACTGAGGCAGGAGAATCAGTTGAACTCAGGAGGCAGAGGTTGCAGTGAGCCGAGAATGCGCCACTGCACTGCAGCCTGGGCGCGACAGGATGAGACTCTGTCTCAAAAATAAATAAATAAATAAATAAGGGGTAATTGAGGTATCCATCCCCTTAAATATTTATCTTTATGCTAGGAACATGCAAATTATTCTCTGTCAGCTTTTTTTTTTTGAGACACCCTGTCGCCCAGGCTGCTATCCAGTGGTGCATTTTCAGCTCAGCACAACCTCTGCCTCCCGGGTTCCAGCGATTCTCCTGCCTCAGCCTCTTGAGTAGCTGGGACTACAGGCGTGCGCCACCACGCCGGGCTAATTTTTATACTTTTAGTAGAGATGGGGTTTTGGCACGTTGGCCAGGCTACTCTCAAACTCCTGACCTAAGGTGATCTTGTCTCCGCCTCCCGAAGTGCTGGGATTACAGGTGTGAGCCACTGCTCCCGGCATCTTCTAGCTATTTTGAAATGTATAATAGATTAATGTAAACGATAGTTACCCTGTTGACCTATTGAACACTAGGTCTTGTTTCTTCTAACTTTATACTTGTCTCCGTTAATTAACCTTCAGCCTCCCCTCCCTCTAACCTTCCAGGCCTGTGGTAACTACCAATCTACTATCTCCATGAATTGCCTAATACTTTCTTTAAATCGTACCAGGAGTGGTGTCACATGCCTGTAATTGTGGGTCCTCTGGAGGCTAAGGTGGGAGGGTCGCTTGAAGCCACTAGGTCAAGGTTACAGTGAGCTATGATTGTGCCACTGCACTCCAGCCTAGGCGACAGAGTGAGAACCCATCTCTTAAAAAAAATGAAAAAACCAGCTAACTTTCATGTAATTTCAAAGCACTTCTATGAATGGAAAGCTGACATTCCTTATAATAAAGGAAAGAAAATAGTGTTACTGAATTATTGTTGGACGCTGTTGCTGTTTAATGGCTCTGAGCCTGAGGCCTGCTCTCCCTTTTTTAAAAAGTCCCCGTCACTGTGCTCATTTTTGTATTTTTAGTAGAGATGGGGTTTCACTATGTTGGCTAGGTTGGTCTGGAACTCCTGACCTCAAGTGATCTGCCCGCGTTGGCCTCCCAAAGTGCTGGGATTACAGGCATGAGCCACTGGCCCTCAACGCAGAATTCTGTGTTGTTTACATTCATGTTTCTCTGTCATCCATAACCATGTCACACGTCCACGTAGAGGGTTGTATAAGTCAGGGATTTTGCTGACACTTCTGAGCCCCCAATAACCCTTGGAGGCCTCTTGATTTGAGGACAGGACTCCAGGTCCCACCAGCTACAGCCAGAATGGGTCCAGCTTTTCACAAACAAAGCTCAATTAAGTCTTGCGGACTGGGTGCGGTGGCTCACACCTGTAATCCCAGCACTTTTGGAGGCCGAGGTGGGCAGATCACCTAAGGTCGGGAGTTCGAGACCAGCCTGACCAAAATGGAGAAACCCTGTCTCTACTAAAAGTACAAAAGTTGCCAGGCATAGTGGCAGATGTCTGTAATCCCAGCTACTCTGGAGACACAGGCAGGAGAATTACCTGAACCCGGGAGGTGGAGGTTGTGGTCAGCCGAGATCGCGCCACTGCATTCCAGCCTGGGCAACAAGAGCGAAACTCCATCTCAAAAAAAAAAAGGAAGTCTTGCGATGTTCGGGTAATTCCAATCCACCAGGATGAGGCTTCACTGTCGGCCTCCAGGGGCCTCTCCCACTAACTCTTGTCTTCTTTCCGCCGCAGCGCTGCCACTGGAGTGACATGTTCACAGGGAGGCTGCGGACTGAGATCCCACCCGCCCTGGTAAGCAAACGAGCTGTTCTTCCCCTCCACACACAGGACCGTCTTTGGCAGTTCCCAGGGCTTTTCTCATACTTTATTCTTTCTGGAGCCTAAGATAAGCCCTGTGGGTGATTGAGCTGCTGGAATGGAAGCCTGGCAAACCCAGCATGTGCCCTGTGTTCTGACAGGAGGGGAGGGTGGGAGCACAGGGACTGACAGGGGAGGAACCCCAAGGGTGGGGACTTCAGGGAGGTGAGAGAGCTGAGACCACACACTCCTGGGTCCTCCTGAGCTGCGTGGTTTGGTTCACTGTGGATTTCCCCCCAATATGATGCCCCGCCTTTCCCAGCAACCCCTTCCTGCACCTCACAGTCCTGCTCCTTCATGACTTCTCTGCACACAGCCCATGCAGCCATCGTCATCTTTCTCTGGCTCCTCCCTTTTTCCACACCACTCTCTGCTTTGGTTTGCTGCCGTCATGGGTGGCTTCCCATTTCCTCATTCCCAGGGCTCAGACTGACCTGCACTGAGTTCCCAGTCTCTGAGTGCATGTGTGCGGGCGTGTGGAAGGAAATAGAAAGGGGCAACACAGAAAGGCTTGCCTGGCTGAGGGAAGAGCAGGGCTGGCTGTCTCTTCAGGTCCGCAGCCTCTCAGTGTGTCTTCCTGGCACAGGGCTGCACATGGCAGGCCCTGAGGGTGCAGATTTCTAGTCAGTGATGAGTGCGCACACCGATGTTACTGAGCCCCTCACCCTGGTTGTGCCCAGCCTCTATTTATCTTTTATTTAAAAAAAATTTTTTTTTTTTTTTTTGAGACGGAGTCTCGCTCTGTCGCCCAGGCTGGAGTGCAGTGGCCGGATCTCAGCTCACTGCAAACTCCGCCTCCCAGGTTCATGCCATTCTCCTGCCTCAGCCTCCCAAGTAGCTGGGACTACAGGTGCCCGCCACCTCGTCTGGCTAGTTTTTTGTATTTTTTAGTAGAGACGGGGTTTCACTGTGTTAGCCAGGATGGTCTGGATCTCCTGACCTAGTGATCCGCCCGTCTCGGCCTCCCAAAGTGCTGGGATTACAGGCTTGAGCCACCGCTCCCGGCCCCTATTTTTAATGTTTTATTTCATTTTATTTTTGAGACAGAGTCTCACTCTGTCACCCAGGCTGGAGTGCAGTGGTGCGATCTCAGCTCACTGCAAGCTCCGCCTCCCAGGTTCACACCATTCTTCTGCCTCAGCCTCCCGAGTAGCTGGGACTACAGGCACCCGCCACCACGCCCAGTTAAGTTTTTGTATTTTTAGTAGAGACGGGGTTTCACCGTGTTAGCCAGGATGGTCTTGATCTCCTGACCTTGTGATCTACCTGCCTTGGCCTCCCAAAGCGCTGGGATTACAGGCGTGAGCCACTGCACCCGGCCTTTATTTTTTTTAAAGATAGGGTCTTGCTATGTCGCCCCGGCTGGTCTTGAACTCCTGGGCTCAAACATTCCTCCCATGTCAGCCTCCCAAGTAGCTGGGATTACAGGTGCGTGCCACTGCACCTGGCTTGTGAAGCTAGGATTTGGAATGTAGGTTAAGAAAATTCATTTCTGGCTGGGTGTGGTGGCTCCTGCCTATAATCCCAGCACTTCTGGAGGCCGAGGTGGGCAGATCACTTGAGGTCAGGAGTTTGATACCAGCCTGGCCAACATGGCAAAACCCTGTCTTTACTAAAAATAAAAAAATTAGCTGGGCATGGTGGCACCTGCCTGTGTTCCCAGCTACTTGGGAGGCTGAGGCAGGAGAATTGCTTGAACCCAGAAGGTGGAGGTTGCAGTGAGCCAAGATCATGCCACTGTACTCCAACCTGGGTGACAGAGCAAGACTACGTCTCGAAAAAAAGAAAAAAAAGGAGGTTCATTTCAGTGATTGTATATAAAAGAATTTCATTTCAAGTCAGGCCAGGTGCAGTGGCTCACAACTGTAATTCCAGCACTTTGGGAGGCTGAGTGGAGGTGGATCACCTGAGGTCAAGAGTTAAAGACCAGCCTGGCCAACATGCTGAAACCCTGTGTCTACAAAAGTACAAAAATTAGCGGGGCATGATGGCAGGTGTGTGTAATCCCAGCTACTCAGGATGCTGAGGCAGAAGAATCACTTGAACCTGGGAGGTGAAGGTTGCAGTGAGCTGAGATCATGCCATTACATTGCAGCCTGGGAGAGAGAGAGCAAGACTCCATCTCAAAAAAAAAAAGAATTTCAAGTTAGAAAAGATGGTGAAGAAAACTCTCTTTCTGCCCCATTTCTGCTCCAGTCTCTGGCGGAGCCTCCTCTCTGACCATTTCTCCTGGTGGGATGAGGGAGTGTAGTTCTCTCCAGCCCAGGAGGTTTCCAGGAGAGCTCCAGATCCTCCTGCCTAAAGCTGATCCTGGCCGTGGCTTGGAGATGGCCACCTCCATCTGCCAGTCACCACCAGAAACCCTGGAGGCATTTGTGGTTCCTCCCTCCCTCCTCCTGCTTGTCCAGGGAACCACCAGCTTCTGCATGTCCCCTGCTCCGTGAACAGGCAGCTCCTCTCCTGCACTTGTCACGCTGGCCGGCAGGTCCCTCTCTGTTGCCAGTGTTGCTGCCTCACACTCCCGGGAGGGCACTCCAGCCCATCTTCCTGTGCATCTGCTCTCTTCGGGTCCGGGGATGTTACTTCCGTATCCCTCAGCCACCTCAAAGCCTGGTGCTCTCAGGCTGAGGCGCACAGTTCTTGGCCTGGCATTCAAGGCTCTTGCCTGATCTGACCCCTCACTTCCCTTCCACCCAAAGCCCATGTCATGTTGTCTTCTGGAGTCTACCCACAGCGTGCCCCCAGGCTCACAGCCTGCTGCTTCGTCTTTTGTCTCTCGGCTCCTATTTTTCAGCTGCCTGAAGTCTTTTCACATTGACTAGCTGATTCTCATTCAGACTAAGCCCAAATGCCACCTCTTACAAGGAGCCTTCCCAGGCCACCCCATGCATATGCACACCCCACTCTCCAGCTGTTAGGAGCCCTTTGCAGAGTTTCCAGTCTTAAGAATGCCAAAATGGTTTGTATCTGTGCTGGTTCTGCACCAGCCGGGGTGTCCTTGGAAGGCAGAGCTGGGCCCGGCACAGAAGCAGCACCTGCTGGGTGTCTGTGAAACTGACACGAGCTTCCTCTGTGCCCAGATCTCACTAGGGGAAGGACTCATCACAGCTGGGGCCCAGCTGGTGGAGCTGGACTTAAGTGACAACGCGTTTGGGCCCGACGGTGTGCAAGGCTTTGAGGCCCTGCTCAAGAGCTCAGCCTGCTTCACCCTGCACGAACTCAAGCTCAACAACTGTGGTATGGGCATCGGTGGTGGCAAGGTGGGTGTGGCAGCCCTCTCCCCGCAGAGTCCCCTGGTCCATCCAAATCCGTCTGATATATGTGCCCTGGCCCTTGGCCACCACCATCTGGGATGGTCAGCCGTTGTTTTCAAAAGAGAAAGGCCTCAAAGGCAGCAGCCTGTGGCCGAAGGGTAGAGGCATCCATGAGGGTGGGGTTGCCAAGCAACCATCCCAAGTTCTTGGGTTGGCTTGGCAACGCAGAGGGAGTGCCACTGCGAACCTACTCCAGCCTGCTGGCTCTGCAAAACTCAGGGCTTGGGGCATCCCTACACTCACTGTACCCACAGAGCAGCTGGTAGAGCCTGGCACACAGGCGGAGGAGGGAGCCTGAAAAGAGGAGCATCCGCTCAGGGAGGCACTGTCACAGCTCACCTTTATTCCTGGACAGGGCCTTGCCCCGGGGTGAGGGGGGCATCCCACAGGCAAGGTCAGTGTAGAGCTTCACGTTGGGCTGGTCAGTGTAGAGTGGAGCTTCTTTGCTTCCCAGAACCTGCATTGAGGGCAGCCTGCGTGTTACTCTCTTCCAGCTCCATCCCAGTGCCTTTAGACCCAGGGTTGGAGAACGCTGAGTGCCAGGCTACAACCCCTGCACACACTTTCTAACCAAAGGGAGAAAAGGGCACTGGGAACTAACAGCAGTTGGGGACATCTTATTTGAATATGCAATACTTTAACTTTTCCCACCCACACTGAAAGGTGGGTGGTGCCATCCCCATTTTTCCACATGACTCAGCATAAGCTTAGAGAGGTGGGTGGAGTGGATCACGTAGCTAGTGCAGTGAGGCCCATGGAGCCCCAGGCTGAGGAGCTGGAGTGGCCTACCCTGCAGAGGGTGCCTGTGGCCCTCGGCCTGATGTGAGGGTGAGCAGGGACAGGCTCTGTGCCTTAGACAGTCCTCCCCCAAGTCCACTTAGGCAATAAGCTGTCCCTGTGTTAAGATATAAAAATGCGGCCGGGCGCGGTGGCTCAAGCCTGTAATCCCAGCACTTTGGGAGGCCGAGACGGGCGGATCACGAGGTCAGGAGATCAAGACCATCCTGGCTAATACGGTGAAACCCCGTCTCTACTAAAAATACAAAAACCTAGCCGGGCGAAGTGGCGGGCGCCTGTAGTCCCAGCTACTCCGGAGGCTGAGGCAGGAGAATGGTGTAAACCCGGGAGGCGGAGCTTGCAGTGAGCTGAGATCTGGCCACTGCACTCCAGCCTGGGCGACAGAGCAAGACTCCGTCTCCAAAAAAAAAAAAAAAAAAAATGCGCCGGGCACAGTGGTGCAGTGGCTCATGCCTGTAATTCCAACACTTTGGGAGGCCGAGGCGGGTGGATCACCTGAGGTCAGGAGTTCAAGACGAGCCTGGCCAACATGGTGAAACTCTACTAAAAATACAAAAATTAGCTGGGCGTGGTGGCAGGCACCTGTAGTCCCAGCTACTCAGGAGGCTGAGGCAGGAGAATTGCTTGACCCAGGAGGTGGAAGTTGCAGTGAGCTGAGATGGTACCACTGCACTCCAGCATAGGCAAAAAGAGTGAAATTCCATCTCAAAAAAAAAAAAAGATATAAAAATGTTTGCATCAGCACAGAAAGCAGGTGCAGCCCAACCTAGAATGAGTGGGATATGCTGGGAGAGCCAGAGACTCTCTTCTAGCAAAATGCTTCAGTTTTCCTTCCATTACTTCCCTTCTCCCGTCCAGCAGCGTCTGGAAACTGAGGCTAAGGGAGCTTTCCTACTAGCCAGGGGTTGTCTGTCCTGTCCTGTACTTGCAGTGGGATGAGTTGGGGAATGAGTTTTGAACCCCAGGGCCAGAGGGCCTCCTAGGCAGACAGGCCCACTGTGGAGTTTGATTAATGGTTCTCTGTGCCTCGGACCACTAATTTGATTAGGTCTCTGGGTCTTGGCCTTGCCAACCCATGCCTCTTGGGAGCTCAGACGCCGTAGTCTGGGTGTCTAACCAAAGCCTGCAGGTCCTTTGGAATCTTTTTCTTCTGGACAGTGTGTTTGGTGTGGTTTCTGCGCCATGCACCACGAGAATAAGAGGGCCCAGAGGAGTCGACGGGGCAAGAGGCATGGCCCTGTGCTTGGGAACTCTCCATACCCAAGTTGGACTCCTGCAGGAGCTAAGGCCCTCACCATGTGGCCTCCAAGGAGTTGAGGAGAGTGGGGGTGACCTAGCAGTCGGCTGCTGCTGCTGAGGAGCTTCCTCAGAGGCTGGTCTTTGGCAGAAGTTTGATGCCTCTACCCTGAGTGTGTACATGATCCACCATCACCACCGTGGAGTCAGGCAGGTGCTGGCTCTTCTGTTCCTCAAGGACGGCTATGTGCAGTGTCATGCCAGGATTAGGCCAACCTACCCGCCATGTGTGGCTTTGCTAAATATTCACTGGGTGACCTTGGCCAATTCACTCACCTCTCAGAGCCTCAGCTTCCTCATCTGTAAAGTACAGCCAATCCCGCCTGCCTCCTCCCAGGCTAGTGTTGAGGTTGAAACGAGAAAATATGCCGAGGGTGCCCAGGCCCTAGCAGGTGCTCTGCAAACGTCAGGTGTTCTGTAAATCTCACTTCTCTCTTGGTGCACTCGCTCATGATTCTTTTGTGTCGCATTTACCATGGGCTCTGATTCCCATCTGTCAGTCTCCGTTTTTCAGTGCTTTGCCTATTGGTGTAACCAGGGTAGAAGCTACTTCCTGGCACCACACCAGGGACAGGACAAGCTGGGTATTAGGTTTTTACTGCCAACAGGCAAGCCCCTACTGTGCCTGGCCAGCGTAGGTACAGGCATGTATCAGACAGGTCCTTCTGGACCGTGGACTTGGCAGCTGGCTCCCTTAGACATTGTGGTGCGTGGAAGAGAAGCTGGAAGATTTGGGCTCTGGTCCAGAGTCCACCACTTGTTTATTGACCATAAGAAAGTTTCCGTTCCCCTTACCCTGAGTTTCTTCAGCTGGGAAACAGGAGTCATGATTTTCCCACCTCGCAGAGGGCCTTAGCCCTCCCCTGGACCTGGCTGAAAGTTCGTCCACTCCCTGTGGTCTCTCCCTTTCCTCAGTCTCCGAAGTGAAGCTAAACCTCTCAGGCTGGTGTGACACAGCATTAGATGTAAAAACCTTTTGTAAACGGAAGTGCTGGGCACATGGAAGGTGCGACTGTTGTGCTGTTAGCAGTCCTGTGTCCCCGGCCCGCGCTGGCGGGTGGCTGTGATGTTGAAGAGCGGTTCAGTGGCAGTGGCCGCCCCACTGGGAGAAGGGGCTCCTGCCCATGGCCTGGGCCCCTTGCCTTTCCCCACAGATCCTGGCTGCAGCTCTGACTGAGTGTCACCGGAAATCCAGTGCCCAAGGCAAGCCTCTGGCCCTGAAGGTCTTCGTGGCTGGCAGAAACCGTCTGGAGAACGATGGCGCCACTGCCTTGGCAGAAGCTTTTAGGGTGAGTGGTTTCTGTCCATCCTGCCCCCGTGACCCTGAGGTGCACTTGGTGTAGTAGGCTGACAGTCCTGGATGCGAATCCCTGGCTGGCACTCAGCCAAGAGACCTGGGGTGTCACGTGCCCCCTCCAAGCCTGTTAGCCCATCTGAAAATGGGCCAGGATTCCTGTCATGCATTTCTGGAAAGGTGTGTGACTGCTCCCTCAGGTAAGCCAGCAGCAGCCCCCTACGGGACTTCAGGCCAGGCAGGCCACTCTGACCAAGGAGTGTCATCTGCCAGGCTCAGAAGTGGTGAAATGAGACGGCGGGAGTCTTGACAGTAGCCTGGCCCAGCCCCTGGTGTGGGGCACAGAGAAGGAACATAGCAGACTTCCCAAGACAGGGAGACAGTCAGGGGCATCCACAGGGCTCAGGGGCCAGATGAGGTGCTCTCAGGTGACCTTGTCCCCGCTCTTCTTCCACTTTCCTCTCCCATCCGCCCAGGACATTGCTGAGTCCCCGACTGCAAGTGCCAGCAAAAGGCCACATTTGCCCCTAACAGGACTGAAAACTTTGGGGTCGATCTCCCTCTTCTCTTTTTTGTTTTTTTGGGTTTTTTTGAGGCAGTCTCATTCTGTCACCTACGCTGGAGTGCAGTGGCACGATCTTGGCTCACTGCAGTCTCCACCGCCCAGGTTCAAGCAGTTCTGCCTTAGCCTCCCGAGTAGCTGGAATTACAGGCACCCACCACCACACCCGGCTAATTTTTGTATTTT
The DNA here is from genome assembly GCF_002776525.5 of Piliocolobus tephrosceles. Lineage (NCBI taxonomy): Eukaryota > Metazoa > Chordata > Mammalia > Primates > Cercopithecidae > Piliocolobus > Piliocolobus tephrosceles. The sequence goes on along the minus strand of NC_045452.1, from coordinate 23,063,400 downwards.
TATTAGAGACAGGGTTTTACCATGTTGGCCAGGTGGTCTCGAACTCCTGACCTCAAGTGATCTGCCCACCTGGGTCTCCCAAAGTGCTGGGATTACAGGCGTGAGCCACCACGCCCAGCCCCTGTTGTCTTCATTTAAATGTTTTCTTCAGCAAACAGTATCCTAGGAGCATTGCTTGTACCGGCTGGAATGGCACCCACTGTCCTGCCTGCCCACAGAGCCTGCCTGTAGACACCCCTTGCCTGCTTCAGTGCCAAGTGAACACCATAGAGATCTACCTTGTGTCTCCCGCACCCTGGCTGCAGGGGAGCCCCCGCTGCCTCCTCAAGCTGGAGGGGGGCCTCGCTGCCATCCTTGGACCCCTCCCTGCCCTCAGCCTGCTGTCCTCAGTGCACTAGGAGTAGGGGGTGTGCGTGGTTGTGCTGAGCCTTCATAGGTGTCCTTTGGTGGGCTTCGAATGGGGGTTCTTAATCCCCTCCAGTCTGTGGATAGAATTCAGGGGTCTGGCTGGGCACGGTGGCTCAAGCCTGTAATCCCAGCACTTTGGGAGGCCGAGACGGGCGGATCACGAGGTCAGGAGATCGAGACCAGCCTGGCTAACACGGTGAAACCCCGTCTCTACTAAAAAATACAAAAAAACTAGCCGGGCGAGGTGGCGGGCGCCTGTAGTCCCAGCTACTCGGGAGGCTGAGGCAGGAGAATGGCGTGAACCCGGGAGGCGGAGCTTGCAGTGAGCTGAGATCCGGCCACTGCACTCCAGCCCAGGCGACAGAGTGCGACTCCGTCTCAAAAAAAAAAAAACAAAACAAAACAAAAAAAAACTTATTGAGACAGGGTCTCACTCTGTGGCCAGGCTGGAGTACACCAGTAGCAATCTCGGCCCTCTGCAGTTTCAGCTTCCCAGGCTCAAATGATCCTCCCACCTCAGTCTTCCGATTAGCTGGGACTACAGGTGCACACCACCATGTTAATTTTTGTATTTACTTAGTAGGGATGGGGTTTCACCATGTTAACCAGGCTGGTCTCAAACTCCTGACCTCCGGTAATCCACCCATCTTGGCCTCCTAAAGTGCTGGGATTATAGGCATAAGCCACTGTGCTTAGCCTAAAATTTTTTAAAAAATAAATAAAGGACGGGTGCGGTGGCTCATGACTGTAATCCCAGCACTGTGGGAGGCTGAGGCAGGCAGATCATGAGGTCAGGAGATCAACATCACTCTGGCTAACACGGTGAAACTTTGTCTCTACTAAAAATACAAACAAATTAGCTGGGTGTGGTGGCAGGTGCCTGTAGCCCCAGCTACTCGGGAGGCTGAGGCAGGAGAATGGTGTGAACCTGGGAGGCAGAGCTTGCAGTGAGCCAAGATCTCACCACTGCACTCCAGCCTGGGCAACTGAGCGAGACTGTCTCATAGATAGATTAGATAGATAGATAGATAGATAGATAGATAGATAGATAGATAGATAGATAGATAGATA
>NC_045452.1:23001226-23061911 GCF_002776525.5 Piliocolobus tephrosceles | reverse complement strand
ATAGATAGATAGATAGATAGATAGATAGATAGATAGATAGATAGATAAGATAGAAAATCTTGTGACAGATAGATAGATAGATAGATAGATAGATAGATAGATAGATAGATAGATAAGATAGATAAGATAGAAAATCTTGTGACTGTATCCCCAGTGGAAATCACAGATATTTCATGTGAAGTTATAATTACTGCTGATATATAGAAATATTTCTCACTACATCAAAATTATAGTAATAGCGAACCCACCCCTAGATCTTATTTAGTGCATTAACAAGAAGTTTGTGGGCCGGGCGCGGTGGCTCAAGCCTGTAGTCGCAGCACTTTGGGAGGCCGAGATGGGCGGATCACGAGGTCAGGAGATCGAGACCAGCCTGGCTAACACAGTGAAACCCCGTCTCTACTAAAAACTACAAAAAAACACTAGCCGGGCGAGGTGGCGGCGCCTGTAGTCCCAGCTACCCAGGAGGCTGAGGCAGGAGAATGGCGTGAACCCGGGAGGCGGAGCTTGCAGTGAGCTGAGATCCGGCCACCGCACTCCAGCCTGGGTGACAGAGCGAGACTCCGTCTCAAAAAAAGAAAAAAGAAAAAGAAGTTTGTGGCTGGACGCGGTGGCTCACGCCTGTAATCCCACCACTTTGAGAGGCTGAGGCAGGTGGATCGCGATGTCAGGAGATCAAGACCATCCTGGTTAACACTGTGAAACCCCATCTCTACTAAAAATACAAAAACAAAAAACTAGCAGCCGGGCGAGGTGGCGGGCGCCTGTAGTCCCAGCTACTGGAGAATGGCGTGAACCTGGGAGGTGGAGCTTTCAGTGAGCCGAGATCGCGCCACTGTATTCCAGCCTGGGCGACAGAGCGAGACTCCGTCTCAAAAAAGAAGTTTGTATATCACTATAGCACGTGTTTGGAGTTTTTTCCTACATGTTTTGATAACTGTTCTGAGTTGATTTCCTTTGTAATTCTGTATAATTTATCTTAAAATTTAAAAAAACATTTTTTGCGGAGGGGACCCAGGGGCTTCACCAGACAGCCTGAAGGGTTCATGGCACAGAAAATAGTAAGAAGGCCTGACCTGGAGTGTGCCTCAGTTGGCCTTCCTGTATTTATTTGTGGACCACCCGCTACCTCCATCGCCCCATGCTTCACTGAGCACCCGAGGACAGCGGAAGGCTCCTTGGCACAGTTATGCCAGGCCTACCCTCAGTCCTGGGTCACAGTGGAGACTGGGACATGGCCCTCTCCTCCAAAGCTCAGGGGCTGATGGGGGGCAGATGGAATATAGGCTTTGAATGTAGGCAGGGTGAGGAGCACTGTGATAGAGGAGGGACCGGATGCTCCGGGAGCACAGAGGAAGAGCACTGGACCCTGGCTGGGGGAATCAGGAAGCCTTCCTGGGAGAGGAGGTGACCAAAACAAGAGCCCTAGAACTCATAGCAGTTAGCCTGTCAAGAAAGTGCTGACCGGCCGGGTGTGGTGGCTCACGCCTGTAATCCCAGCACTTTGAGAGGCCGAGGATGCTGGATCACTGGAGGTCAGAAGTTCAAGACCAGCCTGGCCAACATGGTGAAACCCCATCTCTACTAAACATACAAAATTAGATGTGGTGGTGTGTGCCTGTAATCCCAGCTACTCAGGAGGCTGAGGCAGGAGAATCACTTGAACTCGGGAGGCGGAGGTTGCAGTGAGCCAAGATCATGCCACTGCACTCCAGCCTGGGTGACAGAATGAGACTCCATCTCAAAAAAAGAAAAAAAATAAAAATAAAATAAGTAGATAGAGTGTTCCAGGCGGAGAGAATGGGTATCAAAATGCCAGGCTGCGATAGGGCTGCGTGGCCCAGGGAAGGCCCCCCTCATCCCCAGAGAAGGACACGCCATGTCGAAGGGGTTATGTTGTGTAGGTGGGTGGGGTAGAAAGAGAGAGAGAGAGAGAGAGAAAGAAAGAAAGAAAGAGAAAGAAGGAAAGGAAAGGAGGAAGGAAGGGTCACATGGAGCTGTGTTATCCAGAGAAGGGCTGTGAGTGACTGCCCACCACAGCCAGGGTCCCCTCTGTGCAGAAGATACCAGACTGAGAACAAGGAATCAACCTACCAGGCCGGGCGCGGTGGCTCAAGCCTGTAATCCCAGCACTTTGGGAGGCCGAGACGGGCGGATCACGAGGTCAGGAGATCGAGACCATCCTGGCTAACACAGTGAAACCCCGTCTTTACTAAAAAATACAAAAAACTAGCCGGGCGAGGTGGCGGGCGCCTGTAGTCCCAGCTACTCCGGAGGCTGAGGCAGGAGAATGGCGTAAACCCGGGACGCGGAGCTTGCAGTGAGCTGAGATCTGGCCACTGCACTCCAGCCTGGGCGGAAGAGCGAGACTATGTCTCAAAAAAAAAAAAAAGAAATCAACCTACTGGATCTAGAGCTCTGTGACCCTGGGCAAGTCACTTTGCCTCTTTGATCCCTAGTCTTTTCTCTGGTGGAGATCCTATCCCAGGCAGTAGGACTCCCTCATGAGGTTGTGGAAAGGGTCAGATGTAGCCATGCCCCAGAATCCCAGAGACGAGCCCCTGCCCTGTGCTGGTGGCAGCCCATTCCTGTGCCTGCTGTGTGGAATTGCTCTCCTGCCTGCTGGATGTCATCTGGCACTCGGGGCCCCCTCCACTCTCTGCCTGCTCCTCACAGGTCATCGGGACCCTGGAGGAAGTCCACATGCCACAGAATGGGATCAACCACCCTGGTGTCACTGCCCTGGCCCAGGCTTTCGCTGTCAACCCCCTGCTGCGGGTCATCAACCTGAACGACAACACCTTCACCGAGAAGGGCGCCGTGGCCATGGCCGAGGTGAGGCGAGTGTGGCAGAGCCAGTTGCGACCCGCAAGACAGAGGCTGGCCGCTGTGTTTCCAGGGAAGCCGGGGCTCCGTTGAGCAGGGACTACTCTATCCCCTGCCTGTCCCCTGGGTGTGTGCCCCATGGGTCCAGCTCTTTGAACATGTCCTGGACAGGGTTTCAGGTCACAAGGTAACCCGCGCCCTCCTCGGGTAGCTCCGATCCTTCATGCCACCTTCTGAGCTGCCTCTGCGGCCCCCAGCGGCTGGCGCTGGTTTGGTTCTCAGGCTGCAGAGGAGCAGGCTGCTCCCCACATCTGTTTTCCTGGTTGATTTGTTCAGCAGCTGCTGTTTGTTTTATCACCACTTTTTGAGAGAGTCTTACTGTTGCCCGGGCTGGTCTTGAACTTCTGGGCTCAAGTGATCCTCCCATCTCAACCTGAGTAGCTGGGATTACAGGTGCATGCCACTGTGCCTGGCCCAGCAGCTTTTTTTGAACTCCCCATATAGTGCTTGGCTTTGTACCAAGTGCAGGCCACACAGGGTTGAGCCAAAGACTCTGCCTTCAGGGAGACCCTAGCTCAAGGAGGGAAGGAAGCTGCCGGTGGTAACAGTGCCAGGCTTTGAACGCAGTGGCTTCTTGGCTGCCAGGGCCCTGTGGCCCCACAGAAGGCTAGTTCGGCTGCCTATGTGTTAGCAGAGATGTGTGCAGGTGTTGGGGAACACGCCAGAAGGAAGTTCAAATCAGACTTAGGGCAGGCTTCCTGGAAGAGATCACATTTTGGCTAAATTGTATAGGGCAGTGGTCTTTTTTTTTTTTTTTTTTTTTGAAATGGAGTCTCGGTCTGTCACCCAGGCTGGAGTGCAGTGGTGTGATCTAGGCCACCGTGCCCGGCATAGGACAAGTGGTCTTTCTCTGGAGAGCGGGTGGGGGTGAGTGTTTCAGGCAGAGGGATCAGGTTATGTGTGGAAGGCCCAGAGACTCGGGCAGGAGCCTTGCTCAGTTGGTCTCAGGAAGAGTTCTGGCCATAACGTGGGGAGTAGGGTGGAGGAGGTTTGGCCAGGGACCCAGAGGCCTACAAGAAGACAGCAAAGCTAGTGACTTGCAGAGGAGGACAGTGTGTGGTGGCTGGTGTGGGATGTGACCGTGAGGGGCCCCCGGGGCTTGCTGAGGGCTGGGGTGTGGCCTGCACCCTCACTCTGGACCCTTACTTCCACCTCGCAGACCTTGAAGACCTTGCGGCAGGTGGAGGTGATCAATTTTGGGGACTGCCTGGTGCGCTCCAAGGGTGCCGTTGCCATTGCAGATGCCATCCGTGGCGGCCTGCCCAAGCTGAAGGTGCCAGCCTGGACGCCTGACGCCCTCCCTCTGGGGTCTGTGGGTGGTGGGGTGGCTGGGGGCACAGGGGTCTGGTCTGAAGGCGACAGGCCTGCATCCATATCCCAGTTCCCCCACTTCGGGCTCTGTGATGCTGTGTGAGCTCCACCCCCCTCTGAGCCATGGTTTCTTCATTTCTAAAGTGGGAGGCAGGGGTTGGTGTACGTCACTGTCGTATAGTAAACACACTCAGTATGTGACTCATCGTTGGTTGCAGGGCATTATTTTTGTTGTTGGTGTTATTCTTCCTGCCCTGCCCACTTTGCCCAATCCTGAGGACAGAGCCTGCCATATTCTCACTTGGGGAAACTGAGGCTTAGAGTAGAACCTGGTGTCCTGGCCTGGGTTTCTGCCTGCCTCCAACCCTTCCTGTTATTTTCAGGAGCTGAACTTGTCATTCTGTGAAATCAAGAGGGACGCTGCCCTGGCTGTTGCGGAGGCCATGGCAGACAAAACTGAGCTGGAGAAGCTGGACCTGAACGGTAGTCAGATGGGGGAGGCCTCTGCACAGGTCTGCTAGGATGGCCCTGGCACCCCGGGCTGACTGCTTTTCCCTCCCCTTGAGCAGGCAACACTCTGGGAGAAGAAGGCTGTGAACAGCTTCAGGAGGTGCTGGAGGGCTTCAACATGGCCAAGGTGCTGGCGTCACTCAGGTAGGGAACTCGGGGTGGGCGGCCCCGGAGGTCGGGGTCAGGTCATTCCTTTCTTTCTTTTTCTTGAGACGGAGTCTTGCTCTGTTGCCCAGGCTAAAGTACAGTGGTGCGATCTCAGCTCACTGCAGCTTCCACCTCCTGGGTTCAAGCGATTCTCCTGCCTCGGCCTTCCAAGTAGCTGGGATTACAGGCACCTACCACCGCACCTGGCCCCTTTATTTGTTTCTACTTGTATTTATTCAGAAATGTTGGTTGCACTCCTCTTATGTACCAGCTCATACACTAGGCATCAGGGCTGTAAGGGTGGGACAGTCAGGTTTCTGTCTCGTGTCGGGAGAGACAGAATGAGTTGTCCATTCAGCAGAGGATCTCGTCCGGGCTGAGCAGGGCCACCCTGTAGAGCGGTGGAGTTGGGGAGGCCTCTGAAGGGGTGAGGCCAGATCTCATCCTGATGTGGTGGGGCCTGGGGAGTGATGGGGGTGGGAGGTGGGGGTAGCCAGAAGGGGCTACGCTCAGGATTGTTCTTAAGATGCTGACTCTAGAAAGGAAGAGACTGTGGGGCCTGGGGAGTCTACCTGGAGGTGAAGGTGGGTGACTGGGGAGTGGCCATCTTCTGGATCCAAGTCCGGTTAGGCCGTCAGCACCTGGCTCCCTGCACTCCTCTCATCTCCAAGTCAGCCTCATTCATGCGTCAGATACTCAGTCGTGTCTCCTCGGTGCTAGGCCCTGAGCTGAGGCTGGGAACGGGGGACTCCGAGGTGGGCTGAACCTCACAGGTCCCACAGTCCCTCGGAAATGGACCAGCCTTCCTGTGGGGCAAGGACACCCCTACTCTTCTTCCTCCCCCACACCTGTAGCTTCCTGAGGTCATGTGGATATGGGCGCCCCCTGCCCTGGCATCTCACCCTGGGCAGTGTTCCTGCCAAGCCCTGGGCTCTGGGTGTGACAAAGCTGTCTTCGTTTTCTGTCTCCCCATGAAACCTGGGGCTCCTTGAGGACAGGAACAAGATGTGATTCTTGTGTCCACAGCCTGGATTTCTCTGGTGATCCACCTACCCCTGCCCTGGGAGCAAGTGCTCCCACCCCACCAGGCCCTCTCCCGCCTGGCTGAGCTGAGGTCTCTGGGCTCATGGAGCCAGGCCTTGGAGCCAACCTGGGCTGCTGGGTAGAGAGGATCTGCTTCAGCCGGCTCTTTCTGCAGTGATGACGAGGACGAGGAGGAGGAGGAGGAAGGAGAAGAGGAAGAAGAGGAAGCCGAAGAAGAGGAGGAGGAGGAAGAGGAGGAAGAGGAGGAAGAAGAGGAGGAGGAAGAGGAGGAGCCTCAGCAGGGAGGGCAGGGAGAGAAGTCAGCCACGCCCTCACGGAAGATTCTGGACCCTAACACTGGGGTGAGTTTCTATCATTTGCCAAAATCAGAGCCCTGGTCCTGAGAACGTGAAATCCTGAGGTGCTTTCACAATGGGGTAGGGGGTGTCTCCTTAAGCACAGTAGCCACAAACATTTTTTTTTTTTTTATTGCATGATATTGACTAAAAAAAAGAAAATGGTTCAGTTTAATGATAGTTACCTATATTTCTTTGTTTCTTTTTTTCTTTTTTTTTTTTTGAGACGGAGTCTCACTCTTGTCACCCAGGCTGGAGTGCAGTGGTGTGATCTCGGCTCACTGCAACCTCTGCCTCCTGGGTTCTAGCGATTCTCATGCCTCAGCCTCCCAAATAGCTGGGGTTACAGGTGCTTGCCGCCATGTCTGGCTAATTTTTTTTTTTTGAGACAGAGTCTCGCTCTGTCGCCCAGGCTGGAGTGCAGTGGCACGATCTCGGCTCACTGCAAGTTCTGCCTCCCAGGTTCACACCATTCTCCTGCCTCAGCCTCCCAAGTAGCTGGGACTACAGGCGCCCGCCACCATGCCCAGCTAATTTTTTATATTTTTAGTAGAGATGGGGTTTCACCATGTTAGCCAGGATGGTCTTGATCTGACCTCGTGATCCGCCTGCCTCGGCCTCCCAAAGTGCTGGGATTACAGGTGAGCCACTGCGCCCGGCCTCATCTGGCTAATTTTTGTATCTTTAGTAGAGCCAGGGTTTTGCCGTGTTGGCTAGGCTGGTCTTTGTTTTACTCCTGACCTCAGGTGATCCACCCGCCTCAACCTCCCAAAGTGCTGGGATTACAGGTGTTGAGCCACCGCACCTGGCCATAATTACCTATATTTCTATTTATCCCAATATAAATGTCTGTCTATAAGTAGCAGTGCTGCTGCATTATGTATAAGATATGCATAAGGATTTCTGAAAGAATAAACAAATAAGCATAAATAGAAATTCTAATTTTTTTTTTTCCCACCCACCAGAAGATTGTCTTGGTGACCCTTAGGAACTGCTCCCCCATTCCTGGGATGGTGGCTGGGCTGTGACCTGGCTTGGGCACTTGGTGTCTGGCCTGGGGCTGGTGGCATCAGGGTTGCCACACCTCCAGTTCATTCATTTGCATTCCCTGTCAGGTTCCTAAGTAAAGCTCCCAGAGAACTTGGCTTTGGACAAGGACTCCCCACACTTACGCTGAATTGGGCTGCTTCTCTGGTTTACGGAAGCAGTTAAACAAATGGCTAGGTGCGCCTCAATTCAGGTTTTTCTCTGGGCACCTCTGGTGCTAGCAGGGCTTACCCAGGCTGTAGGACTGTAGTTCTACGGGGACCCACTTAAGCCCCCATATGCCTCTGTAGTCATTTCTGGGGCACTGCGTGTCATGACGAGGATCCACTTGGTCGTATTTTTGAGTCCCAGGGAGGTGGCTTCCCCCTGACCCCAAAGGCTCCTGGACCAAGAGCCATCCAGGGCCAGCATCTCTAGGTGATATTGATAGATGGGAAATGCGGCTGAGTGGGAGGAAGAATTCTAGACTTTGAGCCTAGATGGGCTGGAGTGAAGGGTGGATATGCTGGGTGTGGGGATGGGCACAGCTGGGTGGGGGAGTCTGGGGTCCGGAATTCTCCAGAGCCTCTGTGCCTCCACTTCCCAGGAGCCAGCTCCCGTGCTGTCCTCCCCACCTCCTGCAGACGTCTCCACCTTCCTGGCTTTTCCCTCTCCAGAGAAACTGCTGCGCCTGGGGCCCAAGAGCTCCATGCTGATAGCCCAGCAGGTAATAACCACACCTTGACCCCCACCCTGTACTTGCCTTGGCTTCTGGAGCTGTTAGAGAAAAGGGACGAACAGCTCAGGGACCTGGGGGTGCGACACTGTCAGCTGGGGGCAGGGAGGCTTGGCCTGCCACTGTTAGAACACACACAAATGTCCAGGGTATTTATAAGCCTCCAGGGGTTGCAGATGTTCCCTCCTCACTCGGCCTACAGAAAGTGCAGCCCGCCAGTTCCCATGCTGACTGGAGTTAGGGAGTTTCCTCCAGACTCTTGCATGTGCCCACCCCCTCCTTGGCTTCTCTCTGCATGTTCTGTCAGCCCAGCTGCTTGGAGAACAACTCTGTTGCCCGGGGCCCCTTTGGGAGTGACGTGCCTATTGCGGGATGGGTGAGAACAACCCTATTGCCCAGGGCCCTCTGGGAGTGGCGTGCCTGTTGCAGGATGGCGCCCTCACTCCAGCCTAACTTGTTGGCTGGCTCATTCATTCATTCAGAGGTGATCTTTGGGGCATCCATTTTCTGTCAGGTACTGTATTTGGGCATGATTTTATTTAACCCTCTTGACAACTTGAAATGTAGACTTTGCTGCCCTTATTTTACAGATAAGAAAGCAGAGGCTCGGAGGTTATAGAGAAATAAAATGGGCGCACTCTCAGAGTTGGCTTAACATTTCGGCCAATTGGCCGGGCGCGGTGGCTCAAGCCTGTAATCCCAGCACTTTGGGAGGCCGAGACGGGCGGATCATGAGGTCAGGAGATCGAGACCATCCTGGCTAACATGGTGAAACCCCGTCTCTACTAAAAATACAAAAAATTAGCCGGGCGAGGTGGCCGGCGCCTGTGGTCCCAGCTACTCGGGAGGCTGAGGCAGGAGAATGGCGTGAACCCGGGAGGCGGAGGTTGCAGTGAGCTGAGATCCAGCCACTGCACTCCAGCCTGGGCGACAGAGCAAGACTCCGTCTCAAAAAAAAAAAAACATTTCGGCCAATTGCTTTGTTAGGTTTTGCCTGTATTCTTTGTTTCTTTTTTTTTTTTTTTTTTTCCTTTTTGTGGAGAACGGGGTCTTGCTGTATTACCCAGGCAGGTCTCAAACTCCTGGGCTCAAGCTATCCTCCCGCCTCTGCCTCCCTGAGAGCTGGGATTACAGGCGTGAGCCACCACGCCCGGCTCTTTGTTTCTTTTAACATGATAAATAAGATGATGTAAGCCTTTTTGTGGCCTGTCACTTTGGTTTAACACCATTCATCACTTTCTTGTGCCCGTAAAACTCTTCTCATGATTTTTATTCCAATGCGTGGATGTAGCACTTAAAAGCCATGCACTATTTCTGGACGTTTTTTCCACTTTTCCTTGTTGTCAGTGAGGTTGAGGTAAACTTCTCTGCATGTGAATATCGTCTGCATCCTAGATTATTTCTTCAAGTTCGATTACAAGATGGGGACCACTGGGTCCCTGAAATGATCTTTTTTTGTGTGTGAGACACTGTTTTGCTTTGTCACTCTGGCTGGAGTGCAGTGGTGCAATCATGGCTCATTGCAACCTCAACCTCCTGAGCTCAAGCAGTCCTCCTGCCTCAGCCTCCCAAGTAGCTGAGACTATAGGCACACACCACCACCCTTGGCTAGTTTTTTTCCTTTTTGTTGACATGGGGTCTTGCTATGTTGCCCAGGCTGGTCTCAAACTTTTGGCCTCAAGCCATTCTCCCACCTGAGCCTCCCAAAGTGCTGGGGTTACAGGCATGAGCCACTGCACCTGGCTGGGATGATTTTTCATCCTTGTTCATTCACTCATTCATTCCCTCTCTATGCTGCATATTTGCTTGCTGCAGGCCAAGTCCAAGCCAGATTCTGAAGGGACAGCATGGGGTAAGGCAGGACCTGTCCTTGCCTGCCAGGGGCCTGTGTACTGCCCACACCTCTCCTAGCTAGTGGCAGAGCCCAGGGACATCTCCACCATGTGCCACAGGCCAACCATTGTCTCTTATGTCCTCAGACTGACACGTCTGACCCCGAGAAGGTGGTCTCTGCCTTCCTAAAGGTGTCATCTGTGTTCAAGGACGAAGCTGCTGTGAGGACGGCAGTGCAGGATGCAGTAGGTAATGTGGGCTGGGTGAGGCCGGGGTGCCTGCTGGCCCTTGATGCTTGTGAGGCCCCGGTGCCCTTTGTGGTCGCCGTCACTCGTCAGCCCCAGTGCTGTCATGGGAACTGCTCTTTGGGACCCTGTGCTGCTCCTCCAGCAGGGTCCTGCCATGGTCCTGCCGTGGAGCCAGCTGGGTGCTCGTCTCCCTGTTTCTCACCACTGAGAAACTGAGGCCTTTCTCAAATCCACACAGCCATATAGAGTTAGAACCCAGAGCCCACTCTAGGAAGGCCAGATAGTCACATCCGCAAGCCCGATGGACGCAGGTCTGTCGGGAGGAAGGATGCTGAGAGCTGAGCCCTTGTCCGTACCTCAGAGCCTCTGTGCTCATGTCCATTCTACCTGGAGCTTCCCTGCACAGAGGACGCTTTTCCCTGTAACATTATGGGGCCTTCTCGGAGCACCAGCCCACGTCTCTCCTGCCCTGTGGCAACCCTCTCCACACCCTGCCTGTTTCCTCCATTCCAGCACCTGTCACCTTCCACCCTGTCTCCATGTGCTTGACTGAGGCAGAGGGGAGGAAGGGCCCTGAGGCAAGGGGCGCGGCTCCTGGAAAGGATAGAAAGGAGTGGAAGGACATGTGTGGTGCCTCTTCCTGGCCTCTACTGGGGGTGGCGTTAAAGTGGGGAGGGCAGCTCGGTGGGAAGTGAGGCTTGGAAGGAGGTGGGGGGGCCAGACACAAGCCTGCTCCCTGAGGGCCTGCCCGGGGGCGTTTGTGGGAACAAGTTGCCCTAGTTCTGTTTCCCAGGAAGCCTAGCACAGTCCGTGCACATCCCCTCACCCCACCAAAATCACCTGAATCCTCCCCCAGGGGCGGCCTGCCTCAGGAACTCTCCACTCCCACGGCGTGAGGTGGCACAGTGGGTGTCATCCCCACACCCATTTTACACCTGAGTGTCACAGCTGGTAGATGGACTGAGCCCATCCCCCCCCACCCCTCCCTCTGGTTCCTATGTCTCTGCCATCCCTCTTGTGTTCGCCTCTTCATCAGGGCAAGGAGGCAGGCGAGCCTGTGTTTGTGCGGTGTGGGGGGAGCCCTGGGTGCCTTGGCCCAGCGCTCTGCCCTAGCCAGCAGCCTGCCCCTGCTGCTTCTGCCCTACAGATGCCCTGATGAAGAAGGCTTTCAGCTCCTCGTCCTTCAACTCCAGCGCCTTCCTCACCAGGCTCCTTGCACACATGGGTCTACTCAAGGTGAGGCCGGAAGGAGCAGCAGGCCCAGGAGAGAGGTGGGCGGGGTCTGCATAGAAGCTGCCCCAGCCATGCCCACCAGCCTCCCTCACCTCGAGTCCTGAGCCGTCTCACCCACTGGGCCCCAAGGCCTGGGTCCACCCCAGCAGCCTCGGTCTTCATGGTGAGGTTCCGGCTGGACTCAGTTGTGAGCGCTGCCCGCGGAGTCTGGATGGTGGAGTCCAGGGGCCGCCCAGGTGACCTTGAAGCTCACCCCGCCTTTTGCTGTGTTCCCCTCACAGAGTGAAGATAAGGTCAAGGCCATTGCCAACCTGTACGGCCCCCTGATGGCACTGAACCACATGGTACAGCAGGACTATTTCCCCAAGGCCCTTGTGCCCCTGCTGCTGGCATTCATCACCAAGTGAGTGCGGCCTTGGCGTTCTTCTGCCGGTGCCTGTCCTCTCAGGCTTCTCTGGCCAGGTCCAGAGGCCTCCAGTCCCAGGAGGTCCAGCCCAGCCAGCCTGCTGGCCCCGCTCGGGTGCACGAGAGGCCCTCATGCCTCCTGGGATCTCAGCGTCGGTGTTGGAGTCTCACCACCCTTGGGAGGCCCGCTCCCCTCTGCCCAGCTGAGGACAGTGGGGCTCAGGGACAGTGAGAGAGGAGACATGTAACGCCCCCGTTTTGCCGATGAGGAAAGGAGCACCGGGTTGGTTACAGAGTTTCCCTTGGTCCCACACTAGGAAGAGGCTGGGCCAGTGTCCAGACCCATGTCTGTGAGCGAGGTGCTACGTGTGGTGACATCTCTGGAGGGGCTTTTTGTCCATCCTCACAGTAGTGCAGGCCGAAGGGGCCCGGTCACACTAGGCTTTGCAGCCCCAGGCCCTCTCCTGGGGACACACATTGCCCCGGGAACCGCCAAAATGCCCAGCAATATAGCAACCTTGGCCTTGTTCTGGAGGGTCCTGGGGAGTCCTGGGGTGTTGATGGGGTGATGGGCACAGTCAAGTCACAGAGCCAAGGCCCCACCAGGGAGGGGGCGGGAGGCTTGCCCCGTGCACCTTCACGGGGCCCTGTATGGCCCCTGGCAAACCTATGGCCTTCATCAGGCCTCAGTATCCCCATTTGCCCAACCAGAGGGTTAGGTGAGATTGTCTCCAAGCGCCCTGACCAGCCACACTTCCAGTCAGTTGGCACCATCCGGGGAAGTGGGGTAGGTAGAGGAGCAAGAAAGTCCCTTTGCCGGGGGAGCCCAGAGCCCACCAGCCGAGGCAGGATGCTTGGTGCATGTGGGGAGGCGGGGCTGGTGCAGTGTGAGCAGCCCTGTCCGCCCCAGCGTCTGGAGTGTCTGTCTGCACGGCGCTGTCTCCTTAGCCAGGCCTGGCCTTCTGGCCATGTGCCCCCCACCCAGATCACTCCTTGGGCTGCAGCTGGACTGGCCTTGGTGAATGATAGATCTCACTGTCCCCCTCCTCTGCCAGGGGCCAGGTCAAGCCTCACTGTGAATCTCGTGTCTGGCCACAGCCTCACCCTCACCCCACTCCAGCCCACCCCAGCACAGTGCACCCCCGAACCCCTTTCCACAGCAGTGCCATTGCTGCGGTGCCGAGCTTTGTCCATGCTGTCCAGAGCTTGTTTGGCCAGTGGCCCCAGCCCCTGCCTGCACCTGCACCCGAGTCCTTTGTGTCCTTCCTACTCCCTGGTCAGAGTGGTTCCCTCTGCATCTCTGGCAGCCCCTGTGCTATCCTAAGCTTGGGCATGAGCCCCTCGGCCTTGTTAGAGCAGAATGCCTTTTCCCAGCTTGTTGCCCAGCCCCCGGCACAGGCCTCAGTCTGCCCCCCAGGTCTTGTCCGAGGTGACTGATTAACTATGTAGTGACATGCACAGCCCCTCTTCCCTCAGCTCCCAGCCAAATTGTCTGGGATCCCAGGCCTGGCACAGATCCTGGCCTGTTCATCGGCTACAGGCCAGAGGTGTTGTCAGGCCTGGTCCTGGCTGCGTCCCACACTTGCCCAGTCCCCCAGAGTCTTGCCTCAGTTTCTTTCTTTGCAGTGAAACTAATGATATTGAGGGCAACAATGGGGAGCTCAGGCGCAGTGGCTCCTATCTGTAATCCCAGCACTTTGGGAGGCTGAGGCAAGATCACTTGAGCCCAGGAGTTCAAGGCCAGCCTCGGCAACATTGGTGAAACCCCGTCTCTACAAAAAATACAAAATTAGCCGGGTATAGTGGTGTGTATCTGTGGTCCCAGCTACTTGGGAGGCTGAGGCAGGAGGACCACCTGAGCCTGGGAAGTCGAGGATGCAGGGAGCCATGATTCCAGGACTGTACTCCAGCCTGGGCAACAAAGAGAGACCCTGTCTCAAGAAAGAAACCACCAAAAAACAATGGCTAGCCATTTACTTATGACCCAGATTGGACTCCAGTGGGCCGGTCATGTGAGGCCACTCCAGCCAGTGAGGATTCCCTGGCCTACGTCTGCTGGAAGGGCCCTTGAGGAGCCTGGCTGAGGTGGGGCTGTGTTGTGGCCAGCTCTGGGCTGTGGTCTTGGGTGCCTGCCTCTCACCCCTCCTACCCCTACCCACAGCGTGCAGAAGGCAGGGGCTAATGTCTCCCTTGCTGAGTCGTTGTGCAAATTAACAAAACTGAGTCTGGTACTAAAATGGCCCCCACACTTGGAAAACGGGGGCCAGGAGGCATCCACCCCACCTGCTGACCTTCTTTCCCCGCAGGCCCAACAGCGCCTTGGAATCCTGCTCCTTTGCCCGCCACAGTCTGCTGCAGACACTGTACAAGGTCTAGACTCAAAGCCTCTCCCATCTCTTGGCCTGGACCAGTGAGCTGGGGAGGGACTCGGAGGAACTGAGGCACAACCCACACGTTGCCTTGGACAGGACTCTGGCCAGAGGCAGGGCGGGTCTGTGTCCCGTGTGTGCTGTCAGTCCCCTGAGTATGTGTGTAGGTGTGGTGCGCGTGCAGGTCTGTGCCTCCTTCGGGATTTGGGTTTGAACGTCTCTGCTGGCCTGGCTCTGCTCTGTTGTGGGGAGTTGGCGCCCGGGGAAAGGGCTGTGAGCTGCTCCGCCATTAAACTCACCTTCACCTGACGGCGCTCTGCTGATCTCCGCCTGGGCCCTGATGGCTGCCCCACCCACCTGCCTTCCAGCCCGGCTCCCTGGCAGAGCCAGAGCCCAAGGAGTTGTCCGCGTGCTGTCCGTCCCCTCTGTGTTGTGACTGGGCTGTTTCCTGCCCTGCCAGGGGCTGCTTCTCGTCACCAAGCCCTGGTCCTGCAGCAGCTGTCTCCCCACCATCCATGCCACTGTGCTGAGCGCTCAGCCTGAAGAGCAGAGAATGCCATGGGTGGGACTGTGGGGGTGGCATCGTGGGGCTGTTGGCAGAGGGCAACCCTGGGCCCCATGCCGTGTGGACAGGCAGACACCAGATTGTCCAGGAGCAGGAGCTGCTGGAACTGCGCTGGCCCCGGACCTAGTGGACCCTCTCCTGGCTGCTGAGATGATGTCTGTGACTGGCCTGGGGGCCAAGCTGGAGGGGGTGTGTTGACAACCCAAAGCTGTTGTCCAGTCTGGGGAGGGAGGGGCAGGGTCCCCAGTGTCCGAGCCGTATCTGGACGCTGCTCTTAAAGAACCTCCTGGGGCAGGGGAGCAGTGGGGTCTGGAGTGGGCAGATGCTGTACAACCTCCCTACGCGCCCATGACTGCCCCATGCTTTCCCCTTTGTGTTCTGTGTGTGTCTGGGCTGTGCCCGGGGGCTTCACAAATAAAGTCATGTGTACAGCTTCCGAGACTCAAACTCTGACCTAAAGCGGGATAGTCTCGGGGGCCATCATACGTGGAGTCCCACCTCGGCAGAGCACACGGCCCCATGGCAGTCTGTGAGGGCAGTCAGCCCTGCGAAGGGCCCGGCCTCGGCCTCAGGCCACCACCTGGGCAGTGGCAGTCCTGAATGAGGACCCATTTCCCTGCCTGGCCACACCTCACCCAGCGCCCTGCCTTTGGGCTGCAGCTCTCTTGGCTCCTGCGTTGCTCCTTCACTATGGCAGCCACCTCCCTTGGGGTCCTTTGCTCCACTGCCACGTATGTGAGGGCAGCCCAGCCAACCTTCCTTACCTCCTGCCCTATGCCATGTGTGTGCTTGGGGAGCCCATGTCCCCCACAAATGGCCTCCAAGAAGAAGTCCCTCGGCCAGGTGTGGTGGCCCATGCCTGTAATCCTAGCACTTTGGGAGGCTGAGGAGGGTGGATCACAAGGTCAGGAGATAGAGACCATCCTGGCTAACGTGGTGAAACCCCATCTCTACAAAAAAATACAACAAAAATTAGCTGGGCGTGGTGGCGGGCGCCTGTAGTTCCAGCTACTCGGGAGGCTGAGGCAGGAGAATAGTGTAAACCTGGGAGGTGGAGCTTAGAGTGAGCTGAGATTGCGCTACTGCACTCCACCCTGGGCGACAGAGCAAGACTCTGTCTCAAAAAGAAAGAAGTCCCTCCGGGGTTTCTTAGGGGGCAGTATTTTCTCATTGGCAGTCGACCACATAGGTGACCAGGTGGCAGAGGGTAGTGCCAGCCCTGCCCCCGTCCTCTGTGTGAGCTGATACGGTAGGGGGTGGGTGCAGGGCTGGTGTTAAGTTTTGATATATGTTACAACGTGGATGAACTTTGAAAACATTACGTGAAATGAAATAAGCCAGACACAACAGGACAAATATGATTCCATTTAGATGAGGCATCTAGAATAAGCAAATTCAGAGACAAGAAGGTAGAGGTTGCCAGGGCTAGGGGAAGGGTGGAATAGGGAGTGAGGCTGGGAACAGATTCTCTAGGATGATGAAGATGTTCTGGAAATGGAGAATGGTAATGGTTGCATAACATTGTGAATGTACTTAATGCCACTGAATTGTAGACATAAAAATGGTTAAAATGATAAATTTTATGTATTAATATATTTTACCTCAGTTAATTAAAAAAAATTAGCAAAATTATAGAGCTTCACCCGGGCGCGATGGCTCACGCCTGTAATCCCAGCACTTTGGGAGGACAAGGAGGGCAGATCACTAGAGCCCAGGAGTTCAAGACGGGCCTGGCCAACATGGCAAAACCCCGTCTCTACTAAAAATACAAAAATGAGCCGGGTGTGGTGATGCGCGCCTGTAGTCTCAGCTACTTGGGAGTCTGAGGTGGGAGGACCACCTGAGCCCAAGAAGTCCAGGCTGCAGCAAGCCATGATTGTGCCACTGCACTGCAGCATGAGTGACAGAACGAGACCCTGTCTCAAAAAATAGAGAGCTTGTAGGAGAGAGTGTAGGTGAGTATCTTCAAGGCTTAGGAGTAAGGAAAAGATGTTTGCCATTATTGTGGGATGTTCATACAATGGAAACGATGTAGCAGTGAGAACAGGTTTCTATTTATCAAAATACTCATTAAGGAGTACAAAGGCAACTTACAGACGGGGAGAAAATAACTGCCCAAACTCACTCTATATATATACATGGGTGTGGGGGGGATAACTTTTTTTTCAAACAGGGTCTCATGTTGTCCAGCTTCTATCTTGGCTCACTGCAGCCTCTACCTCCTGGGCTCAGGTGATCCTCCCACCCCAGCCTCCCAAGTAGCTGGGATTATATATAGGCACACGCCACCACACCTGGCCAATGTTTTGTATTTTTAGTAGAGACGGGGTGTTGCCATATTGCCCAGGCTGGGAGAATTTCTATAAATAAAAGACAATGGGAAAAAGCAAAAAGCTCAAATGGGCACTTTACAAAAAGCATGTGAAAAGGTACTTAATTTCATTAGTCTTCAGAGAAACATTAATCCCAATGTGACACTCTTCTGCCCGCACTAGAATGGCTAAAATACAAAAGACAGTACCAAGCTTGGTGAGGATTTGGGGCAGCTGGAGTGGCTGGCGGTAAATTGGTACAACCTTTTTTTTTTTTTTTTCTGAGACAGGGTCATGCCATGTCACCCAGGCTGGAGTGCAGTGGTGCGATCACAGCTCACTGCAGCCTCGACCTTCTGGGCTCACTCAATCTTCCCGCCTCAGCCTCCCAAGTAGCTGGGATGATGTCACAAGCCACCATCAGGCTGGTCTCGAACTCTTGGGCTCAAGACCTGCTGCCTCAGCTCACTTAACAGGCATGAACCACCATGCCCAGTTACAGTGTTCTTTCTAATAAACTCATGCTGGAAGCAACCCAAATGTCCACCACTAGAGGAACGGGTAAACTACTTGTGGTACGGTGAGGTACCAAGAAGGCAGGAATGGTCTGCCCAAAAAGAAATACTTGAGCATTGACATTGTTTAGACTTGCCAGCATATGATAATAAAAAGCCGACCAACTTTAAGTCAATTCCATTGTATCTCACTTCTCCACCGACAGCACACCACTTACTGCCTGCGTCGTGGGCAGATCGCCACCCGCCCCTGCCCTATGCTACTGTTATCATATATTTATAGAGTGGAAGACTGGAATGCTGTATTTAAAAAAAAAAAAAAAAAAAAAAAAAAACATTTAAAATAGATGAGGCCAGGTGCAGGCTCACAGCTGTAATCCTAGGACTTTGGGAGGCTGAGGCGGGTGGATCACTTGAGGTCAGGAATTTGTGACCTGCCTGGCCAATGTAGTGAGACCTGTCTGTCCTAATAATACAAAAGTTAGCTGGGTGTGGTGGCAAGTGCCTGTAATCCCAGCCACTCGGGAGGCTGAAGCAGAATTGCTTGAACCTGGGAGGCAGAGGTTGCAGTGAGCCGAGATCACGCCACTGTACTCCAGCCTGGGCAACAAGAGCTAGACTCTGTCTCAAAAAAAAAAAAAAACAAAAATGGGCCGGGCGCGGTGGTTCAAGCCTGTAATCCCAGCACTTTGGGAGGCCGAGACGGGTGGATCACGAGGTCAGGAGATCAAGACCATCTTGGCTAACACGGTGAAACCCCGTCTCTACTAAAAAATACAAAAAACGGCCGGACACGGTGGCTCAAGCCTGTAATCCCAGCACTTTGGGAGGCCGAGACGGGTGGATCACAAGGTCAGGAGATCGAGACCATCCTGGTCTACACGGTGAAACCCCGTCTCTACTAAAAATACAAAAAAACTAGCCGGGTGAGATGGCGGGCACCTATAGTCCCCGCTACTCGGGAGGCTGAGGCAGGAGAATGGCGGGAACCCGGGAGGCGGAGCTTGCAGTGAGCTGAGATCCGGCCACTGCACTCCAGCCTGGGCGACAGAGCGAGACTCCGTCTCAAAAAAAAAAAAAAAAGAATCTAACATAATGTTGAGTGAAAAAAGCCAGACACAGCCAGGTGCAGTGGCTCATGCCTGTAATCCCAACACTTTGGGAGGCTGAGGCAGGAGGATCACTTGTGCCCTGGAGTTCAAGACCAGCCTGGACAACATAGCAAGACCCCAACTCTACAACAAATTTTAACACTAGCTGCAGGTGGCAGTGCGCATCTGGAGGGCCCAGCTGCTTGTGAGGCTGGTATGTTGAGGCCACAGTGAGCCATGATCACACCTGGGCAACAGTGAGACCCTGTCTCAAAAAAAGGATGAAAGAGCAACACTGAAGTTCCATTGATTGGAATTTACCAAGCAAAAGAAAGCACAAAGCAGATGTCTGTGGCATGGCACTATTTCTTTTTCAAAAATGTTACTGCAGGGCTGGGGGCAGTGACTCATGCCTGTAATCCCAGCACTTTGGGAGATCAAGGTGGGCAGATCACTTGAGGTCAGGAGTTTGGGACCCGCCTGACCAACACGGTGAAACCCCGTCTCTACTAAAAATGCAAAAATTAGCCAGATGTGGTGGCACACACCTGTAATCCCAACTACTTGGGAGGCTGAGGCATGAGAATCATTTGAACCAGGGAGACAGAGGTTGCAGTGAGCCGAGATCACGCCACTGCACTCCAGCCTGGGTGATAAAGTGAGACTCTCTCATAAAACAAAAAAAACGGCCGGGCGCGGTGGCTCAAGCCTGTAATCCCAGCACTCTGGGAGGCCGAGACGGGCGGATCATGAGGTCAGGAGATCGAGACCATCCTGGCTAACGGTGAAACCCCGTCTCTACTAAAAAAAATACAAAAAAACTAGCCGGGCGAGGTGGCGGGCGCCTGTAGTCCCAGCTACTCGGGAGGCTGAGGCAGGAGGATGGCGTAAACCCGGGAGGCGGAGCTTGCAGTGAGCTGAGATCCGGCCACTGCACTCCAGCCCGGGCGACAGAGCGAGACTCTGTCTCAAAAAAAAAAAATAAATAAATAAATAAATAAATAAATAAATAAATAAAACAAAAAAACCCTGCAGTCTAGGAAAAGTACACACAGATGTTCATTGTTTTTGTTTTACATATATAAATATCACACACATTTATATTTTTATTATATATAAAAATAGACACATATATATATATTTCTTTTCTTTTTTTTTTTTTTTATTTTTTTTTTTTGAGAGGGAGTCTCGCTCTGTCGCCCGGGCTGGAGTGCAGTGGCCGGATCTCAGCTCACTGCAAGCTCCGCCTCCCGGGTTTACGCCATTCTCCTGCCTCAGCCTCCCGAGTAGCTGGGACTACAGGCGCCCGCCACCTCGCCCGGCTCGGTTTTTTTTGTATTTTTTAGTAGAGACGGGGTTTCACTGTGTTAGCCAGGATGGTCTCGATCTCCTGACCTCATGATCCGCCCGTCTCGGCCTCCCAAAGTGCTGGGATTACAGGCTTGAGCCACCGCGCCCGGCCTTTTTTTTTCTTTTCTTTTCTCTTGAGACAGAGTTTGTGTTGCCCAGGCTGGTCTCAAACTCCTGGGTTCAGCTGATCCTCCCACCTCAGCCTCCCAAAGTGCTCAGATTACAAGTGTGAGCCACTGTGCCTGGCCCCTGTTTCCAATTAAAGGAAACAAACAATAATGGAAGATACAATTCCATCAGAAACAGGAATCTGAAAAATCATAACATATATAAACTTTGGCCATGGTCTGGATGTATTATTTAAAAAACAAACATGAGCCTGGGAAGATGCGTATTTGGATATTCTTTGCAATATTGTTTGTAAATAGCAAAAAATTGGAGGTAGCCAATGTCCAAGATGAATGGCTAAGTCAATGTGATACATTCACACAATGGAATACTATACCACAGAATAAATGAGATTCAGAAGAATCAATTTGGATAACTCCCAGTAAGCTGAGGTTAAGTGAAAACATTGAATGTCCGGAGTCCTGTATGCCCAGTATTAAACAATGCATGTAAATGCATAAGCACAAACAGATGGAAGGAAAGGGCCACCTGTTCTGGAGCACCCACTATGTGCCAGGTGTGGGCCTGAACCCCCACTGTGACCGCAGAGCTACTTATTAATGGGACGTGTTTTTCAGAGACGAGGAAGCAGCCTCTGGGAGGGCAGCCCACATGGCAGGAGGGAGCCCGGACTGCTGACTCCCGGGCCACTGCTGGTGCACCAAGAATTCGGGCCCGGGCCTCCATCCTGGGCTGGGGCAGGCAGGAGGCCCTGTAACTCCAGCCGCTGCTCCCGCCCGCTGCCCGCCCCTCCTTCACCTCAGCCGGGGGAAGCCTGGCTTGCCTGGTCCGCCGACAATGCCTCCCATTCAGCCCTGTCCCAGCTGCCAGGCCTGCGGGCCGCAGAGGGGGGCTCCCACCAGGCGGGGACAGCCTTTCCCTGCGCTGCGCCTCCAGGCTGGACCAGCAGTTCCAGGCGGCATGGAGGGGTGAGTCTTTGGGCCCGATGGTGCAAGGGGGGGTTCAGAGCAGCTGAGCGGCCTCAGGTAAGTCTCTGCCCCTCTCTGGACCTCTTGAGAGGCTGGCGGGCAGGGGCTCTGGGGCCTTCCTGGGGTTCTCCAGGAGGGGGGTCTCCCAACGTGGGCTCTGAGACACATGTGCCGGGGACTGGTCCTCCGGGGCTTGTCTGAGAGCCCAGCAGTGGTCCCTGTGTTCTGAATGCTTGTCGCGTCAGCGATCTGTCCCCATGAGTCCCCTCCCTGGCCTGCCCTGAAGCACAGCCTTCACCATAGGCTCTGGAGAAGCCCCTAACTCCAAGGCAGGGACTGGAGCCTGGGACCCAAAGGAGACCCCAAAACAGACGACAGTGCAGGGAGCAGCGAGAGGGAGGCTCCTGGGGGCGGGGGACCAGCCCAGCGATGGGGAGAGGCCATGCCTGACACAGGCTGAGAACAGAGGGGCCAGCTGGGCAGGGGAGGTGGGCCTGTCATCCTAGCGCTTTGGGAGGCCAAGGTGGGACAATCACTTGAGGCCAGGAATTCAAGACCAGCCTGGGCAACATAGCAAGACCCTGTCTCTACCAGAAATAAAAAATTAGCCAAATGTGGTGGTAAGTGCCTGTTGTCCCAGCTACTCAAGAGGCCGAGATGAAAGGATCAGTTTAGCCCAGGAGGTGAAGGCTGCAGTGAGCTGCACTCCAGACTCCAGCTTGGGCAACAGAGCAAGGCTTGTCTCTATTTAAACAAAACAAAGCAAAAAAATGCTCAAGGACCCAGACTGGATGCCTCCCTCCCTTCCGGTGGGCACCGTTATGCTCCTGCTACCTGGGAGCTGGCATCGTATCAGTCGGAGGACAGGCTGCTTCTGAGCCTGCCCTGAACCGGAGCCTCACCACAGCCCGAGTACATGCTCTGAACCGGAGTCATTCTCGGTCAGCAAGTCCTCACTGAGCCACTGGGCAGAGAGGCAAAGGGACTCACCAGGTCACTTTTCTGACCATAAACATCGGCCATGGTCTGGATGTATTATTTAAAAAACAAACATGAGGCCGGGCGCGGTGGCTCAAGCCTGTAATCCCAGCACTTTGGGAGGCCGAGGCGGGCGGATCACAAGGTCAGGAGATCGAGACCATCCTGGCTAACACGGTGAAACCCCGTCTCTACTAAAAAGTACAAAAAACTAGCCGGGCGAGGTGGCGGGCGCCTGTAGTCCCAGCTACTCGGGAGGCTGAGGCAGGAGAATGGCGTGAACCCGGGAGGCGGAGCTTGCAGTGAGCTGAGATCCGGCCACTGCACTCCAGCTTGGGTGACAGAGCAAGACTCCGTCTCAAAAAAAAAAAAAAAAAAAAAAAAAAACATGAGCTGGGAAGATGCGTATTTGGATATTATTTGCAATATTGTTTGTAAATAGCAAAAAATTGGAGGTAGCCCATGTCCAAGCTGGATGGCTAAGTCAATGTGATACATTCACACATTTCTCCGTTTCCTCCCATGTAAAACAGGACTAATCATAGGACCTCCACTGTGTGGGGGGTGGGGGCCGGGAGGCTCAGGGTGATGGACACTTTCCTGGGCCCAGAGGAGGAGGCTCTGAGGGGTTTTCGGGGCAGGAGCTGCACTTGGCTGGGACTAAGTGAGGGACAGCATGTGGCCTCAGCCCCTGTGCACAGCAGACTCTCCCTCCCCGTCCCAGGCCCCGGAGCTCCACCCATGTCTCCTTGGTGCTGCGGCTGCTTGTACTTCTGCTGCTGGGCCCAGCTAGGCAGGCCACCGCCCAGCGCTGCCCACAGGCCTGCATCTGTGACAACTCCAGACGGCACGTTGCCTGCCGGCACCAGAACCTGACTGAGGTGCCAGACGCCATCCCTGAGGTCAGCAGGGAAGGAGCATGGACACAGAGTGGCAGTGGGGCAGGGTGGGGACCCAGAGGGAGGAGCCTGGGCTGGGCACCAGTTGATGTGCCACTGCCTGCCCGGGAGACCTTGGCAAGTTACTTCTCTTTGAGCCTTAGTTTATAAGTCTATAAAATGGGAATAATAAAAAGCAGTAACAGGGAGATGATCTATTTAAAATCCTTACTGTGTGAATGGAATAAGTAGGTGACCCATAGATCAATACTGAATTCACTGCAGATGCTGTGGCAGAGACGTGGGGCTGTGGCAGGGTGAGGTGTGGTCTCTGCTCTGCCGAGTCATCAGCTAGTGGAGGAGAGACAGCGAGGAGGCAGGGACAGCAGTGTGAAAAGTGCCACAGTGGGTGATGCCCAGGGCACTGGAGAGGAAGGCTTCCTGGAGGAGGTGTCAGGGGTCGGATGAAGAGAAATACGGGAAAGGTGACAGGAGAGAAGGGTGTTCCGGGGAAGGAGCAGCACTTGCAAAGGCGGGGTCCCTGCCTGGCTCAGCCCCACTTTCCCCTCGCCGTCCCCAGCTGACCCAGCGGCTGAACCTGCAGGGCAATTTGCTGAAGGTGATCCCCGCAGCCGCCTTCCAGGGCCTGCCTCACCTCACACACCTGGACCTGCGCCACTGCCAGGTGGAGCTGGTGGCCGAGGGCGCCTTCCGTGGCCTGGGCCGCCTGCTCCTGCTCAACCTGGCCTCCAACCACCTGCGTGAGCTGCCCCAGGAGGCGCTGGACGGGCTGGGCTCGCTGCGGCGGCTGGAGCTGGAGGGGAACGCACTGGAGGAGCTGCGGCCGGGGACGTTCGGGGCACTGGGTGCGCTGGCCACGCTAAACCTGGCCCACAACGCCCTGGTCTACCTGCCCGCCATGGCCTTCCAGGGGCTACTGCGCGTCCGCTGGCTGCGGCTGTCGCACAACGCGCTCAGCGTGCTGGCCCCCGAGGCCCTGGCTGGCCTGCCCGCCCTGCGACGGCTCAGCCTGCACCACAACGAGCTCCAGGCTCTGCCCGGCCCGGCCTTGTCCCAGGCCCGCGGCCTGGCCCGTCTGGAGCTGGGCCACAACCCGCTCACCTACGCGGGCGAGGAGGACGGGCTGGCGCTGCCCGGCCTGCGGGAGCTGCTGCTGGACGGCGGGGCCCTGCAGGCCCTGGGTCCCAGGGCCTTCGCGCACTGCCCGCGCCTGCACACCCTTGACCTCCGCGGGAACCAGCTAGACACCCTGCCCCCGCTGCAGGGTCCGGGCCAGCTGCGCCGACTGCGGCTGCAGGGGAATCCGCTGTGGTGCGGCTGCCAGGCGCGGCCCCTACTCGAGTGGCTGGCGCGGGCGCGCGTGCGCTCGGACGGCGCGTGCCGGGGGCCGCGGCGCCTGCGGGGCGAGGCTCTGGACGCCCTGCGGCCCTGGGACCTGCGCTGCCCGGGGGACGCGGCGCAGGAAGAGGAAGAGCAGGAGGAGCGGGCTGGGCCCGGGCCCCGCGCCCCTCCGCGCGACCCACCGCGCGGCCCGGGGGAGGAGCGGGCAGTCGCGCCCTGCCCTCGCGTCTGCGTGTGCGCCCCCGAGTCCCGGCACAGCAGCTGCGAGGGCTGCGGCCTGCAGGCGGTGCCCCGCGGCTTCCCCAACGACACCCTGCTCCTGGACCTGAGGCGGAACCACTTCCCCTTGGTGCCTCGAGCGGCCTTCCCCGGCCTGGGCCACCTGGTGTCGCTGCACCTGCAGCACTGCGGCATCGCGGAGCTGAAGGCGGGCGCCCTGGCGGGGCTGGGCCGCCTGATCTACCTGTACCTCTCCGACAACCAGCTCGCAGGCCTCAGCGCTGCTGCCCTTGCAGGGGTCCCCCGCCTCGGCTACCTATACCTGGAGCGCAACCGTTTCCTGCAGGTGCCAGGGGCCGCCCTGCGCGCCCTGCCCAGCCTCTTCTCCCTGCACCTACAGGACAACGCAGTGGACCGCCTGGCACCCGGGGACCTGGGGGGAACACGGGCCTTGCGCTGGCTCTACCTGAGTGGAAACCGCATCACCGAAGTGTCCCCTGGGGCACTGGGCCCAGCTCGGGAGCTGGAGAAGCTGCACCTGGACAGGAATCAGCTGCGAGAGGTGCCCACTGGCGCCCTGGAGGGGCTGCCTGCCCTCCTGGAGCTGCAGCTCTCGGGCAATCCACTCAAGGCCTTGCATGACGGGGCCTTCCAGCCTGTGCGCAGGTCGCTGCAGCACCTCTTCCTGAACAGCAGTGGCCTGGAGCAGGTGGGCACTGGGCATGCGGTGGGGTTGGTGCGGGAGGCGGCACAAGGCCACAGGCAGCGTGCATTCGCTCAATAAGCATTTGCCAGCCCCTTGGTGCCAGGTCTCAGGCTGGGCACAGGGACCCTGAGATGAACCAGTACTGCCTCTGCTGGTGTGAGTGACAGTCCAGGCACAACCCAGGCCACACACGGTGCCTGCACAGGAGGGCATTGCGGGAGCATAGAGTAAGGAGGAATTTGGGACCATGGGGTCATCTACCGTTTGTACATATTGAGAGCCCCCAAGAGGCTTTGCCATTATTGGGTGATGGGGTGGACCATGAACTGGGCACCTGGGTGACTTGGACAGAGCAAGTGCTTTGACATCGGACCAGCCTGGGCTTTGACCCGGCACTGCACTTCCTGGCTGGACCATCTTGGGCTCTCCAGCTTCTCTTCTGCTGAGGGAAGATGGGGCTTCCTTCCAGACTTGGGGATGGGACAGGTCTGCCAGGAGCTCACACTGGGGCCTGGCAACTCCTTGCAGATTTCTTCTGGGGCCTTTTCAGGCCTGGGGCCCGGGCTCCAGAGCCTGCACCTGCAGAAGAACCAGCTTCGGGCCCTGCCTGCCCTGCCCAGCCTCAGCCAGCTGGAGCTCATCGACCTCAGCAGCAATCCCTTCCACTGTGACTGCCAGCTGCTTCCGCTGCACAGGTGGGCACCCCCACCTAGACCTCCAGCCAGAGACCACCCAGCCGCTCTTGGTCAAGCCCCTGTCATCTCCCTGGGCACACTATGTCCATGCCCATCTGAGCAGCTTGGGGGGAGGGGAAGTCCCACGAGAGCCAGGCATGTATGAGCCCTTTCCAGGGTCAGTTACCCTTCCCGGGGAGGTTGGGGGTGGACTTCTCTGGGCCTTGATTTCATCATCTGTAAAGTAGGAATAGTATCTGCTCTGCCCAGCAGTCTGGGACCTAATACACAGGCAAAGCCACTTTACATAATTACATAAGAAAGTCACAAGAGGCCAGGGATGGTGGCTTACGCCTGTAATCCCAGCACTTTGGGAGGCCAAGGCGGGCGGATCACCTGAGGTCAGGAGTTTGAGACCAGCCTGGCCAACATGGTGAAACTCTGTCTCTACTAAAAATACAAAAATTAGCTGGGCATGGTAGTGGGTGCCTGTAGTCCCGGCTACTTGGAAGGCTGAGGCAGGAGAATCGCTTGAACCTGGGAGGTAGAGGTTTCAGTGAGCCAAGATCGCCCTACTTCACTCCAGCCTGGTCTACAGAGTGAGACTCCATCTCAAAAAAAAAGAACAACAACAAAAAAAAAAACAGATCACAAGAGGCCTGGAGTCCTACAGACCTCTCTGCCATTTTACCAACTAACTCTTCAAGCCCCATAACCTTTCCTGCCCATCTGTAAAAAGGGGGGATGTAGTATCTAACCTCATGATGGTTGTTGTAAGAATGAAATTAGCATACGTAAGTTGATTTGAACGGTGTCTGCTATGTTGTAAGCCCTCTAACTGTTTATTATTACTATTATTTTCCCCTTTTTACAAAGAAGGGGTCGGAGGCTTGAAGTGGCTTGTAGGTCACATAATTGGTGAGCCGCCAAGATTCTCAGCAGAGCCTGCTGTCACCTGTAGGCTCCACCACTCCCAAAGTCCTGGTGGCCTCCTTGACCTCCTCAGTAAAGCTGGCAAATGCTTGTTGAGTGAATGCACGCTGCCTGTGGCCTTGTGCTGCCTTCTGCACCAACCCTGCCCCACACCCAGTGCCCACCTGGCTCCAGGCCACTGGAGCAAAGTCAGCACAGCCAGCTCCCCAGCTCTCTCTTCTCTTCAGGTGGCTCACTGGGCTGAACCTGCGGGTGGGGGCCGCCTGCGCCACCCCTCCCAGTGCCCGTGGCCAGAGGGTGAAGGCTGCAGCTGCTGTCTTTGAAGCCTGCCCAGGCTGGGGTGCCAGGAAGGCCAAGCGGACACCAGCCTCCAGGCCCAGCACCAGGAAAACCTCCATCAAAGGAAGACAGCGTGCAGCAGATAAGGTTGGCCATGGGGCAGGAGGGTGAGGCCTTGGTGGGTGGTGGGCCAGGTTCCAAAGTCCCCAGGAAGCAGGAGCCTGACTTGGCTTGGTCCTGATTCACGTGGTTCCAGACCTGGGCAATGACCCGGTTGTGTCAGTTCAATAATGTCCATCCGAGGCCGGGCGCGGTGGCTCACGCCTGTAATCCTAGCACTTCGGGAGACCGAGGTGGGCAGATCACGAGGTCAAGAGGTCGAGACCATCCTGGCCAACATGGTGAAACCCCATCTCTACTAAAAAACACAAAAATCGGCCAGGCGCGGTGGCTCAAGCCTGTAATCCCAGCACTTTGGGAGGCCGAGATGGGTGGATCACGAGGTCAGGAGATCAAGACCATCCTGGCTAACAGGGATCTACTAAAAATACAAAAAACTATCCAGGCGTGGTGACGGGCGCCTGTAGTCCCAGCTACTCGGAGGCTGAGGCAGGAGAATGGCGTAAACCCGGGAGGCGGAGCTTGCAGTGAGCCGAGATCGCACCACTGCACTCCAGCTTGGGCGACACAGCGAGACTCTGTCTCAAAAAAAAACACAAAAAAACAAAAAATACAAAAATCAGCCGGGTGTGGTGGCAAGTGCCTGTAGTCCCAGCTACTTGGGAGGCTGAGGCAGGAGAATCGCTTGAACCCGGGAGGCAGAGGTTGCAGTGAGCGGAGATCATGCCACTGCACTCCAGCCTGGGCGACAGAGCGAGACTCCATCTCAATAATAATAATAATAATAATAATAATTAATAATAATATCCATCGTCCCATTCTCCCCTTCTCCCTGACCCCACTTCTGGGCTAGACCCAGGATGGGTTTGCAAGGAAATGGCCATTTGCTCCTGTTGTGAGACAGTGGCCTTTCCTATAAGCCCCAGTGTGCTGGTCCAGATGTGTCCCTAAAATCAGTCCTGCTGTTTCTGTATTTGCTGGATCACTGTTAACCATGTCCCAGCCTGACCTAAGGGGCCTCCCTCATCCCAGGATCCCAGGGACGGGAAGAGCGGAAGTGCAGGTGCGTCATTGGCTCTGCCTCCCACCACCTGTCAGCTGTAGTTTGGACCCCACTTGATATTACATTCACCATCCTGACATATCCAGTCCCAGTGTGGCCCCTCAGTTGTAGCAAA
Organism: Piliocolobus tephrosceles; assembly: GCF_002776525.5. Taxonomy (NCBI): domain Eukaryota; kingdom Metazoa; phylum Chordata; class Mammalia; order Primates; family Cercopithecidae; genus Piliocolobus; species Piliocolobus tephrosceles. The sequence continues at coordinate 23,033,571 of NC_045452.1, read as the reverse complement.
CTCACAGCATATCAGAGAAGGGTGCAAAAGATACGGGCACCCCGGCATGTGGGAACCAGTGCCTGATAAGGCCATGGGGGTGTGCAAAGGGGAGAGGCAGTCCTTCGAGGGAAAGCGAATACAGTGAGGCCTGGGAAGGTGGGGAGAGGGCTCTGTCTCCCCTGGACCTGCTTTTTTAACATCTGGGATTCCTGGGGCCATTAGCTGGTGTTTGTATTCATCCCCTACAACCGCCACAACAAAATGCTAGGAGCTGGGTGGCTTAGAATAGCAGAGCTTCTGTAGGCTAGGGGTCAGCCGTCGAGGTGTTGGCAGGGGCGTGCTCTCTGGAACTGGTATTGAAAGGGTCCCCCCTTGCCTCCTCCAGCTTCTGGTGGCCCCAGATGCTCTCTGACCTGTGGTAGCAGAATCCCCATCTCTGTCTCCACCTTCACGTGATGTTGTGTGTCATCATCTTCCCTCTATCATATGTCTCTGCCCAGATTCCTCACCCCCCTTTTTATTTTCTGAGATGGAGTTTCGCTCTTGTTGCCCAGGCTGGATGGAATGCAATGGCCGTCTCAGCTCACTGCAACCGCTGCCTCCTGGGTTCAACCGATTCTCCTGCCTCAGCCTCCCAAGTAGCTGGGACTACAGGCACGTGCCACCATGCCTGGCTAACTTTTGTATTTTTAGTAGAAAAGGGGTTTCACCATGTTGCTCAGGCTGGTCTCGAACTCCTGACCTCAGTTGATCCACCTGCCTCAGCCTCCCAAAGTGCTGGGATTACAGGTGTGAGCCACTGTACCCAGCCAAATTTCCCTTTTTATAAGCATAACAGTCTATTAGATTAGGACCCAACCTAATGACATCATTTTAACTTCATCACTTCTGCAAGGAATCTATTTCCAAGTAAGGTCATACTCTGAGGTACTGGGGTTAGGGCTCCAGCCTTTTGGGATGGGCACAAGTCAGTCCATTAAGTGTTCCTGATTTCTGGCTGGGACACGGGAAGGAACCCTGAAAAGACCCCAAGCTGAAGGTGAGCAAGTTCTGCCGTAGAAGCCAGACCCGGAGCTAGAACTGATGACAGCAGTACTAATCGCGCTTGGCAGTCACCTGCACAACTAGGGAACGGCAGCGGTGCTTGCTTCCTGCGTCAGCCCCGGGAGGCTCGTGTGGAAGCTGAGCTGGGCTCAGGAGTGGAAGCTCCGATGAGTCTACTTCCAGGTCAGGGCTTTAGTTAAAAGGGGAAGACACCCCCGGTCCCCACCCCCACACACAGTACGGAAGCTTTGGAATCGGAAACTCTCAGGCCATTTGACCTAGCCACCCCTTCTGACATGGAAATACTCCTCTCAGTATTGTGGGTGATTTGGATGAAAGCAGCAGTTTCCAGCTGGGTGCGGTGGCTCACGCCTGTAATCGCAGCACTTTGGGAGGCCCAGGCGGGCGGATCACTTGAGGTCGGGAGTTCAAGACCAGCCTGACCAACATGGAGAAACCTTGCCTCTACTAAAAATACAAAATTAGCCAGGCATGGTGGTGCAGGCCTGTAATCCCAGCTACTCCAGAGGCTGAGGCAGGAGAATCACTTGAACCCAGGAGGTGGATATATCTTGGTGGTGAGCTGAGATTACGCCATTGCACTCCAGCCTGGGCAATAGAGCTTTTTTTTCAAAAAAAAAAAAAAAAAAGGTTAAACCAGTCCGGACATAGGGGCTCACGCCTATAATCCCGGCACTTTGGGAGGCCAAGGTGGGCGGATCACCTGAGGTCAGGAGTTTGAGACCAGCCTGGCCAACATGGTGAAACCCCATTTCTACTAAAAACACAAAAGATTAGCCGAGCGTGGTGGTGCGTGCCTGTAATCCCACTCGGGAGGCTGAGACAGGAGAATCACTTGAACCTGGGAAGCGGAGGTTATTTTGCGGTGAGCCGAGGTCATGCCATTGCACTCCAGCTTGGGCAGTAAGAGTGAAACTCCGTCTCAAAAAAAAAAAAAAAAAAAAAAAAAAGGTAGCAGTTTCTTCCCAGGAATACAAAGGAATTCAAGGCAGAAGGCTCTTATGTTGAGGCTCAGGCACTGGCAGTGTTCCAGGCTGGAGATGCTCGCCTGCTGAAGGCGCGAGGATGGACGTCTGCCAGTCTCCCTTGATGCCTGTGTCTAGCTTGGTGTCTGGCACCCAGGAGATGCTCGGGAAGCCTGAATGACTGCCTCACTACTAGGTCATCCGGCAGACAAAGCTGGGTTCAACCCCGCTGCCGTCCTTAACAGGTGTGAATTGAAGCAGCCAAGTTACCACACCGTACTGAGGCTTCCTTTTTCCCATCAGTACCGCACAGGGCTACTGTGAAGGTAAAATGAGCCATTTAGATACCTGTTGAATCTGGCACCTGGGGAGGGGCTCTTGGTACAATAGAGTTCTTTGCATCCATCCCTTTCCCTGGAGCAGAGGGGCTAGACTGGGGGACCATAAAGGACGAGGGGGGCAGGGCAGGCTCCTGAAGGGTCTGGATTTGGTCTCACCTGTACCAGGAGCCTCTGTGCGTCCTCAGGCCCGAGAAGCAGGGATGAGGGGTTTGCAAATGCCTCCCTGCCAGCAGCCCCACTGCTGGGACTCTTTAAGAACTTGAATTCCCTCCAAGGGCAAACTGAGGCACAAGGTTTCCCAAGAGATCAATACTTCCATCTCCGGCAAATCAAGTCGGCCTCTAGGCACCAGCCACACACGGTCATGTGCACGCTCCACTTCACACACACAAGGCCACCTTTCTGCTAGCCTATGCCAGGAACGACAGGCAGACACAGGCTCCATCTCTGGGGAACCCACGGTCTTTGGGGAGAATGGCACAACCGTAAATAACGACAACACGCGGCTAAGACAGGGAACTCAGGCTCATGACAGGCAACATTTATTCTTTACAGCCTCGCACACTCGTGTTTTGACTCACGTGGCCTCATAATCGATACCATGAGGTGGGGGTCAGAACACAGTCTGCAAGGCACAGAGATCTAACAAACGGGCTCAAGCAAGTAGGGGATTTCACTTCTCGTACACAGTCTGGGGAGCCCAGGGAGGCTGCAGTGGCAGCTGGATGTGTCCTCCAGCTCTGTCATCCTTGTCCTGAGGGTTCTGTGTTCACAGCCCCTCCAGGAATGGCTTCTTCATTCAGGCAGGAACAAAAGGTCAAAACAGCAAAGAAGCCCTGCTCTCCAGGGGCTCCAGTCGGAACTGGACCCTTTAACCACAAAGGAATCTTGGATGAGTTATTTTTAGCGGGGCTTCAGGAGCAGGTAGCAGAGCCAGAGTGCACACTCAGGCCATCTTCCTCCCAGTGGCCTCGCCGGGGCATTTCCTTTAGGAAATGGCGGCAGTCCTCACAAACACAGGAAGCAGCTCAAAGCCGCCACACAGGTCACCAAAATCTATATTCTGGTCACTGCTTCTCAGCTGCCGAGCCAAGCTGGGTCCCCACCATCCCTGGGGAGCTCGGAGGGGCAGAGGACCAGCACGAGGCTGAGAGGCATTGTGCAAGGTGAATTTTTGAGGCAGAGGCTGCCCCCATCACACACCTCCCCGTCAGAGGACCTTCACTGTGTTGTCCTCCACAGTGTGACAGGGGTGGCCCCACCCCGGTAACTGAGGGCTGTGGCGGGTCCCGGGGAGGCCATCTCAAGGAAGAGCAGGCAGCTAGCGTTCCAGCTTTGGGAACTCTGGCTGGAGAAGGTGGTTCACAGACGAGTTCGGGGGCCTCCGGCAGCCCGTCACATAGGCCTTTCCACAGGGGAGGGTAGAGGCAACAGGCAGGTCCCAGGAGACCCCAGCAGGTCCTCCACCATCCAGCCTTCACGGCACCAGGCCGAATTTACACATAGGCTCAGTCTCCAAGCCAAAGTGAGGTGGAGGCATGGTGGTGGTGGCAGAGAAACCCCGGCTGGCTTCCGGCTAGGAGCCAGGCTGGAGGCAGGAAGGCTCAGTCGTCCGTTTCCTCCTTGATGTTCTCAACAGGGACAGGCAGCTCTGGACTTGAAGCCTTGTGGGGCGAGGCCGCGTCTAGATGCTCCTCCTTCACACGCACAGCAATGACTGAAGAGGGAGGGGAGGCGGGTGGGTGGGCGAGTAAATAACTCCGGGAGGGGTGGGGGCAGACGGAGGAGCTGGGAAGGGACCTGGCTCCCTACCGATGGTGGGAAGGGGCCTGGCTCCCTACAGATGGGGCCTAGGATGCACCTTCACCCTCCGGCTTCCCTTCTGGGAGGGCAGTGGCAGCAGCAAAAGGCCAAGGCCCCAAGCCAGGTAGGCTGTGCCAGCGACACTGCCATGTGCCAATCTGTCACCACCCTGCCAAGCACTAGGGGTAGGGGTAGAGATGGAGGAGGAGGAGGGGCCGGGGGCCTGGCTAGAGGGGGACTCGGCTCCATTCACAGTTCGGGGGGGTGTCTGGGAAGCACTCGGTCCAGTGGTACAGGACTGCTTGGTGCCCAGGAGACGCCGAAGAAACCTGACTCTACTCTTCTGTGCCCAGGTGGGGAAGGAGAGGGGTCGTCTCTGAGCATGGAGCAGGCTGGTCCTGCCTCGACCCGGCCCGGTGGCTCTTACTCTCGCCAGGAACGGGCTCCGACGAGACCTTCTTGGCACCCTGAGGGTCGTCCTCCTGCAGGGGCTTCTTGGACCCCTGTCTGAGGGGCCGCGTCTTGGTGGGCGGGATTCTTTTCCCTTTGAATAAAAATGGATTCAAACCCAGCATTAGGGTCGTATTTAGGTGAGGCTTTACGGACTAGGCCTCGCCCAGTGGTCAGGCAGCGTGGCAGAGGGAGAAGTGCCAGTCTGAGGACAGAAAGCCTGGACTCCAAGTGTGACACCTCTTCCTGGCTGTGTGCCCTGAGCTCAGATTCTCTCCAGTGGGAAGTAATACCACCACCTCCCTCAAACCAAGCCCAGGCAGTCGTGGTTGTAGCTGCTTTTAAAATCTTCTTTTAAATAAATAAAAATTTTTTGAAGAGGGTCTCACTCTGTCACCCAGGCTGGAGTGCAGTGGGGTGATCACAGCTCACTGCAGCCTCAACCTCCCAGGCTCAGGTGATCCTCATACCTTAGCCTCCTGAGTAGCTGGGACTACAGGCATGTGCCACCATACCGAGCTAATTAATTTTTTTTTTAAATTAGGGGTCTCGCTATGTTGCCCAGGCTGGTCTCAAACTCCTGGGCTCAAGAGATCCTCCCACCTCAGCCTCTCAAAGTGTTGGGATTACAGGTGTGAACCATCTCACCTGGCCCGTTTTTGATCGTTGATTTCTTCCTGCAACATGCACCATTCCCAGTCCTACTGTTTGAATGGTACAGAACCTCTGCCTACTGGATAAATGCCACACCCTCACTCAATTTTTTTGAGACAGTCTTGCTCTGTCGCCTAGGCTGGAGTGCAGTGGCTCAACCTCAGCTCCCTGCAACCTCCGCCTCTCTGGTTCAAGCAATTCTCCTGCCTCAGCCTCCCAAGTAGCTGGGACTACAGGTGTGTGCCAGTGTGCCCGGCTAATTTTTGTATTTTTAGTAGAGACGGGGGTTTCACCATGTTGGTCAGGCCGGTCTCGAACTCCTGACCTCGTGATCTGCCCACCTCGGCCTCCCAAAGTGATGGGATGACAATTTTTTGTGTGTGTGCGATGGAGTTTCCCTCTTCCACCCAGGCTAGAGTGCAGTGGCACGATCTGGGTTCACTGCCACCTCCGCCCCCGGGTTCAAGTGATTCTCCTGCCTCAGCCTCCCAAGTAGCTGGGATTACAGGTGCCCACCACCATACCTGGCTAATTTTTGTAATTTTAGTAGAGACGGGGTTTCACCATGTTGGTCAGGCTGGTCTTGGAACTTCTGACCTCATGATCCGCCCGCCTTGGCCTCCCAAAGTATTAGGATTACAGGCGTGAGCCACTGTGCCTAGCTGCCTCACTCAATCTTAATCCTGCCCCAGGGACCTCGTCCTGTTTCAGAATATCCTCTTCCCCACATGGTACCACACCATGGAGCCCACCTCGCTGTCACAGGCCTGCGGCTCTGAAGGATGGCTTTGCACCGTCCCACTCTGCCCCTCAAGTGGAAGCCAAGCTGGGCTCAGAATCTGTAGAGTGAGGCCCCACCAAGGCAAACGACACCCCACAGCCTGAGTGCCAGGTGGAGTCCGGCCACTCAGCTGCCTGCCTTTGCTCCTGCCCTCTCCCACCCTCAGAGAGGTCTCGAGGTAAGAATGAGAGCCTTGGAGAGACAGCTTCTATTTCTTCCTGCGGCTTTTCCTTTAGAACCCAGCAGCTGCGGCTTGCCCAGGCCAGGCTGTTTTTTTTCTGAACGCGGGGCATCAGGGATGGGATCCCCCAACCTCAATCTCTTCCCTCTTTTCCTCAGCACCCTGACCATGGCCGGAGACGAAACACTCCCTGTTTATGGTCTGGGTCCCCAGAGACAGGATGACAGGCCCGTAGGCCAAAGAGCAAGGGAGAAGCGGCGGGACAGGACCACGAGGAGAGCCGCGCCAGGAGGACAGCACCTGGGCACCTCTGCCTGGGGGCGGACCCCGCCTGCTCCCAGGGGCGCAGCCCACCGCTCCCGGGCCCGCGCCAGCCTGGCTGCACTGGGGCAGTACTTACTTTTCTTCCCAAACTGTTTCTTTTTCTTCTTTGTGGCCTCTTTGGCCTTCAGCGGTGTGGCCGGTTCTGTTGTTGAAAGACAAGGGTGAAAGAGATGAGACGAGGGTCCCTGGGAGGACACAGGGCACCGGCGCATCCCGAGACCCTGTCCACCCTCCCACACAGGACACCCCAAGATAGAAGGCCAAAGCTCGGCAATGAGGAGAGGGGGCTGGAGAACAGCTGTCCGTTCCTCCCACCCTTGTCACCAGGGCTGCTCAGAGGGACCTGGGTAGTTCACCTGGGTGCACAAGGGCATGAACAGATGACAGAGTGGGCAAGATGAAGGAGAGAGGAAGGCAGCCAGAGAAGTCAGGAGCAGGGCTGGGTGACGGCGCTCACTCTCTATTAAGAGTGGTCCATGAGACGTCTCCGTCTCATGCCAAAGAACTGAGATGGGCACAGGGGTGGGGGAAGAAGGAGAAAAGAAGAGGAAAGTCGGAGTCTCTGAGGGTCATGAGAGCCCAGACCTGCGGCCACAGGAGGCTGGAGCTGGTAGCCGGTGAGCTCACACCAGCCGACGGGGTAGATGTCCGGGGACTCGCAGTCCACCCACTGGTCGTACTCGCTGTCCCAGCCATCAAAGTGGATGCTGAGGAGCCGCTGCACGGCTCGCTTCACCGTGGCCACACAGATGAGCCGGGGCTCCATCAGGTCCACGGCTTCCAGCTTCATGCCCACCTTGAAGCCATGGTTTGGGCAATCCTGGGGCAGAAAAAGGAGGCAGTGGCCAAGCCAGTCAGTCAGCTCCCTACCCCAGCAGGCTCACCCGGGCCTGGAGGCACTTGAAGAACTGGCAGGGAGGGGGCTGGGACTGGAATGCCTGCTGGGGCAAGTTCCTCTAGACAACAATCCCACTGCACCGCTTTCTCCACACCGCCCTCCATGGAAGAGGGACTGGAGTGTCCAGGCCAGAGCTGGGGACTTCCCCCCGAAAGTGGCTGATGTCAGCAGCAGAGACTCGAGAGAAAGGGGAGGAACTGCCACCGCTGAGAGCAGCAGGCAGGGCCTGTCCTGAGGCCCCCGCAGGCCCCTTGCTCCACTTGAGTCTCCTCACCATGTTGAAGAGTCTCGATGGGGCGGCTTTCGACTTGGTCTTCTCCAAGTAGTTCTCCCAGTTGAAAGTCTGTACCTCATAACCTGGAGGAGCAGACAGCTCAGATGCAGAGGGAGAGGGGAAGCAGGAAGTGGGCAGGGGGAAAGGACACATGGCTGAAGGAGCTCTGCGGCTTGGTCAGGACCCAGCCTGGAGTCTCCCCAGCAGCCTTCTCAACCCCTCAGGGTGGCACCTGCTCTAGCACCACAGTCCTGTTGTATAGGTTGTTTGCTGACCAGCGGGATACATGGGAGCTCTGTTCATCAACCATACACTGGCCACGGGGCAGAGTCGGCCCAGCAGTTAAGGGCTGGTGGTGGGCTCTGTCACCTTTCCCATACACCCTGAAATGCTAGACTTTGGGGCCTGACTTGACCAGCAATCTGGACTTGTGGCCCCGCCCTGCCCCTTCTGTTTTGTTTTGTTTTTAAAACACAGTCTCGCTCTGTCACCCAGGCTGGAGTGCAGTGGCATGATCTTGACTCACTGCAACCTCCACCTCCTGGGTTCAAGCGATTCTCTTGCCTCCGTCTCCCTAGTGGCTAGGATTATAGGCACCTGCCACCACGCCTGGCTAATTTTTGTATTTTTAGTAGAGACAAGGTTTTGCCATGTTGGCCACGCTGGTCTCAAACTCCTGACCTCAGGTCATCCACCTGCCTCAGCCTCCCAAAGTGCTGGGATTACAGGCAGGAGCCACCGCGCCTGGACACCCTGCCCCTTCTGATGGCAAGGCCAGCACGTGGCGGCCTCTCTAGTCTTACCTTTTGGGGGCGTGAGCTCAATGTCATTCTTCTGACAGAAGGTGGCCGGGAAGATGGCATGGGAAGAGGCGTGGTAGCAGAACCAGTCCGAGCCATCTGTGGAGGGCCCCCCGTCCACACAGATCATCAGGTATCCGTCCAGGAGAACCTGGGGGTGGGGGGGGGCAGGCAGACAGAGATCATCAACTGCACCCATCCTGGGCTGGCACCACGCCCAACAGGGACACGAGGCAGATGGATCCAAACAGATCTAGGGCACGGCCCTCCTGGAGGACACCTGAGCCTCTCTGGGGCACACAGCACTTCTGTGATGCATCCACACGGGATTGTCTCTCTTCCCCACTAGACAGCAAACACCACACCAGCAGGGGCCGCGTCCATCCTGTTGGACCGTGTTCTCGGGTGAGCACACGCGCCTGGCATGGAGTGGATCCGCGGCGTGGACGAGTCAGCAGCCTCCTCCGGGAGGGCCACGCAGGGGTGGAGGGTGCTGCTCAGGCTGAGGCGATGAGGTTTGGAGCAAGGTGACCCCCGCTGTGGCTCTTGCCTAGGCCAGCACTCAAAGGAGATGGCACACAGCAAGAAGGCCCCAGTGAGGTGACAGGGAGGGGCCCACCCTGACACAGGACCCAGCTCAGGTGTTGAAGAAGCCCTCGTCCAGTGAGCCTTGGACCCTGACATGAAAGCAGATTCTGAGCAAGGGGCAGGCCAGGCCCCACCCACAAAAGTCAGGGACTCTGGGCACAGCCAGTGATGAGAGGCTGTGCCAGAGACCCCCTGACAGTGGCGAGTGGAGTTAGAGCTCTGGGCCACATGGGTCCCCTCATGTGGGGGCCGGAGGGCCGGCCCTGGCTCACCTTACAGACAGTTGCCACACAGATGTTGCCCAGATTCAGGGGGTCAATGGCCTCCAGCTTCATCCCTTCCTCAAACCAACCGCCTTCTGTGTAGACGGCTCGTACCTTAAAGGAATGGGACAGCTGGGGACTCCCTGGGCAGGCCAGGGGGAAGGTAAGGGAAGCAGGCCTCAGGAGGGAAAGGGACGGTCCCAGGGGAAGGTCCCAGGCCCGGAATGGACCCATGGCCGAGGGGAAAAGTGCCCAAGGGCTGAGTCTCACCTTCTTGAACAGGTAAGGAACGGCATCACAGTAGATTTTCCGGAAGGTGGGGTGATGGGCCATGTCAGTTCGCCTGTCTTTGGAGGAGAGGGAGAGGATATGAGGGAGAGAAGGGAGTTGGAGGCGGCTCCTGGGCCATCTCCACGCCTCCCCTGGGAATGTGGGGCTGCTCTGCACATGTTCTCAGCTGTATCTCTGTGTCTCAGGACCCCCACCCAGAGGAGCAGACAGAAAGGTTGAGTCCAGAAAACATCCAGAGCTCTCTGTAGGGACTCTTCGGCCGTCGAAACCAGACCGCTCCCATAGGACGTGGGAGAGGATCGGGGCTGCTGGCATCTGGGTTCAAATCCTGATTTTACCACTCACGAGTTGAGCGGAGTGACTTGTGTCAAGCTCTCTGGAGCGCAGTGTCATCACCACAGGCTGGCCACGCCAACCTCCACCTGCTGAGCAGCTGTGAGGAGTAGGAAGGTGCTCCCACCCCATCCCTGGGAAGCACAGCGTGCAGTCCCTCTGGCCTGGGGCTCTGCTAACCTGACATCTTGATGCCGTGGCCCACACGTCGTGACCAACCCACTGGGTGGATCAGGGGGCTCCACATGTGGCACCAGAAGTCGTCGTCACTGTCACCATCCTCGTAGAGGAGCCGTAGGCGACCCCCGATGACTGTGTCCACCACGGCCATGCGAGTGCGTGACACCTGGGACTTGTCCACCACTTCCAGCCGCATGCCCTGCCTAAAGGGGTACTTCATGCTCTCCACCATCTGAAACGACGTCAGAACAGAGACCTGCTATGGCCGAGGGCTCCTCCCACCCGCCCTCCTGGACCCTCCTGCTGTGTCTTCACGGTGAGTGGAGGACAGGGAAGGTGTGGGGTTATCCCCCCACTCCGTCAGTCGGGAGGTGGCAGATGAGACCACCTGTGCTGCCAGGCTCACCTTGGCCCTGACTCCCTAGGAGGACACAGAGGGAAGGCACACAGCTCGCAATGGGCATGCCACTTCTCGCCACCAAAATGCCAATGAGCTGATGCAAATCATAAAACACACTTTAGACTAAGGAAAAGTGACCCAGAGAGGTCACGCTTGCCCAGAGTTACAGACTCATTTGTGCCAGAGCTGGGCCTGGAAGCTGGTGTGCAGCCCGTGCTCTTTGTGGGCTCTGCACTCTGACCCCTGGGCACCCTGCACTCCCCGCCACCTCCCAGCCCTCTGCCTGTGGCTCATACGAGACTCATGTCCAGAGAACTGAGTCTGCCTGTGTCCCTTTCCAGTGTCTCCTGTGTCCAGTGCCGACTCGGACCCTGATGGGCTGCAGCTCTGCAATGCTTTCACAGGGCCTTGGTGGCAACCGACCTAATGACGGATGGTGACCAAGATGCCCTCGGGCCGCTCTACGGAGAGCCACGGTGCTGGGGTACAGAGGAGGAGGTTCTTTTTGTTCACTGTGACTTCAGAGCCGTCCTGCCTGGGGCAGGGAACAGGTAGGGTGTAAGGCTTTTCCAGCCCCAGGGCACGGCTGGGTCAGGAACCGGACGACTAGACTAAGCAGTGCTATTTCCAAACACACCAGGAAGGAAAGCGTATCAGAGGTCACAAAGCAGCCAACAGGCAAAGCTGCCACAGGGGTCCTAAACCAGACAGACGCTCTGGCCCAGCTCAAGGGCTTGGGATACGCCCTGACACCAATTGCCTGTCCCACATCTGGTATCCCAGAGGCTCACTCAGGAGAGTGAGACAACACAGGGTAAGGCCCCTGTGGGCTGCCTTCCCTGCCACGTTCTCTTCCTCTACAGCCAACACAGTGCAGCCCACAATCCTACGCCATTTTTGTTTTTGTTTTTTTTGAAATGGAGTCTCCTCGCTCTGTGGCCCAGGCTGAAGTGCAGTGGGCACGATCTCGGCTCACTGCAACTTTGGCCTCCCTGGTGCAAGCAATTCTCCCACCTCAGCCTCCTGAGTTAGCTGGGATTACCCGTGTGTGCCACCGCACCCAGCTAATTTTTGCATTTCTAGTACAGTCGGGGTTTTGCCACGTTGGCCAGGCTAGTCTGGAACTCCTGCCCTCAGGTGATCTGCCGACCTTGGCCTCCCAAAGTGCTGGGATTACAGAGTGAGTCACTGTGCCCAGCCCAACTAATTTTTTTTTTTTTTTAAGAGACAAAGTCTCACGGTGTTGCCTAAGCTGGTTTCGGACTCCTGGCCTCAAGTAATCCTCTCGCCTTGGCCTCCCAAAGTGCTAAGACACTGAGACAGGTATGAGTCACTTTTACCATGTACATATGTGACTTAATTTTTACTAAATCATTTCTTAAAATTAAATGCCAAACAGATGTTTCTGTGCCACACAGGAGTCCTAAACCAGACAGAATCCAACAGCCCAGAGGGGCCCCAGGCCAGGCCTTAACCTATACTGTGCCAGGCACACCCCTGGCTCAGAACCGAGGCTATATTACAATTACTCGTGTGCATGGCTTTCGTTTCCTCTGCCAGACTAAAGATTTCTGGATGGCAGGGTCTGTATTCTTTGTATTCCCACATTGCCTTGTAAACAAGTATGTAAGGCCGGGCACGGTGGCTCATGCCTATAATCCCAGCACTTTGGGAGGCCGAGGCGGGGGGATCACTTGAAGTCAGGAGTTCGAGACAAGCCTGGGCAATACGGTGAAACCCCATCTCTACTAGAAATACAAAAATTAGCCATGTATGGTGGTGCACATGCACCTGTAATCCCAGCTACTTGGGAGGCTGAGGCAGAAGAATTGCTTGAGCCCAGGAGGCAGAGGTTGCAGTGAGCCAAGATTGTGCCGCTGCACTCCAGCCTGGGCAACAGAGCGAGACTCTGTCTTAAAAAGAAAAAGAAGGCTGGGCGCAGTGGCTTATGCCTGTAATCCCAGCACTTTGGGAGTCCAAGGCGGGCGGATCACGAGGTCAGGAGATCGAAACCATCCTGGCTAACACGGTGAAACCCCGTCTCTACTAAAAATACAAAAAAATTAGCCAGGCGTGATGGCGGGCGCCTGTAGTCCCAGCTCCTTGGGAGGCTGAGGCAGGAGAATGGCGTGAACCCGGGAGGCGGAGCTTGCAGTGAGCCGAGGTCGCGCCACTGCACTCCCCCGCCTGGGTGACAGAGAGACTCCATCTCAAAAAAAAATAAAAAAAATAAAAAAAAAATAAAAAAGTATGTAATAAAATCTATTGAGTGAACACTTCTAAAAAATTCTATGAGCAAAGGTAAAGTTCTGGAAGAGCAAAAGGCAGACAAAGCAGCATGACTGGTGCGGTAGGAGCACAGTCTGGGTGGGGCGGTGGCTGACACCAGGCTAGAAAGGCAGATGGCAACCAAGTAGCAGCAGCATTTGTCTCCAGCCTTGCAAAACGTGGAGCTGCTGAAGATCATCAGGCAAGAGAGTCTTAGATAACATGCTCCAGTGAGTAGCGTGGAGGATGGAGAAACATGGAAGAGCGGAAGAAGGGGCATCAGTGAAGGGCTCACTGCCGACCTTGATGTGGAAATCCACGGGAAGCGTCCTGGAGCCCACCAGCCGTTTCATGAGGTAGCCCTTCCAGTCGGTGAACTTGGCATGGATGGCTGTGGAGGCACCAGCAGAATCCTGGTTACACAGACTGACGGCACCTCCACCGACAGGGACGCTAGCACCGACCCCGAGCGGGGGACCCTCAGCAGTGGGGAGGAAAATAGCTGCCTCTCGAGGCCAGCAATGACTTCATCCGAGAACCTCAGATTCCACACGTGGATCTGCTCCCGGGCCTCTGAGACAGGGAGGGCAGGAAGCCAGGGCGCAAGTGGATTCTGTTCTAACAAGACAGGACTCCCATTCTACCTAACACAAGCAGAGGACTCCCCCTCTAGCAGGGCCCCTACAGGAACAAAAGAGGAGATGTTCTCATCAACTCACTCCGTGGGGGCACGAGGATCTTGCTGTTGATGGCACACCAGCCAATGGGGTGGACATCCACAGTTCCCAGGTTGCACCAGAAGTCATGGCTGGCATCATTTTCAAAGCCTTCGTACCGAAGCAGCACCCGATACCCTGAAAAGAAAGGAAAGGGCACCTGTGAGGGAGGATGAGCTGGGGAAGGTATGCTGTGTTTTTTTTATTTTTTTGAGACGGAGTCTTGCTCTGTTGCCCAGGCTGGAGTCCAGTGGCGCCATCTCAGCTCACTGCAAGCTCCACCTCCTGAGTAGCTGGGACTATAGGTGCCCGCCACCAGGCCTGGCTAATTTTTTTTGTATTTTTAGTAGAGACAGGGTTTCACCGTGTTAGCCAGGATGGTCTTGATCTCCTGACCTTGTGGCCCTCCTTGGCCTCCCAAAGTGCTGGGATTACAAGCGTGAGCCCCCGTGCCTGGCCTGGGGAAGGTATGTTCTTAAGCCTTCTCTTTTCTCTAGCCTAAGCTGGACTTCTGGCACGTATACTTCCAGGCAAGTGTATTCCTGTTGTCCACAACAGTCCTCGTCAAACAAATTCATGCTCCTAGTCAGGAAAGCATTATGGCATGGTGCTGAGAGGTAATTCTCTATAACCTGACCATCCCTGGAATGAATTTTACTTTTTAAATTTTTTTCATTTTTTGTAGAGATAAGTGTCTCACTATGTTGCCCAGGCTGGTCTCGAACTCCTGAGCTCAAACAATCCTCCTGCCTCCGCCTCCCAAAGTGCTGGGATTAGAGGTGTGAGCCACGACACCGGCCCTGGAACAAACTTTATAAATTGGGGTTTCTAGCCAGGCGCGGTGGCTCACGCTTGTAATCCCAGCACTTTGGGAGGCAGAGGATCACCTGAGGTCAGGAGTTTGAGACCAGCCTGGCCAAGATGGTGAAACCCGTCTCTACTAAAAATACAAAAATTAGCCGTGTGGTGGCCAGGTAGCCTGTAGTCTCAGCTATTCGGGAGGCTGAGGCAGGAGAATAGCTTGAACCCAGGAGGCGGAGGTTGCAGTGAGCTGAGATCGCGCCACTGTACTCCAGCCTGGGTGAAAGAGCAAGACACCATCTAAAAAAAACAAAAACAAAAAAATGAGAGTTTCCAAGTCTGCCAAGCTCTGTGTCCCCTTCTCTGGTGGAAGAATCCTTCGAAGTGGGAGAGACACCCCAGCAGGTGGGATTTGTATGAAGCCAACTCCTGCCTACAACACTGTCCACCCATCTAGAGATGTCACTCTGCAGACACATCCCTGGCCCTGCCCTGGCCAAACACCCACCTGCTGTCTGGATGACAGAGGCGATCCAGTACACCCGGCTGGGGAGCACAGCGTCGCTGTTGAGCACCTCCACCTTCATCCCTTTCATCACATCCTCCCACTGGTCATAGAGTGGGACCTGTGTGGCGATGAGAGTATGGAGAGAGTGAGCTAACTGCGCTGGCAGGGGAGACGCGCTGCCTCATGACCTCAGTCAAGTCCTCCTTTGCACCTCCACTTTTCGCATCACCCACTGTGTGCAGAACCAGCCTCTAGGGATAAAGAGATGAGGTCCCCTATCCTTGAAGAGTTGACCCGGGGAGTGGAGGTGGTGGGATGCAGGGTGATGCCTAGAGACGGAGTCAGACAGAACCGAGTCCTAATCTTTACAGGACTGGTTTCTCACTGTATCATTTTGGGCACATGATGGCTTGGTGAGCCTGGATCCCTTCGTGCCCATGCCAGCCTGAGCAATGGTGGGGCACTGTTCTTAGCACAAATATGCTTTCCTTCGTCATCACTCAAACCTGTGCTCTGGGCATCATGACCCCCTCGTTTACACACAGCCATCCACCTTGGAAGTTTACTCTCTACCTTCCCTCCTATTAAAATGCTCCAGGGGGCCGGGCGCAGTGGCTCACACCTGTAGTCCCCGCACTCTGGGAGGCCCAGGTGGGCAGATCACCTAAGGTTGGGAGTTCGAGACCAGCCTGACCAACATGGAGAAACCCCGTCTCTACTAAAAATACAAAATTAGCCAGGCGTGGTGGTGGGTGCCTGTAATCCCAGCTACTCGGGAGGCTGAGGCAGGAGAATCGCTTGAACCTGGGAGGGGGAGGTTGCTGTGAGCCGACAGTGCCATTGCACTCCAGCTCTGGGCAACAGGAGTGAAACTCCGGCCGGGTGCGGTGGCTCAAGCCTGTAATCCCAGCACTTTGGGAGGCCGAGACGGGTGGATCACGAGGTTGGGAGATCGAGACCATCCTGGCTAACACGGTGAAACCCCGTCTCTACTAAAAATACAAAAAACTATCCGGGCGAGGTGGCGGGTGCCTGTAGTCTCAGCTACTCCGGAGGCTGAGGCAGGAGAATGGCGGGAACCCGGGAGGCGGAGCTTGCAGTGAGCTGAGATCCGGCCACTGCACCCCAGCCTGGGCGACAGAGCCAGACTTCGTCTCAAAAAAAAAGAAAAGAGTGAAACTCCATCTCAAAAAAATAAATTAAATTAAATTAAATGCCCGGACCAGCAGTGGGGTGTTTAGTTGCTTCCCAGTACCTAATCCTCACTTTCCTGCCAATGGTACTTTTGACTCTTCTTTGGGAAAATCACTTTTTTTTAAGGGTCTTGCTCGTCACCCAGGCTGGAAGGCAGTGGCGCAATCTCAGCTCATTACGACCTCAGCCTCCCAGGTTCAAGCGATTCTCCTGTCTCGGCCTCCCAAGTAGCTGGGATTACAGGTGCCCACCACCACTTCCAGCTAATTTTTGTATTTTTAGTAGAGATGGGGTTTCTCCATATTGGCCAGGCTGGTCTCGAACTCCCCACCTCAGGTGATCCGCCCACCTTGGCCTCCCAAAGTGCTGAGATTTCAGGTGTGAGCCACTGTGCCCGGCCAAATTCACCTTTTTTATTCTCAGCCCTGGCTTCAGCCAGTTGGGGTATCCCATGCCATCTTCCTGGTGACTTGAGTTTAGTTCATCACAGATCCTGGACACAGCTGTGCTAGCCCAGGCACCCAGGGGCAGGCTTTTTACAAAGCAAACTGGATTATATGTGTTAGACACAAGTATGAGGCAACTCCCCTGGGAATGAAAATGCTCAGACTATTAGAGAATTCAGGGCAAAAACCTCCCCACCGCCACCGTCCAGCCTGAAGCCACCCAGTGAAGCAGGTGGAGGAGCAGCTCCACGCCCGGCTCCCTGGCCTCCCTCCCTCAGCTCCAGGGCACTCACGTGCTTGAAACAGCTGACAGGAGCAGCCCTGTAACTGTGATCCTTCAGGAACTTCCCCCAGTCGAAGCCCAAGACCAGAGCTGCAGAGCAGAAAGAGGACGAATGAGGCTGGGAGCCTGAGCAGCAGCCACTCCAGGAGCCTGGACCCCAAGGGCCCTGTGGGACCTGCAGAGGTAGGTCCCCCACGCCCAGCAGCCCCTCTCACAGCGCTGCCCACGACACCCTCCTTCACTCCTATACCTGCTCCGCCAGTGGCCATGAGGGACCACTGTTGAGGGCTGAATTGAAAGGTGGCAAGACTCTCAGGAGTAGAGGAGCATTCAAAGGGAAATTTCTTGCCTTTCTTCCCCCAAAGAGGAAAATTCAAATATCCCTGGGCTTCAATTCCTCCCACCTCCCCCAACCTGCCTGGCCACACCCAATCGAAATGTGGGGGAGGGGTGCGCACACACCAGGGCCCCTCCAACTGAGCTCCTGCCTGCTGAGCTCAATTTCAGTTAGAAACTCACAACGATAGCAGAGTTGCTTTACGCATATGTTTAACTTGCTTAGCACTCAGAGAAAGAGAAAGAGGCTCCTTTCCTCTCCAAACCTGCCTTCAAACCGGATCTGGGCCTTCATTGCCCCAGGGAAACAGAAACCACAGGGAGAAAAGCAAAGAGAAACAAAAACAGCCAATTCTTGGCTTTGAATGATCATGGGTAGGAGTCCCGGTGATTTAAGGGTGGCTGAAGGGATTTTTCTGGGTAATTTCCACAATACCCAACAGGTGAGGAAGATGCAATCCGTGGTGACCCTGGCTTAGGGCACTTTCCACCTGGCCAGTTTGCCCAGTCTTCATTCCTAGAAAAGGCCACCCCAAACCCAGCCTCCTCCTCAGCCATGGCAGCTTCCTAAGCAGAGCCCTCTGCTATCTTACCGTCTTGTCCTGTTGGTGTCCCATCTGCCAGCTGTCCTGTCCCTTGGGAGTGGAGGAAGGCTCCAATTTTGGCAGACCAGGCAGCCTTGTGCAGGACTTTGGCTTTCTTGGTGGGTGGTTTTCCCTGGAGAGGAGAGAGGCTATGTGTAGCCCAGCGGCTGGGATCATGACTCTGGATTTGGGCTGCCAAGTTGAAGGCCTGGGCTTGGGTCAGTGACTTAACCTCTTTTGGGCTTCAGTTTCTTCATGTGTGAAACAGTGATGACAGTAACAATCCTGAGCTCAGGGGGTGGTTGTGGGGAAGGGTCGGGGGTGCTAGGCAGGGCTGCAGAGGAGGGAGAGACCCATGTTCTATCTTTTAAGCCTTTCTGCCGTCCCAGATTCAAGTCTCAGTCATTTCCTTCCTCCAGTGTCGCTACCAATAGATCCAAAGCAAAGAATGGGCCTCGCAGGGGGCCAGAAACGCTCATGAACTGGGAGGCAACCTTTTGTACATACACGAATGTTCAGGAGAGGGTCCACGGCTTTCATCAGGCACTCAAAGGGGGTCCTCCCTTTCCAAAGGGAATGGCCACTGATCTGGTATTTTGTAACTTAAGCACTGACCAGGAATTTACTAAGGAGATCAGTGAAGCAGAAATCTGGGTTTAAGTCCCAAGCAAACCTAAGGGCAAATCCCAGTTCTACAATTTTTAGTTGTATACCTTTAAGTAAGTTACTGAAATTTCTGAGCCTTTATAACAAGGAATTTTTTTAAAAATCAAATTTTTAAAGATCATTAATTGGACTGAGAATGTCAAGCCCTTAGCGAGTACTCCCAAACTGTGGCTATTAATATTACCAATATTATTCTTAGCTCTCTGAAGAGAGGGATCTTTGTGTGCCTTGACATCTACAAAATGGGGAAACAATGGTAATTGTCTCACAAAGGCGATAGTGTATGAAGCAGTAAGCAGGCTCTAGAACACAGCAGTTTCTAATAAACATCAGTGGTCCTCAAGCTTTGCTGCACATTAGGATCACCTGGGAGCTCTTTCGATCTCTGTACAGGCCACACGCCATTCCAGTTAAATCACAATCTTTCGCAGTAGGACCCAAGCATCAATATATTTTTTTAATTTTATTTTTCTTTTTCCCCAGGCTGGAGTGCAGTGGCACGATCTCAGCTCACTGCAACCTCCACCTCCCAAGTTCAAGCAATTCTCCTGCCTCAGCCTCCCGAGTAACT
Organism: Piliocolobus tephrosceles; assembly: GCF_002776525.5. Taxonomy (NCBI): domain Eukaryota; kingdom Metazoa; phylum Chordata; class Mammalia; order Primates; family Cercopithecidae; genus Piliocolobus; species Piliocolobus tephrosceles. The sequence continues at coordinate 23,014,625 of NC_045452.1, read as the reverse complement.
GGGACTACAGGTGCACGCCACCACGCCTGGCTAATTTTTGTGTTTTTTGTAGAGACGGGGTTTCATCATGTTGGCCAGGATGGTCTCCATCTCCTGACCTCGTGACCCACCCGCCTCGGCCTCCCAAAGTGCTGGGATTATAGGTGTGAGCCATCGTACCCGACCAGCATCAATATTTTTTAAACTTTCCACGTGATCCCAGCATGCAGGCAAATTTGGGAAGCAGTGTTGTGGATGCTGGTCACAGTTACTGGGAAACAATGTAAGATCAAGCCCCTGAAATTAGGTTCCAGCCTCAATTCTGCCATTCTCTTCCTACAGAGCCACACTAGGTATGTTATTCTGCCTCCTTGGACCTCAGTATACTTAATAAATGTGTGGGTTCAACAGCACATCCAAGAACCTTTCCATCTCTAAAAATTCTATAAATGTCAGTAATTTAGAAAATTGGCAAGACTTTCTAGGTAGCTGCCTGTGACATGGAGTCAGACAAGGCATGGTCTTCCTGAAGCCACCATGGCTGGTGAACCTTGGGCCTGTTTCCCAGCTTCCTTTCAAAGGATGTATAAAAGTGTGGGGTGAAGACCAAGGGTGTCAGACTTCCCCAGAGTTCTTGTTTAAAATGTACCGAATACACCAGACTCTGGGGGATGAGGGCAGGGAATGGGTGGTAGCTTCAGGAACCTGTAATTTAAAAAGCTCCATAAATGGATTCTTCTGTCCGCTGAAGTTTGAGAACATAATAAATACCAGCTGGCCACCAGCAAGGGGCTTTTCAAACGTTCCTGGCCCTTGCCTTCAGTCAGTGAGTGGTTCCTATCTCAGCACCAACGGCCCCGGGAAGGACCCAGGTGGCTGCCTCTCACCTGTAATCTAGCCAAGATACTGGCTTTCTTGGAGTTGGAGGAGTAGCTCCTGGAGCAGGAGACGCTGCAGAACCTCTTGGTCTTGGAGAAGAAGGCTTCCCTTGTACCCACGATACCACACATCTCACAGACAGCTGGGAAGAGAACTTAGCACATGACTCACCCGATACGGCCACCTCAAAGCAAACAAAATGATGGGCCCTTCAAAACCTGGGGCACTGCATTAACCAGGTGCGCCCCTGCCCCGACCAAGGCTAATGGAATAAGAGAAGGAATGAAAGGTACTGGCGTGTATATCCTGAATCTACCTGAACAAAGTGCTGCTGCTTGGCCTCCCTTGGCTGCATATATCAACAGAGGAGCTAATGGAAATCCATGAGGACGACTGGGGGAACAGGTGAGTGTTGAAAAGTTTGTGAGAGTAAAGTGAGAAGAGGCCAGGCATGGTAGCTCCTGTCTGTAATCCCAGCAATTTGGGAGGCCAAGGAGGGAGGATTGCTTGAGGGCAGGAATTCGAGACCATCCTGGGCAACCCAGCAAGACGTTGTTGCAAAAAAAAAAAAAAAAAAAAGGCCTAGTGTGATGGCACACGCCTGTTGTCCCAGCTTCTTGGGAGGTTAAAGTGGGGGGGGGGGGGGAACTGCTTGAGCCCAGGAGGTTGAGGCTGCAGTGAGCCATGTTTGCACCACTGTACCTCTAGCCTGGGCAAAAAAATAAGACACTGTCTCAAAAAAAATAAGAGAAAAAATGTATAGGAAGAAAAAGTGCCAAAGTCACTTAACCTCTATGGCTCTATTTTCTCATCTATATAGTAAAGGGACTGAACTAGAGCCGTGGCGGAGAATCATTTGTTATTTTTTTTGAGATGGAGTCTCACTCTGTCACCTACGCTGGAGTGCAATGGCGCGATCTCGGCTCACTGCAAGCTCCGCCTCCCAGGTTCACGCCATTCTCCTGCCTCAGCCTCCCTAGTAGCTGCGACTACAGGTGCTGCCACCAAGCCCGGCTAATTTTTTTTGTATTTTTAGTAGAGATGGGGTTTCACCATGTTAGCCAGGATGGTCTCGATCTCCCGACCTCATGGTCCGTCCACCTTGGCCTCCCAAAGTGCTGGGATTACAGGTGTGAGCCACTACGGCCGGCTAGATCAGTGTTTCAGTGTTTTAATTGTGACTTCACTTTTTTTTTTTTTGAGATGGAGTTTCGCTCTTGTCACCCAGGCGGGAGTGCAGTGGCGCCATCTCGGCTCGTTGCAACTTCTGACTCCCGGGTTCAAGGGATTCTCCTGCCTCAGCCTCCTGAGTAGCTGGGACTACAGGCATGTGCCGCCACGCCCAGCTAATTTTTTGTATCTTTAGTAGGGGTTTCGCCATGTTGAGCAGGCTGGTCTTGAACTCCTGACCTCAGGTGATCCACCTGCCTCGGCCTCCCAAAGTGCTGGGATTACAGGCGTGAGTCACCACGCCTAGCCCGTGACTTCACTATTAGACCCACCTGGGGAGCTTTTAAAACTGCCTAAGCTGGCACAGTGGCTCACACCTGTAATCTCAGCACTTTGGGAGGCCGAGGCAGGTGCATTACCTGAGGTCAGGAGTTCATAGACCAACCTGGCCAACATGGTGAAACCCCATCTCTACTGAACATACAAAAAACTTAGCCAGGCATGGTGGTGGGTGCCTATAATCCCAGCTACTCGGGTGAATGGGGCAGGAGAATCCCTTCAACCCAGGAGGCGGAGGTTGCAGTGAGCTGAGACGGCGCCACTGCACTCCAGCCTGGGCAACAAGAGCAAAACTCCGTCTCAAAAAAAAAAAAAAAAAAAAAGCCTGAACCTAAAATTCTAATGGTCTGTGATGGGAGATTGGCACCTATAGTTTGTTAAAAGCTCCCCTAGATGATTCTAATGTGCAGAATCCCTGGTCTAAATGGTCACTAATGGTTCCTTCTAGTTCTAAATCCTAAGATTCTAAGAGAAGGGTTAGAAGAGGATAGAAGAGAGAAAGATAAAAAAGGCAAGGGATGAAAAGAAGACAACATGAATAGAAAGGAAATAAGGCTGAGTGCAGTGGCTCACGCCTGTAATCCCAGCACTTTGGGAGGCCGAGGTGGGCGAATCACAAGGTTAGATCGAGACCATCCTGGCTGACATGGTGAAACCCCGTCTCTACTAAAAATACAAAAAATTAGCCGGGCCTGGTGGCGGGCGCCTGTAGTCCCAGCTACTCGGGAGGCTGAGGCAGGAGAATGGCCTGAACCCGGGAGGCGGAGGTTGCAGTGAGCCAAGATTGCGCCACTGCATTCCAGCCTGGGCAATAGAACGAGACTTCATCTTAAAAAAAAAAAAAAAAAGAAAGGAAATAAGATTCAACAGCAAAGAGTATTAGATTACTCTTGTAAGAAGTTTGGAGCCAGGTGAAGTGGCTCACACCTGTAATCCTAGCACTTTAGGAGGCCGAGGTGGGGGATCACTTGAGCTTGGGAGTCAAGACCAGCCTGGGCAACATGGCAAAACCCTGTCTCTACAAAAAAAACCCACAAAACTTAGCCAGGCATGGTGGCATACGCCTGTAGTCCCAGCTACTCAGGAGGTTCAGGTGGAAGGACTGCCTGAGCCCAGGAGGTCAAGGCTGCAGTGTGGGCCATTTTCACACCACTGCACTCCAGCCAAGGTGACAGAATGAGACCCTGTCTCAAAACAAATAAAGTTTGGGATCCAAGGGATGGCAGTGTCATCACAGACTAGCCTGCCTCTCTTCACAGGCAGCCCATACATGGGAGGCCCTGACACAGGGGTTCAGCAGCTGTCCAAGCATCACATTTCTTTTTTTTTTTCTTTTTTTTTTTTTTTGAGACGGAGTCTCGCTCTGTCGCCCGGACTGGAGTGCAGTGGCCGGATCTCAGCTCACTGCAAGCTCCGCCTCCCGGGTTTACGCCATTCTCCTGCCTCAGCCTCCCTAGTAGCTGGGACCACAGACGCCCGCCACCTCACCCGGCTACTTTTTTTGTATTTTTTAGTAGAGACGGGGTTTCACCGTGTTAGCCAGGATGGTCTCGATCTCCCGACCTCGTGATCTGCCTGTCTCGGCCTCCCAAAGTGCTGGGATTACAGGCTTGAGCCACCGCGCCCGGCCCAAGCATCACATTTCTGAACTCAACTGGCTTCCAGATGATCCACAGGGATTCTCATCTGCCTGCCCTCAACCCAATCCTCCTACCCAGGGTCACTTTATCGTGTATTACCTCCCCACTCCCACCCTGACTTCCAAGCCACAAGCTATTTGTCCCTTCTTAGAAAGGAACCAAAACACTTTAGGTTTCCTATCTTCTAACATCCAGGCTGGAAATCCACCGTATATACTTACACAAAAAAACAGCACCGTGTTACTCAGCAGCATCTAAACTGTGCTGAATACACATTAGTTGTATGAAAGAATGAATGAAGTCACAATTTGAAATTAGACTGGGGCCAGGCACAGTGACTCACTCCTGTAATCCCAGCACTCTGGGAAGCCGAGGTGGGTGAATCACCTGAGTTCAGGAGTTTGAGACCAGCCTGGTCAACAAGGTGAAACCCCACCTCTACTAAAAATACAAAAATTAAAAGGCCAGGCGCGGTGGCTCAAGCCTGTAATCCCAGCACTTTGGGAGGCTGAGATGGGCGGATCACGAGGTCAGGAGATCGAGACCATCCTGGCTAACACGGTGAAACCCCGTCTCTACTAAAAATACAAAAAAACTAGCCGGGCGAGGTAGCGGGCGCCTGTAGTCCCAGCTACTCGGGAGGCTGAGGCAGGAGAATGGCGTAAACCCGGGAGGCGAAGCTTGCAGTGAGCTGAGATCCGGCCACTGCACTCCAGTCCGGGCGACAGAGCGAGACTCCGTCTCAAAAAAAAAATTAGCTGGGTGTGGTGGTGGGTGCCTGTAGTCCCAGCTACTTGGAATTCCAGCTGAGGCACAAGAATCACTTGAACTCGGGAGGTGGAGGTTGCAGTGAGCCAAGATCGTGCCACTGCACTCCATCCTGGGCAACAGGGTGAGACTCAAGTCTTAAAAAAAAAAAAAAAAATTCAGCAAAGGAAGTAACGCTGTGGCTACTTCGAGTGCTTCTGTCTCCCTTACAGATCCTTATACATCTGATCCCTTAGAAATCACAATTAACAGCCTTTTACATCTGGATGGCTCTGCCCGTATAGGCTATATCCATCCCCCTCTTCCTCTATAATCTTCTGACTCCTTTCCATCCTCAGGGGACACTCGGAAGGCACCTGGCTCAGAACCACTGCCATCCAAGGAGCGAGGAGTCCCAGGGCTGAGCAAATGGAGGGGGGAGGTCGGCAGTTCCCCTGCTTCCCGATCCTCATTTTCTGCTTCACTTGACTCCTCCAGATAGGAGCTGCTCTCACTGCCCACACTGCTGTTATAACTCCGGAAACTATCGTAGCCACCAAACAGCTCCAAGTCGTCATCTTCCTCTTCCTCCATTGGTTCTGAAGATGGGGTCTCCTAATGGAGGATGACACAAACCAGGTAGAAAGAATTATGATTGGCTTTAGTGCATGGGGGGAGAAGCTGCAGATCTGCTATCAGCCCCCTCACACTTTCGGGAACCTTCCAAATACCAGGATCATTACTCCTATTTCCACATTTCTCCACCATGATGCAATACAATAGCTTAACAAGACAGAAAATATGTGTTAGGAATTCACCAGGCTCCTCTGTGGATTTACAAATGATGATATTTTAACATGGTTCAAATAGAATACTGTGTAACAATTAGGGCCGGGTGCAGTGGCTCACGCCTGTAATCCCAGCACTTTGGGAGGCCGAGGCCGGCAGATCACCTGAGGTCAGGAGTTCGAGACCAGCCTGACCAAGACGGTGAAACCCTGTCTCTACTAAAAATTACAAAAAAAAAAAGAGCCAGGCATGGTGGTGGGTGCCTGTAGTCCCAGTCACTTGGGAGGCTGGTGCAGAGAATCACTTAAACCCAGGAGGCAGAGGCTGCAGTGAGCCAAGATTGTGCCACTGCACTCCAGTCTGGGTGACAGAGCGAGACTCTATCTCAAAAAAAAAAAAAAAGTGAAATATCCTAAGGTACTTCACAAAGACTTTCTGGGGTAGAAGATATATATTAGAAATTAATTCTTAGCCGGGCATGGAGGCCCATACCTGAAATCCCAGTACTTTGGGAGGCCAAGGCGGGTGGATCACGAGGTCAGGAGTTCAAGACCAACCTGGCCAAGATGGTGAAACCTTGTCTCTACTAAAAACACAAAGATTGGCCGGGTGTGGTGGCAGGCGCCTGTAATCCCAGGTACTTGGAAGGCTGAGGCAGAGAACTGCTTGAACCCGGGAGGCGAAGGTTGCAGTGAGCTAAGATCGTACCACTGTACTCCAGCCTGCACGACAGAGTGACTCTGTCTCAAAAAGAAAAAAGAAAAGTCTTCTCCGTTCAATATTACATCAAAATGATCTCAACTCAGAAACAATTTAAGTCACAGAAAAGTTAATTTGGGACCCAGACTGCTCCAAAGAGGATCGGACAGACAGATGACACACAAGATAACTGTGGCATCTTGGGGTGTACTATAGCGCTAGATTCAGCTCTGATCCTAACTAGCTATAGGGCCTTGAGCAAGTCATTTAACTTCTGTGGGCTTCAATTTTCTCATCTATAAAATAAAAATATTTGACTCGGCTGGGCGTGGTGGCTCACGCCTGTAATCCCAGCACTTTGGGAGGCTGAGGCGGGCGGATCACAAGGTCAGGAGATCGGGACCATCCTGGCTAACAGGGTGAAACCCTGTCTCTACTAAAAATACAAAAAGTAACCGGGCGTGGTGGTGGGTGCCTGTAGTCCCAGCTACTCAGGAGGCTGAGGCAGGAGAATGGCGTGAACCTGGGAGACAGAGCTTGCAGTGAGCCGAGATAGTGCCACTGCACTCCATCCTGGGCGACAGCCAGACTCCGTCTCAAAAAAATAGATAAAAATAAAAAATTAATTAGCCAGGTGTGGTGGCATGTGCCTGTGTTCCCAGCTCCTTGGAGCTGAGGTGGAAGGATTGCTTGAGCCTGGGAGGTGAAGGCGGTAGTGAGCCATAACCATGCCACTGCTATTCAGCCTGGGCAAGAGAGTGAGATCCTGTCTCAAAAGAAAAAAAAAAAGCCAGGTGGTGGTGGTATGCACCTGTAGTTCTAGCTACTCAGAAGGCTGAGGTGGGAAGATAGCTTGAGTCTGGGAGGTCATGGCTGTACTGAATCATGGTCACACCATTGCACTCCAGCCTGGATGACAGAGGAAGACGCTGTCTCAAAGGGAAAAAAAAAGGTGTGAAGAGCTCAAATACCATCTCTAGTGCTTACTTGCTGTATGACCTGCAGCAAGTCAATTTTGCAGTGTTTCAGTTTCCACATCTGTACAATGAGGATAGTACCACCTATTTCACAGGGTTTGGGGGCTGGCCATAGTGGCTCATGCCTGTAATTGCAGCACTTCGGGAGGCCGAGGCAGGAGGATTGCTTGAGCCTGGAGTTCCAGACCAGACTGGGCAACATAGGGAAACCCTGTCTCTACAAAAACTGGAAAAAATTAGCTAGGCATGGTGGTTAGGGAGGCTGAAGTGGGAGGATCTCTTGAGCCAGGGAGGTCAAGGCTGCAGTGAGCTATGATTGCGCCACTGCACTCCAGCCTGGGTGACAGAGAGCAACTCTGTCTCAAAAAAAAAAAAAAAAAAAAAAAAAAGGATTTGGGGGAGAAGTAAGAGACAATACAGGCAAAGCACTCAGAATAGTAACTTGCATATAGTAAGTGCTCAATAAACATTGCCAACTTTTACTGGTTGAAAGCATAGACTGATTTGCCTAGGTTTGAATCTGATTTGCCTAGGCTCTAACATTTATTAACTGTGTGATTTTGTGCGTATTTTATCTTGCTGCCCTCAGTTCTTCATCATTACAAGAGAGATAATAAGCTTTCTTTAGATAATTCTTATGAAGATGAAGATATGTAAAGCCTAGTTCTATTTCCAGCAGTCAGTAACAGCTCTAAAAGTGTGACATGCTATTCTTATTCTCCACATTATTATTTTCCTTTACCCTTGCAGAATGTTTGAGCTTATTCCACTTTATATTTGCAACTACACATGCAAATATGCTAGAAAGGAAACAGTTCAAATATAGGTACCCTTGTCAGGCAGGGTGACAGAGACCACCTATAGTCCCAGCTACTTAGGAGGTTGAGGTGTGAGGATTGCTTGAGCCCAAGAGTTCGAGGCTGCAGTGCGTTGTCATCACGCCTGTGAGTAACCACTGCACTCCAGCCAGGGCAACAGAGGAACACCCCGTCTCTTAAAACAAATATAAGGTGCCCAGAAACCAAATGATTAAAGGATGAGGCGGGGTGCAGTGGCTCACGCCTGTAATCCCAGCACTTTGGGAGGTCGAGGCGAAGCGGGCAGATCACTTGAGGTCAGGAGTTCGAAACCAGTCTGACCAACATGGTGAAACCTCGTCTCTACTAAAAATATAAAAATTAGCCGGCTGTGGTTGCGCATGCCTGTAATCCCAGCTACACGGGAGGCGGAGACAGGAGAATTGCTTGAACCCGGGAGACGGAGGTTGCAGTGAGCCGCGATCGCGCCACTGCACTCCAGCCTGGGCAACAGAGCGAGACTCCGTCTGAAAGAAAAAACAGAAGGGATGAGTGGGTTCCAGGTTGCAGTACAATGTGAAAAGCATAACAAAGTTTCGGAGGCGGACAGACTTAGATCCAACCTCCTTCACTTTCCAGCCGGGGTAACTTCCTGGGGCGTCGCACCAGCTCTAAGCCTCAGTGGCTTGAATGACAAAGACGAAAGAATAATATATAATTCCTGTGAGTGTACTGGAAGATGATGCACATGAACGTTACAGACAAGGAGTGATGTTCACCCAACGTTAATCTCCCTTCACTTCCCACCTCGTAACAGGCCTCACAAGCCCTAAAGAACACGGCCACGAGACAATGAGGATAAAGAAGATTCAGGAGCTCTCACTTCCTAAACCTAGTTCCCCTTCCCCCAGGCCAGGGATGGCTGTTCCTCCCTGAACTCGCCGAACATTGGTCCCAGTAGGAGAGGAGCAAAAAGTAACGCCAGTCGCCTCTGGCCCTGGTTCACTTTAACTATCTCAGTTTATCCATCCTTCCACCCTCCATCCTCCAGACGTCGCTAAAAGCCCTAAAGAAGGGTCCACGGAGCGAGGATCTCGGGGTTCCCCTTCCAAGTCACGCTAAGCCCTCTCCTCACCTCAATACTCGGGGGCTTCTCCATGAGACCTCGGTTTCGCCAAGCGTCACCAGGTACAGGAAGCCATATTGGCCTCGTCGCTCTCCCCGAGAGCACTCATTGGTCGCCTCCCTGAGCCGCGGGCCAATCACGCTGCAGGAAGGCGGAAAAGCCGGTTCCGTGCCTGCTCGCGCCATTCTCTCCCTTTGGGCGGGGAAGCCGCGGGCGCTTGTGGGAATTGTAGTTCGCCTTGGGTGTGCAGGGTGGGGCGTTACCATAGTGACGTGGAAACCAGGGACGCTGGAAACCCGTTGCGCCTCATGCAGACTGTTCCAGTTACGCCAGCCTCTTGACTTCATTGGGATGTTATTCTTCACTAAACGGTTACTGAGCACCTATGATAGTCACTGTTCCAGACTCCAGGAATAACCTTGTACTCTCCCGGGTTAGATATTTAAGGTGTCCTTTTGCTGGGATGCACAGCAGAGGGACTCATTTCCAACTCGGGCAGAAACTGAAATATTCCAGATTGAAAAGAAGAAAAAAGGAAAGAAAGAAAGAAAGAGAGAGAGAGAGAGAAAGAAAGAGAGAAAGGAAGGAAGAAACTGGAATATGGTGTGTGTATGTGCGTGTGTGTGTTTTCTTGAGACGAAGTCTTGCCCTGTCACCCAGGCTGGAGTGCAGTGGCGCGATCTTGGTTCACTGCAACCTCCACCTTCCGGGTTCAAGCGATTCTTGTGCCTCAGCCTCCCAATTAGCTGGGATTACAGGCGCCCGCCACCAAGCCCGGCTAAGTTTTGTTTTTTTTTTTTTTTTTTTGAGATGGAGTCTTGCTCTGTCGCCGGGACTGGAGTGCAGTGGCCGGATCTCAGCTCACTGCAAGCTCCGCCTCCCGGGTTTACGCCATTCTCCTGCCTCAGCCTCCCGAGTAGCTGGGACTACAGGCGCCCGCCACCTTGCCGGGCTAGGTTTTTGTATTTTTTAGTAGAGACGGGGTTTCACCGTGTTAGCTAGGATGGTCTCGATCTCCTGACCTCGTGATTCGCCCGTCTCGGCCTCCCAAAGTGCTGGGATTACAGGCTTGAGCCACCGCGCCGGGCCGATTTTTAAAGTTTTTAAAGAAATGCAGATTTCTCAGGCCACAGTATCACTTCCTAAATTGGAAACTGTAGTGTAGGCTCAAGGAGCTGTTTTACAGGATACTAGCAGGCACTCAGCTTTGGAGGCCCCACCCAGTAGGACTGTTGGATGGAGAAAGAAGCCTCATGGGCTCCCCAAGTTCCAGACTAGCTTCCCACCCTGTCCTTGTACCCCTTCCTCCAGGTGCGGTTCCCTTCCCACTTCAGCTCTGACTTGAAGGACCTGCTGCGGAACCTCCTGCAGGTAGATCTCACCAAGCGCTTTGGGAACCTCAAAAATGGGGTCAACGATATCAAGAACCACAAGTGGTTTGCCACAACTGACTGGATCGCCATCTACCAGAGGAAGGTGGGTCTCCCCTCCTTAAGCTGCTGAGGGTTTGGGAGCAAGCCACAAGTCAGGGAGGACAGCCAATAGAGAGAAAGAGAAGAGAACACAGGTTCAGGAGCAACCTAGAGTAGAGAGCTTAGAGCAGTGGGGTCTAGAAATGGGATTCTGGGGTCATTTGGCCATTCCATGACCTTGTGCAGCAGATGCCTCTCTCTGGGAAATAATTTCGCCTTTGATGAGTTGGCTACATTAAGAGTTTCAGGCTGTTAAAAGGAATCCATAACCTAATGGTAAGCACAGGCCTGAGTCAGAGTAAATATCTCTTGAATGTTAGGCCATTCGCATTTATTGTTGTAATAATGATTATGTTGAATGCTGAGGTCTGGGTGATTCTTGATCCCTCTCCAGGTGGAAGCTCCCTTCATACCAAAGTTTAAAGGCCCTGGGGATACGAGTAACTTTGACGACTATGAGGAAGAAGAAATCCGGGTCTCCATCAATGAGAAGTGTGGCAAGGAGTTTTCTGAGTTTTAGGGGTGTGCCTGTGCCCCCATGGGTTTTCTTTTCTTTCTTTCTTTTTTTTTTGGTGGGGGGGTGGGAGGGTTGGATTGAACAGCCAGAGGGCCCCAGAGTTCCTTGCATCTAATTTCACCCCCACCCCACCCTCCAGGGTTAGGGGGAGCAGGAAGCCCAGATAATCAGAGGGACAGAAATACCAGCTGCTCCCCCTCATCCCCTTTGCCCTCCTGCCCCCTCCCCCACTTTTCCCTTTCTCCTTCCCCACAGCCCCACAGCTCCCCAGCCCCTCAGCCCCACCCAGCCTACTTCTGCCTGTTTTAAACGAGTTTCTCAACTCCAGCCAGACCAGGTCTTGCTGGTGTATCCAGGGACAGGGTGTGGAAAGAGGGGCTCACACTTAACTCCAGCCCCCACCCACACCACCATCCCACCCAACCACAGGCCCCACTTGCTAAGGGCAAATGAATGAAGCGCCAACCTTCCTTTCGGAGTAATCCTTACTGGGAAGGAGAGATTTTTAGTGACATGTTCAGTGGGCTGCTTGCTAGAATTTTTTTTAAAAAACAACAATTTAAAATCTTATTTAAGTTCCACCAGTGCCTCCCTCCTTCCTCTACTCTCACCCCTCCCATGTCCCCCCATTCCCCAAATCCATTTTAAAGAGAAGCAGACTGACTTTGGAAAGGGAGGCGCTGGGGTTTGAACCTCCCCGCTGCTAATCTCCCCTGGGCCCCTCCCCGGGGAATCCTCTCTGCCAATCCTGCGAAGGTCTAGGCCCCTTTAGGAAGCCTCCGCTCTCTTCTTCCCCAACAGACCTGTCTTCAAACTTAGGCTTTGAGAGCCAGACAAAGCAGCTGCCCCTCTCCCTGCCAAAGAGGAGTCATCCCCCAAAAAGACAGAGGGGGAGCCCCAAGCCCAAGTCTTTCCTCCCAACAGCGTTTCCCCCAACTCCTTAATTTTATTCTCTGCTAGATTTTAATGTCCAGTCTTCCCTCAGCTGAGTGGGGAGGGCATCCCTGCAAAAAGGAACAGAAGAGGCCAAGTCCCCCAACGCCATGGCCCGAGGTTCAAGGATAGAGCTGCTGGGGAGGGGCTGCCTGTTTTACTCACCCACCAGCTTCCGCCTCCCCCATCCTGGGCGCCCCTCCTCCAGCTTAGCTGTCAGCTGTCCATCACCTCTCCCCCACTGTCTCATTTGTGCTTTTTTCTCTCGTAATAGAAAAGTGGGGAGCCGCTGGGGAGCCACCCCATTCATCCCCATATTTCCCCCTCTCGTAACTTCTCTCCATCCCAGGAGGAGTTCTCAGGCCTGGGGTGGGGCCCCGGGTGGGTGCGGGGGCGATTCAACCTGTGTGCTGCGAAGGACGAGACTTCCTCTTGAACAGTGTGCTGTTGTAAACATATTTGAAAACTATTACCAATAAAGTTTTGTTTAAAAAAAAAAGTGTCGCTGGTGTTCTCGACTTCGATCACCCACCCACACACCCCCAGGGGGTTGGAAAGGGAATTTCGGACCCCAGAGTGCAGGCCGATCAGGTCTCGGCTTGAAGTCCTTGTGAACAGGGTTTAGCTGAAATTCCGGCACTCCTTCGGCCCCGCAGGAGAAACGAGCGTCAAACTGCCCTCTGACCCCAGATTCGGGGTCCCCAAATCTGCGGCGCGCCCCCTCGGCGTCCAGCCCGGGACCGAGAGGGCGCTCTAGGGAGGCGCTGGGGCCGGCGCGCCAGAAGGCCGAGCGGCGGCGGGGGCGGCCCTGGCAGAGGGAGTAGAAGGGGGAGAGGGTGCGCGCCCCCCTCCCCGCATCCTTAGCGCCGGGCCAGGCGCGCCTGAGGGACGCGGGGGCGGCGGCAGCAAGAGGGTCCCCGCAGCACCCTGCGAGCGCGGCAGCCCCGGCCCGCGGGCGGCGAGTTCCCGGTAAGTGCGGTCCGGAGAGCGGAGCGCGCCGGGGAGGCGTGGAGAGGGGGGCTGGGCGCCGGGGACGTCTGGGTCCCGCGCCCAATGGCTGGAGGGCGGCCGAGCGCCGCCCGCCCGCCCTGCCCGCCCCCTCTCCCCTCCCCCCGGCACTCCCCTCCCCCTCCCCCGCCCGCCGCTTTCCCCCGCCCCCGCCCCGGCGCCAACTCCGCGGCGCCTCCTTAAAAAGCGCGCGGGAGTTGTAAGGGGGGGCCGGAGCGAGCCGGAGTGAGCGAGAGCGCAGGGTAAAGGGGGCGGGCGGGGGGCCCGGGCTCCACCTTAAAAGCGGGCGCGTGGGGGTGGGAGGGAGGAAGGCGGGCGGCGGGGAGG
>NC_045452.1:22971883-23001126 GCF_002776525.5 Piliocolobus tephrosceles | reverse complement strand
ATGGTGGCTCATGCCTGTAACCCCAGCACTTTGGGAGGCTGAGGCAGAAGGACTGCTTGAGGCCAGGAGTTCAAGACAAGCCTGGGAAACATAGCAAGACCCCATTTCTACAAAATATTTTTATTTAATTAGCTGGGTGTGGTGGCGTGCACTTGTAGTCTCACTAACTTGGGAAGCTGAGGCGAGGGGCTCACCTGAGCCCAGGAGTTCAAGGTTGCAGTGAGCTGTAATCAAACCACTGCACTCTAATCTGGGTATCAGACTGAGACACTATCTCTAAAAAACAAAAACAATTTACATTTGGGAAAGCCCTGCAAGAATGCTCTCCCAAAAACAGAGCCATAGTATTTTCCTCTATGCCTTCCCCTACTAGTCCTGGTTCCATACTAGGAAAGGAAAAACCTAACTAATCCCTCCTAGAAACCACAATCCACATAGGATATAGAGATAGATATCATGTGCAAATTTTTCAAGTATTACAACCCTTTAACGCAGGCTGATGATTCCTAATATGTATTTTTCCCCCACACATAGTTCCTTTGCCAAAAGGCCAACACAATTAGAAGCTATAACTGTGCCTGACCCTGTGACATTATTCATATGATGACGGTAACCATGACACATACAGAAACACCCAATAGAAACAAAGACCAGCTAAGTAAGCACTGAGGAGGGATAGAGACCACAGGAGTGACCCAAGGATCCAATCCAATTCAGCTCTTGCTAGACTAGGAGAATCCCATGGTGAACTCAGAGAAAGAAGCGGGGTGGGGGAGGTCTCCTACCCAGGGCCAATCTCAGGGATCTATTATTTAAAAGCAGAGAAATGAGACCAGGGGTATTTGCACTGTCAAAACAGGGAAGCTATCAGGAATGACATTCTGACACCCACTCAAAACTCATTTTGAATCTGGGACCACATTCAAAGAATGTCTTTCCTTCTAGAACTGAGAGAAATGCTAGCAGCTCACCTGGCCCAGCTGGAACACACAGGCAGCCTTCCCCGAAATCCAGCTCTGACCAGTACTGCTACAGGAAAATGATCTGCTTGCCTTGAAATGTGTGCTGCGGAATGAAGGCATCCCCATCAACAACACCCCAATCCTTCACATCCAGCCTCAGACACCTGCTACACTTTATCTGGGTGGGCCAGCCAGACCAATCTAAGTCAAGGGAAAGAGTAAGAACATAAGGTGACCTGACTCAACCCCAGGCCTGGATTGGAAATGGCTTATCAGTGAGGGAGAATCCCTGGGCTTCCTTGGCAAGATTAAAAAATGCAGCCTAGATGGAAATACGATAGCCATCAGGTTAAAGTGAGGCCAATGGGAGAGGCCTAAAAGCCGCGATGACTGCATCAGGGATCATTCTCAGCCTCTATGGAGAGCAGGATGTCGACAGAAAGCACCACACCCTGGGAAGCACTGATGAAAACCATGACTGCCCAGGCAATAGCAGTTCCCAAATGGGGAGTCCACCCTGTCATTAGGCACCAAGAAGACACCGTCCTGAGAAGGAAAAGAGTGAAGGGTGGGGTTAAGTGAGATAGGCAAAAACATACCACAATGCAGTTTTTCTATAACCCAGCATCACAATTTACAGCTTCTAAGGATACCACATAATATTCTTCACAACACTATCCAGTTAAAAAAAAAAATACAAGCCGGGCGCGGTGGCTCAAGCCTGTAATCCCAGCACTTTGGGAGGCTGAGACGGGCGGATCACGAGGTCAGGAGATCGAAACCATCCTGGCTAACATAGTGAAACCCCGTCTCTACTAAAAAATACAAAAAACTAGCTGGACGAGGTGGCGGGCGCCTGTAGTCCCAGCTACTCGGGAGGCTGAGGCAGGAGAATGGCGTGAACCTGGGAGGTGGAGTTTGCAGTGAGCCGAGATCTGGCCACTGCACTCCAGCCTGGGCGACAGAGCGAGACTCCACCTCAAAAAAAAAAAAAAAAAAAAAAATTAGCCTGGCGTGGTGGCACAAGCGTATAGTCCCAGTTACTTGGGAGGCTGAGGTGGGTGGATCACTTGAGGTCAGGAGTTTGAGACCAGCCTGGCTAACATGATGAAACCCCATCTCTACTAAAAATAGAAAAATATTGGCTGGGCACATTGCTCATGCCTGTAATCCCAGCAGTTTGGGAGGCTGAGGCGGGTGGATCACCTGAGGTCAGGAGTTTGAGATCAGCCTGACCAATATAGTGAAACCCCGTCTATACTAAAGATATAAAAATTAGTCGAGTGTGGTGGCACGTGCCTGAAGTCTCAGCTACTCGGGAGGCTGAGACAGGAGAATTGCTTGAATCAGGGTGGCAGAGGATGCAGCGAGCCGAGATTATGTCACTGCACTCCAGTCTAGACGACAGAGCGAGACTCCATTTAAAAAAAAAAAAAAATTAGCTGGATGTGCTGGTGCATGCCTATAATCCCAGCTGCTCAGAGGCGGAGGCAGGAGAATTGGTTGAACCTGGGAGGCAGAGGTTGCAGTGAGCCGAGATCTTGCCACTGCACTCCAGCCTGGGTGATAGAGTGAGATTTTCTCTTAAAAACAAACAACCAAAAAACCAACAACAAGAAAAAAGTTGTCTGGCTTCAATAGCAGATTGGCAGGGCATAGAGCAGAGGAGGTGAGTTCAAGGGATTTATGTACATAGTATGGAACAGAAGAGCACGTTTGTGTTGCTAGTGGGAGTGATCCAGTGGAGAGAGACAGATCAATGATCTCAGACAGAGGGACAGTGATGCACAGAAGGCCTTAAAAGACAGGAGCGTATTAGGTCCACATGTAGAGGGATGAATGAGTCCAGCCAAAAAGGAACCTTCGCTACAGGATGAAACCCCTGCCCAGGAGCTCCGTAGCAGAAGGAACTGCCACACTGTTACTGTTCTGGGGTGGCCAATGTTGCTTAGCAACCTGTGTTTAATAAGATGTTTCAACTGAATTCCTAATAAATGGCCATTTCAACTTACACCAACGGTTCCAGTCACTGGTGTTCCTGCTCTGCTTATTTCCAACGCTGAAACTGGACGCTCAGGTTTTTACTTCCTTGTACTGTTGATGATGTATGCTTTTTTTTTTTTTGGAGACGGAGTTTCGCTCTTGTTACCCAAGCTGAAGTGCAATGGTGCGATCTCGGCTCACTGCAATCTCTGCCTCCTGGGTTCAAGTGATTCTCCTGCCTTAGCCTTCCATGTAGCTGGGATTATGGGCATGCACCACCATGCCAGGCTAATTTTTTGTATTTAGTAGAGACGAGGTTTCACCATGTTGGTCAGGCTGGTCTCGAACTCCTGACTTCAGTTAATCCACCCAACTCAGCCTCACTAAAGTGCTGGAATTACAGGTGTGAGCCACCCCACCTGGCCTAATTTTGTATTTTTAGTAGAGACAGGTTTTCTCCATGTTGGTCAGTCTGGTCTTGAACTACTGACCTCAAGTGATCTGCCCACCTCAGCCTCCCAAAGTGCTGGGATTAGGATTTCAGGCATAAGCCACTGCACCTGACTCTTTTTTTTTTTTTTTTTTTAAACTGTGTCTCAGCCCGGCGTGGTGCCTCACACCTGTAATCCCACCACTTTGGGAGGCCGAGACAGGTGGGTAACGAGGTCAGGAGTTCAAGACCAGCCTTGTCAAGATGGTGAAACCCCATCTCTACTAAAAATGCAAAAATTAGCTGGTCATGTTGGTGGGTGCCTGTAATCCCAGATGTTTAGGAGGCTGAGGCAGAGAATTGCTTGAACCCAGAAGGTGGAGGTTGCAGTGAGCTGAGATCGTGCCACTGCACTCCAGCCTGGATGACAGAGCGAGATTCCATCTCAAAAAAAAAAAAAAAGAAAAGAAACGGAGTCTCGCTCTGTCACCCAAGCTGGAGTGCAGTGGCACAATCTCGGCTCACTGCAACATCCACCTCCGAGGTTCAAGCGATTCTCCTGCTTCAGTCTCTGGAGTAGCTGGGACTATGGGTACGTGCCACCATACTAGGCTAATATTTTGTATTTTTTTAGTAGAGACAGGATTTCGCCATGTTGGACAGGGTGGTCTAGAACCCCTGACCTCAAGTGATCCACTTGCCTTGGCCTCCCAAAGTGCTGGGATTACAGATGTGTGCCACCACATCCAGCCACGAGAAACATCTTTTTTCCTTTTCCTTTTTTTTTTTTGTTTGAGATAGGGTCTTGCTCTGTCACCACCCAGGCTGTCACAGCTCACTGCAGCCCCAACCTCTCACGGTCAAGCAATCCTCCCATGCCAGCCTCTTGAGTAGTGGGGACCACAGGTGTGCGCCACCAGGCATGGCTACTTGTTGTATTTTTTGTAGAGAGGGGGGGTTTCTCCATGTTGCCCAAGCTGGTCTTGAACTCCTAGACTCAAGCAATCCACCCACCTTGTCCTCCCAAAGTGCTGGGATTACAGGTATGAGTCACAGAGCCCAGCCCCACAGGACCCTTCTAATTGGTCTCCATGCTTTTTCTTTTCTTTTCTTTTCTTTTTTTTTTTTTTGAGACAGAGTCTCGCTGTGTCGCCTGGGCTGGAGTGCAGCAGTGGCTGGATCTCAGCTCACTGCAAGCTCCGCTGCCTCCCGGGTTCACACCATTCAAGTAGCTCAGCCTCCCAAGTAGCTGGGACTACAGGCGCCTGCCACCTCGCCCAGTTAGTTTTTTGTATTTTTTAGTAGAGACGGAGTTTCACCATGTTAGCCAGGATGGTCTCAATCTCCTGACCTTGTGATCCGCCCGTCTCGGCCTCCCAAAGTGCTGGGATTACAGGCTTGAGCCACCACGCCCGGCCTTTCTTTTCTTTTTTTGAGATGGAGTCTTACTCTGTCACCCAGGCTGGAGTGCAGTGGCATGATCTCGGCTCACTGCAACCTCCACACCCTGGGTTCAAGCAATTCTCCAGCCTCAGCTTCCCTAGTAGCTGTGTTTATAGGCATGTGATACTACGCCTGGTTAATTTTTGTATTTTTACAAAAATTACAAGAGATGGGGTTTTGTCATGTTGGCCAGGATGGTCTCAAACTCCTGACCTCAAGCGATCCGCACTGCTCAGCCTCCCAAAGTGCTGGGATTCCAGGCACGAGCCACCGCTCCCGGCCCCCTTGCTTCTTCTCTTGATCCACCTCCAGTTCATTCTTCACACAGACACTAAGTGTAATACAGACATCGAATCAGTTTACTCTCCTGCGTAAAGCCTTCAAAGGTTTTCCATTGTGCTCTCCTGCTAACTGGAACTTTTCTCCATCTCAGTCCCTATATCCTGGGTCTCTGCCTGAAATGCTCTTCCCCCACAATTCCCTTCCCAGAAATGGCTCCTTCTTATCCTGCAAGTAAAGGTATGTTCCCTACCTAGCAGGCCTTTCTCCCGTTGCCTAGGCTCTATCACAACACGTGCTAAATTCCTCCTCAGATGGAATTAGATGTTTGATAAGTCTTCTCTGTCTCCCTGCGGGAAGTAGGAGGCTCCACGAGGACAGATCCACCTGTGTTTTCCCGGAGTCCAGCACGGGGCCTGGTGCATAGTAGGCACCTAATAAATATTTGATGAGGCCAGGCACAGTGGCTCACACCTGTAATCCCAGCACTTTGGGAGGCTAAGGCGGGCAGATCACCTGAGGTCAGGAGTTCGAGACTTGCCTGGCTAACATGGTGAAACGCCGTCTCTACTAAAAAATACAAAAATTAGCTGGGCATGGTGGCAGGCATCTATAATCTCAGCTACTTGGGAGGCTGAGACAGGAGAATGGCTTGAGCCCATGAGGAAGAGGTTGCAGTGAGCCGAGATTGCACCACTGCGCTCCAGCCTGGACAAGAAAGCAAAACTCCATCTTACATAAATAAATAAATATTTGATGAATAAGATGATTTGTCACTAGCAGATGCTCTGTGAAATGTATGGCTGTGCTCCTAAAGTATTAATAAAAGATTAAGCAACTAATAAAGGTTATTTTTCTCAGCTGGTTTCTACCATACCAGTGTCTAATAGAATGATCATAACTACCATATACTGTGCACACT
This sequence comes from Piliocolobus tephrosceles, assembly GCF_002776525.5. Taxonomy (NCBI): domain Eukaryota; kingdom Metazoa; phylum Chordata; class Mammalia; order Primates; family Cercopithecidae; genus Piliocolobus; species Piliocolobus tephrosceles. The sequence goes on along the minus strand of NC_045452.1, from coordinate 22,995,107 downwards.
TATTATTTAATTTATTTTTTGAAACTGGCTCTGTCGCCCAAGCTGGAGTGCAGTGGCATGATCTTGGCTCACTGAAACCTCTGTCTCCCAAGTTCAAGCGATTCTCCTCCCTCAGCCTCCCGAGTAGCTGTGACTACAGATGTGCACCACCATGCCAGGTGAATTGCTGTATTTTTTTTTTTTTTTTTAGAGACGGAGCCTCGCTGTCTCGCCCAGGCTGGAGTGCAGTGGCCGGATCTCAGCTCACTGCAAGCTCCGCCTCCCGGGTTTACGCCATTCTCCTGCCTCAGCCTCCCCAGTAGCTGGGACTACAGGCGCCCACCACCTCGCCCGGCTAGTTTTTTGTATTTTTTAGTAGAGACGGGGTTTCACCGTGTTAGCCAAGATGGTCCGCCCTTCTCAGCCTCCCAAAGTGCTGGGATTACAGGCTTGAGCCACCGCGCCCGGCCGAATTGCTGTATTTTTAGTAGAGACGGGGTTTCACCATGTTGGCCAGGCTGGTCTTGAACTCCTGACCTAGTGATCCGCCGGCCTCGGCCTTCCAAAGTGCTGGGATTACAGGCGTGAGCAACCGCTCCCGGCAGTTTTTGCATTTTAATACATAGCACTATCAACCACTCAGGGATTTCCTCTTGATTTCTCCCTCTCCATCCCTCATTGTTCAGTCCAATAGCAAATCCCGTTTATTCTCCAAAAGCTACCTCAAATATTTTTTACTTCTATTTATTTATTTCAGACGGGGTCTCCCTCTGTCTCCCAGGCTAGAGTGCAGTGGCGGGATCACGGCTCATTGCAGCCTCCACCTCCTGGGCTGAAGCCTCACACGTCAGCCAATCCTCAAACCCTGCCCCAGTAGCTGGGACTACAGGAGTGAGACATCGCACACAGATAATCAAAAAACAAACAAAAAAGTTTTTTTGGGTTTTTTTTTTTGTGTGTGTGTGGACACAGGGTCTCATTATGTTGCCTGGGCTGGAATTTTTACTTCTTTTTATCTCTACTGCCATCACTTAAATCCAGACCATCATCATATCAACCCTGGATCCCATTGAAGCTCCCAGCTGGGCTCCCCTCCTTACCCTATCCTATTATTTTTCTACGTAGCAATCCTTTTAAAACGGTACTTTGGATGGACTAACTCCTTTGTGTCATTGATTTGCAGGACGAGGGCTTTTACCCATATGAGCCACTTCTGTCTCCTCTTCCTCCGGTTATAAGACTCCTGGGGAGGGGGCGGGTGACCCAAGTAGAAGTGAAAGAGTTAGAGAAAGGCCAGGATAAGAGAGTTATTCATTCAAATAATGTATCGCGTGCCCCTGTGCTCTGCGCACTGTGGGTATAGCAGTGAACTCGAGGACCGCACAGTTCGGGCGCTCCCAGAACTTCAGTTCCAATTCCATCCGAAGGAAGGGAGACAAAGCTTTCCCGCGCGGACTAGCGGCCAGGCGCGGCGCTAACTGCTTTGACGCCCCGCCTGCCGCCGTGCCTCAGTTCGCCTCTTCTGCACAACGGGACGATCACTGGACAGTGCCCTCTTTGCCCCACAGGGCCACCGGGAAGGTCCCTCCCCGAGCGCTCAGCGGGAGGGGGGTCGCACCAACAGCCAGCCCGCAACTCCAGATGTGGGCGGGGCCCAAAGGTTACGTAGCCAGGAAGGCGGGCACGCGGGCTGCAAGCACCAACCGCCGGCCGCCCCGAGCTGCGTCTCCCCGCCCCCATCACCGCCCCCCGCCCCGCCCCCAGCGCGTGCCCGCCCGGCGCCCTCTAGGCTGGAAGGCAGCGGGAGCCCTACCGGTGCCAGCACTGCCAGAGCGGGAAGAGTGCGGCGCGGGCCAGCCGGGATCGCTGGACAGCGGGGTCCAGGCTAGAGGGGAGCGGTCAGTGACGGCTGTGGAGGAGGGAGGCGCTGAGCCTCAGCGCGGGAGTCGAGCCTGTGGGCCACTGAACTGGGGGGCTGGCCGAGGTGGGGCTCCGGCCCTGAGGGCGCGCCTTAGGGAGGGGACAGGGGCCGGCGGGACCCTGCTTTGTCTCAGTCGCACTGAGGTGAGGGGGCTGCACTTGGCCGAGCAGCGAGGACCGTGCCCGGCTCAGAGCTCTCGGAGTGTCCGGGCTAGATTGCGGCCGCGGAGCGGGAGAAGTCGGGGGAGGGCGTGACAGGTGACGGGGCTGACAGGGCAACTGCCATTATTAAGCACTCGGCCGCCCGGGTGCCATCGCCTCCTTCCCGAGCTGGCAGCCCGGGCCACCGGGGACACGCACCTGTCCTAAGAGGGTGTAGTCTTTGAGGCAGAGGTGGGACACGAACCGGGAACGGTTTGCCTTTGGGCCACTCCCGTAGGCTGAGGGAAAAGTGTACTTAAACCAGGCTTTGAGAATTGGGCAGGGTCTGCAGCGCGGAGATCACCGAGCCCTTCGTTGGCTGTTAGGACTTTAGGAAGACGTTTGGCCTCTAAAAGACCACACTTTCCTCATTCCCAAAAGTGGCTGAACCTGTGAACACTAATTACTCATGTGTAAGGAGTGCTGCGCAATCTGTAAAGCACTTTACATTCCTGTGTGGTAGATAATTTGCCACAGTGAACTTGCCAAGTAAGCGTTTTTTTAATTTACCTTTTGTACAGATGAAGAAATTGTGTCCCAGAGACGTTTATTAAATCAGGGAGTAGCAATAGAGCCTCACTTTTTGTTTCTTGTTTTGTTTTGAGACGGAGTCTCACTCTGTCGCCCAGGGCTGGAGTGCAATGGCGCCATGTGGGCTCACTGCAACCTCTGCCCCCCAGGTTCAAGCAATTCTCCTCGCCTCAGCCTCCTGAATAGCTGGGACTACAGGCCACCGCACCCAGCTGCTTTTTGTATTTTTAATAGAGATGGCAGGGGGAGGGGGGGGGTTCACCATGTTGGCCAGGCTGGTCTTGAACTTCTGACCTCAAGTGATCTGCCCACCTCAGCCTCCCAAAGTGTTGGGATTACAGGTGTGAGCCACCACACCCAGTGGAGGCTTACTCGTTTTTTTTTTTTTTTTGAGACAGAGTTATGCTCTTGTTGCCCAGGCTGGAGTGCAATGGTGTAGTCTTGGTTCACCGCAACCTCCACCTCCTGGGTTCAAATGATTCTCCTGCCTCAGCCTCCCAAGTAGCTGGGATTACAGGCATGCACCACCACGCCGGGCTAATTTTTTTTTTTTTTTTTCCCTTTAGTAGAGACAGGGTTTCTCCATGTTGGTCAGGCTGGCCTTGAACTCCCGACTTCAGGTGATCCGCCTGCCACGGCCTCCCAAAGTGCTGGGATTACAGGCGTGAGCCACCGTGCCCAGCTGAGCCTTACTCTTATACATCAAATGTTTTCCATGATAGGAAACCACCTGGGATGAGCATCAAGCCCCAAACTCGCACATCCTGTGATTTCATCATCAGAGTTCCTGGTTTAGGGCACAATTCTTGGCTGGATCTGCCTGCCACTCCCCAGCTACCAGCAACCGTATCTCGGCAACACAATCACCTTGGCACAACACTTTTAATTATTTGTTAAATGTTTCTTACTGGGTTGGGCTAAACCAACTGTGAGGAGTCCTTGAGGCAGAGTCAAAACTTGGAGACAGTTGGATGAGCTTGACTGAATTCTGAAAATTCCCTGAGTGTATTAGGTTTTCTAGGTGACGATTATTTTGAGAGTATTGGTGATAATAATTTTTGTCCTTCCTATTGACAGGTCCACCTCCTAACAAATTATTGGAAGGAATATGAGAAAAGTAAGTAGGGATTTTGAAGTATCATTAAAAAAACCAAAATTGTTTATGTTTAGAACATTGGTAGTTAATTTGGTGATGTTATTTCTGGATGTATAAAGTTAATTGGCAAGTGCTTATCAAATGCCTTTGTGTGTGTGTGTTGGGTGTGGAGGGTGTGTGTCTGTGACACGGAGTCTCATTCACCCTGTCAGCCAGGCTGAAGTGTGGTGGCACAATCTCAGCTCACTGCAACCTCTGCCTCCCAGGTTCAAGCGATTCTCCTGCCTCAACCTGCGTAGCTGCAGTTACAGGCACTTGCCACCACACCAGACTAATTTTTTGTATTTTTTTTTTTTTTTTTTTTGAGATGGAGTCTTGCTCTGTCGCCCAGGCTGGAGTGCAGTGGCCGGATCTCAGCTCACTGCAACCTCCGCCTCCCGGGTTCACGCCATTCTCCTGCCTTAGCCTCCGGAGTAGCTGGGACTACAGGCGCCCGCCACCTCGCCCGGCTAATTTTTTTGTATTGATTTTAGTAGAGACGGGGTTTCACCGTGTTAGCCAGGATGGTCTCGAACTCCTGACCTCGTGATCCGCCCGTCTCGGCCTCCCAAAGTGCTGGGATTACCGGCTTGAGCCACCGCGCCCGGCCTATTTTTTTATTTTTAGTAAAGACAGGGTTTCACCATGTTGGCCAGGCTGGCCTTGAACTCCTGACCTCAGGTGATCTGCTCACCTCAGCCTCCTAAAGTGCTGGGATTATAGGTGTGAGCCACCATGCCCGGCTCCCAAATGTCCGTTTTTGAGGAATATATTTATTAATATATTCTGAGAGGTCTACACAGGTAGTAGTCCATCACCACAAACACTGACAATATAATATACCAAGAGATGCTATTTTTTAAAAATCCCTATAGGACTGTGAAAGGGAAGGGAAGCCAGCTATTACCCTAATGCCTATGATGTGTGTCAGGTGCTGGGGGTGATTTTCACTTATCCTATAGCTTGTTTACCCTCCCAGCAAACTTGAAAGGCAGAAGTTATTTGTTTTCTTTCTTTCTTTATTTTGAGGGTCTCACTGTTGCCCCCAGGCTAGAGTGCAGTGGTGTGATCACGGCTCACTGCAGCCTTGACCTGGGCTCAAGTGAGCCTCCTGCCTCAGCCTCCTGAGTAACTGGGACCACAGGTGCATGCCACCATGTCCAGCTAATTTTTTTTCTTTTTTCTTTTTAAGAAATGCAGAGTCTCACCATGTTGCTCAGGCTGGTCTCCGACTCCTGGACTCAAGCCATCCTCCTGCCTCTGCCTGTCAAAGTGCTGAGATTACAGGTGTGAGCCCCTGCGCCTCGGGTTAAAGTGTAAGTCTTGTTGATGCTATATCTAAGACACATCCCAGATCTGTCCATCGCCTACTACCCCAGATGAAGTCACTGTCATTTCTTGCCTTCAGTCCTATAATAGCTTCCTAATTTTTTGCTTCCTTTCTTGCCACCCTAAAACCTATTATCCACACAACAGCCTGACTGATTTATTTAGTTTTTATTATTTTTGAGTCGGAGTCTTGCTCTGTTGCCCAGGCTGGAGTGCAGTGGTGTGATCTCAGCTCACTGCAAGTTCCGTCTCCCGGGTTCACGCCATTCTCCTGCCTCAGCCTCCCGAGTAGCTGGGACTACAGGCGCCCACCACCAAGCCCGGCTAATTATTTTGTATTTTTAGTAGAGACGGGGTTTCACCGTGTTAGCCAGGATAGTCTCAATCTCCTGACCTCATGATCTGCCTGCCTTGGCCTCCCAAAGTGCTGGGATTACAAGCGTGAGCCACCGTGCCCGGCCTGATTTATTTAAAATGTAAGACAAATCATGCCACCCTCCTCTTAAAGTGCTCCCCCAGCCCCTCATTGTGCTTAAAATAAAATCTAAGGCTAGGTGCAGTGGCTCATGCCTGTAATCCAAGCACTTTGGGAGGACAAGGCAGGCGAAATCACTTGAGTTGCAGTGAGCTGAGATCATGCCACTGCACTCCAGCCTGGGAGACACAGCGAGACTCCGTCTCCAAAAATAAATAAATAAATAACTAAAAATAATAATAAATAAGTCTAATTCCTTGCCTTGACCTATCAGGACCTATTGATCTGTCAACTACTTGCTTTACAACTTCATTTTTGCATCATTTTCTCCCTGTATCATTGAATTCCAGCTTTTTTCCCTTCCTCCTTTCTTCCCTTCCTTTTGTGAGACAGGGTCTCACTCGGTTGCCCAGGCTGGGGTGCAGTGGTGCAATCTCAGCTCACTGCAACCTCCACCTCCTGGGTTCAACTGATTCTCATACCTCAGCCTCCTGAGTAGCTGGGATTATAGGCGTGCACCACCACACCTGGCTCATTTTTTTGTATTCTTAGTAGAGACATGGTTTCACCGTGTTGGCCAGGCTGGTCTCGAACTCCTCCACCTGCCTTGGCCTCCCAAAGTGCTGGGATTACAGGCATCATTGCGCCTGGCTGTTACCCTTCTTTCTGTCCCTGGGATGTGCTAAGCTTGTTCTTGCCTTGGGGAGTATGCATTTGTTGTTTCTAGAATGTTATTTTCCTAGATATTTTCGTGTCTGGCCCCTTGCTATTTAGGTCTCAGATTAAATGTCCTCTCCTGAGTACCTAAGTAGTACATGAAGCTATTATCTCCTTTTTAAATGTTCTTCTTTGAACTTACCATAACCTAATATTTAGTGCTAGTTTATTTTCTGCTTCCCTTCACTAGAATGAAAGCTCCTTAAATTGTAATAGCTAAAACTTATTATGCTTTTTTTTTTTTTGGAGACAGGGTCTCACTCTGTTGTCCAGGCTGGAATATGTCAACCCCCACTTCCCGGGCTCAAGCGATCCTCCACCTCAGCCTCCCAAGTAGCTGGGACCAGAGGTGTGCACCACCATGCCTGGCTAATTGTTTGTAATTTTTGTAGAGACAGGGCCTTGACATGGTGCCCAGGCTGGTCGCAAACTCCTGGGCTCAGGTAATGCTTTCACCTTGGCCTCCTAAATTGTTGGGATTACAGGTGTGAGCCCGCACCTGGCTAATGTTTAATCTTGTTAAGCATTTAGAATTGTGCCTATTACTCTAGAAGGTGGATACTTTTATTATGCCCATTTTACAGATGAGGAGACTGAGTCTTGGTAGGTTAAGTAACTTGCACATGGTCACACAGTCAGTTAGTGGCAGAACTGAGATTTTTTATTTTTTGAAACAAGGTCTCACTCTATTACGCAGGCTGGAGTGCAGTGGTACGATCACTGCTCACTGCAGCCTTGACCTCCTGGGCTCAAGCCATCCTCCCACCTTAGCTTCCCCAGTAGCTGGGACTATGGACATGTGCCACCATGCCCAGCTAATTTTTCTCTTTCTTTTCTTTCTTTTTTGGTAGGGAGAGTCTCAGTATGTTGCCCAGGTTGCTCTTGAACTCCTGGGCTCAAGTGATCCTCCCACCTTTACCTCCCAAAGTGTTGGGATTACAGGCATGAGCCACCACGCCCGGCCCTTTTTGTGTTTTTAAAAGGATGGAGTCTTGCTCTGTCACTCAGGCTGGAGTGTAGTGGTGCGACCTCGGCTCACTGCAACCTCCACCTCCAGGATTCTAGAGATTCTCCTGCCTCAGCCTCCCAAGTAGCTGGGACTACAGGTGCCTGCCACCATGCCCTGCTGATTTTTAAATTTTTAGTAGAGATGGGGGTTCCACCACATTGGCTAGGCTGGTCTTGAAACTCCTGACCTCATGATCTGCCCGCCTTGGCCTCCCAAGGTGTTGGGATTATAGGCGTGAGCCACTGTGTCTGGCAAGTCTTGTTTTTTTCAAGAAGTTACTTGGGACTTAGGCAGGTATGATCTGTCTTCTGAGGTCCTCCTCCTCATCCCTGTAAAATGGTGATTAGAAGACCACGTGGTCATCCTTAAGGGTCCTGTATCAAGGTGTTAAGTAGGTATCACTTCCACCTTGACTGTTAGCTGGTACCTGCAGTACTTTTTCCCAGAACTTTGGACAAATTAACCAAGATCTACTTGTGAAAAACTGTATGTAGTAAAGAGGCTACAAGCTAATGCTTTCACTTTTTCCTCTGAATCCTAAGCACCGGGCACTTAAACTGGCGCACACCAAGACAAAGATGTGTTACCAAGTGAAACAAAGTCAGGGTGTCTGTCTCACACAGTTTATTTAACAATAGGTAATAAGAAATCAAATTTAACAGTCTATACAGTGATCCAAAGTTCATATTTATAAGTAATCAACTTTAATTGCATGATTTACAACAGTTGAGGGTTTTTGCTCTCTATTTTCAAGTTTTATAGAAAGTGTGTGTGTGTGTGTGTGTGTGTGTGTGAGTGTGAGTGGGGGTAGGGTAAGGAGGAAGAAAGCAAGCAAAGAAGAAACCCCCAGGGACATTTTGCATGTTAAAATCATCCCACTGGAATCGTTTCTTACCCTCTTTTTAATTTTTTTCCTTTGTTAGATGTAAAAATAACGAAAAAAATTCTTTCAAGAAACAGAAACCACAATATATAATACATCAATTTGGCAGCTGCCCCTGTATATTTTTGAAAAAGTCATTTTTCTCTCTACATGTACAAATTATTTTAATACTTGAAGTTTTACGCTCAGACTTACAGAATAGAAAATTTTCTGGAGCACAAAAGTTGACTTGGGGGAAGAAAGGGATTTTTTTTTTTTTAATGTTTTTTAAAAGAATGAACATCTTTGCACCCAGAGAAAAAAAAATTGGTATTTTAATATATATTTATATATATTTATATATATATAGAATGTAATTTTAAAGTAACATTAACCCCTTTTTGTCCTCTGGTTTTAGAAATGTTTTAACTCTTCCATAAAGTGAGGAAAATAGGGAAAAATGTCAACCATCTGCACCAGTAAATAATAACTATTAATATTACATATTTTCATTAATTTAAAAAAAATAATAAAACCTATTGGAGGTGCAAGGCAGGAGCATATTGTTTGGCTTCACAGGCCTCAGCCTCCTCCCAGTGCACACTTGAACCACACACACAAGGGGAAAAAAAGGCTGGTGGTAACCAGCCATAACAAAAATATATTCTTTGTATTCTATCATCCCTCAGGTTCATCTTGCATGTTTGCTTTAAACCACAAACGGCTACTGCACAGTTCTTGTATGTTCCAAGGAAAATTGTCTTTTAGGCTACGAAAGATTCAAAAAAATTGTTTTCAGTACAAAAAGTCTTAAGAGAAAATAATCTTTTTGCTCCCAAAATACTACAAGGTGTCTCTAGTGTATGTCTAGTGTACTCTGTGAGAGGTTTGAATTCAAGTCTGAGTTATCGGTGCTGAGTCCCAGGTCCGTGGCGCTTGCACCATGGAGGTTTGCCATGCCTGGATTGCTAGCAAGCTGAGAAAGCATTGAATTCTGGTCCGGGCTGGCAAAATGCCCTTGTTCCATGGGGTTGGCCTGGGCAGCTACCAGTCCAGGATGCGGGGAACTTGTCTGTGGGGAAACGTGGTGTGGAGAAGGCTGAGGCTGCATCCTTGGGGAAGGGCTGGAGTGGGGGGGCTGGGACTGTGGCCGTGGAGAAGGGACAGGCTGTGGAGAGCGCACTTGATTGGAGAGAGAATTAGGGATCTGCTGGCCTTGTAGGTGTGGGGACTGGGCCTGATTTGGGAGCATATGCTGCTGGGGGCTCATGGGGTTGGGTTGAGCAGGAGACCCCATCTGTTGCTGAAGGAGTCGCTGCTGATAGGCCTGTAGACTGGCACCTGCCTCTGCTCCCAAGGCCTGGGGGAGCTGGCCCATCTGTCCCATATTTCCTTGTTGCATCTGTTGCATGTGATGTTGCATCCGCTGCTGCTGCTGCTGCTGTGGTGGGTAGCCAACTCCTTGGGGTTGCTGGAACTGGTTATGGTTGGCCATTCCTGGGCCTATTCCTGGCCCTGCTCCCTGTTGCTGCTGCTGTTGCATCATCTGTTGTCGTCTCAAGATGTCTCGGAATTGTGAAGGCATGGTGTTGTGGTTCATGTTCATCTGCTGAGCCTGGGGGCTCATCCCTCCCATGGGCGGCTGGAGTTGCTGCTGGGGTTGCTGCTGGGGCAGGCCAGCCCTCTGGACGCCGGCCTGCATTGGATTCATGTTCTGCATGGCTGGATTGGAGTGGACCCCCTGCTGACCTGGCATGGTAGGTGGCTGCAGCCCTGGCTGCCCCTGGGGCATGCCAGGCTGCCCAGGGATGGGTTGTGGATTAGAGTTGGCATACTTGGCAGCCCGCTGCTTGATGAATGCAGCCAACAGCTGGGGGTTGGCGTGAAGGATACTAAGCACCTGTTGCTGCTGTAGGGGAGAGCTGGGAGACCTGAGAGTCCGCAAAAGGTTTTGTAAGGCTTGTTGAGACACAGTGCCTGGTTTGAGTGGGCTCACACCTACCTGGCCCAATCCTGGTTGTGGAGCCATGTTCAAGGGTTGACCATGCTGGGCCACTGACATCATGGCTGGCCTTGGCATCCCAGACTGTAGTTGCTGGGGCTGAGGCAATCCTCCTTGGCCCCAGGGTGGCTGCTGCTGCATCCCCGTCGGTCCCATCCCTGGCTCCAAATGCCCACTGGGACCTCTGGTCATGGGAGGTGGGTTCATACCCATGGGGGCCATGGGAGTCATCGGGGGCATCTGGTGTTGGATCGGCCTTTGAAAAATTTGCACGTGGGCCATCTGGCGCTGTGTCTCTGCTGCTCTCTGAATCTGCATTGCCATTTCCACTGCTGCGGGTGGGGGCCCTGGAAGGGGTGGCTGAGCAGTCTGAGGAGGGGTTGGAGGGGTCACCTGGCCTGCTGCCTTACCCTGGGACACAGGGCCAGCAGCTTGAGTCCTGGGCAAGTAGGGTGGCATACTATTGGGAGGGGTAGGCTGAGGCTGCGAGGTGGGCTGGGGCGTCTGTGGGGTGGTTGGCTGTTGGCCAGTTGGTGTCGTTGGAGTGGCAGGAGTGGGGGAAGGGAGGCCCTGTTGCTGCCCGACCACACCAGTCCGCTGCATGCTGGCCATCCTCCTGCGAAGCATTTGGGCCTGTTGTAGTCGGTGCTGCAGCTGCTGCTGCCGGAGCTTCTGCTTGATGTTTAGGCAGAACGGCACTGGGCATTTGTTCTCCTGGCAGTGCTTGGCATGGTAGCAGCAGAGGGCAATGAGCTGCTTGCAGATGGGGCAACCGCCATTGGTTTTCCGTTTGCAACCCTTGGTATGCTGCACAACCCGCTTCATCTTCTGGCAGGATGGCAGGGAGCAATTGGCATTCCGACACTGGCAAGCATGGACCAGAGACTGGATGCAGCGCTGGATACTCAGGCGGCGAGAATCGCCTGGGTTCTGGGTGGCCGCAGCCTGCTGGTTGTTGCTCTCATCATCTAAGCCAAGACCTAGTTTCTCCATTTTGTGGTCATGGTTTTTAGTGTTGTAGCAGGTGATACACAAGTCATAATCCTAGAGAAAAAAAAAGGAAGTGCAGGTAAACTCTCCAAGATTTAAGTCATTCAAAAGTATTTTGGATACTCTGGGCTAGAAAGGCCCATTTCGTAAAACAAAAACTAGCCTCTTTAGCTCTGCCTCTCAAACATGAGGCCAGGCCCCTGCCATCCCACAGGCCTATATAAAACACGAGGCTGCATGGCCCCTCAGAACAACCCTGCAGAGCTCACCTCCTTGCTCCCACAACCCAGTGCCTACCTCACAGACAGTACAGTGCCAGCGTGTCTCCACATGGTGCTTGCATTCATTGCAGGTGTAGACAAAGCGGTCCTGGCTCTGCGTGTGCAGCTCCACCAGCATGCACATGGTGGACCACTGGGCTCTTCGGAGTGAAGAGAACTCCAGGTGCTTGTCCCTTGCCAGCGTGAGAAACGCATCCCGACCATCCATCAGATCACAGGGGATGAGAGGGTCAGGATCAACAATGGGAGGCAGGGAGTTGGCAGTAGGGCCAGCAATGAGGCGGATCACAAAGAAGACCTGCAAAACACACACTCTCTTTTTTTGAGACAGGGCCTCGGTCTGTCACCCAGACTGGAGTGCAGTGGTGTGATCTTGGCTCACTACAACCTCTGCCTCCTGGGCTCAAGCAATTATCCCACCTTGGCTTCCTGAATAGCTGAGACCACAGGCCCACACCACCACCCCTGGCTAATTTCTGCACTTTTTGTAGAGATGAGGTTTTGCCTTGTTACCCACGCTAGTCTCCAACTCCTGAGCTCAAGTGATCTGCCTGCCTCAGCCTCCCAGAGTGCTGAGATTACAGGTGTAAGCAGGTAAAGCAGGCTGAGCACTAATGAGACTGGCGAATGCTGAGTTAGTTTTCCCATACTCCTCCTGCTCTCCTTTTCCTGCTTTACCTCTTTGGTCTCTTGAGACTGACTATAAATAGAACTGAAATGCACATCCTGTGATTTTTTCTCCCTCATTCAATAACTCCTTCAGAGTAAGAATGGTCTAGGTCAGGTACAGCACCACACACAGTGGACATTTTGCCTCAAGGCAGTCTACTTTAAGATGCAATCCATGGTTTAACCTCAAACTAATTACAACAAACCAGACAAATCCAAATATAGAGACTGTATGAAAAACAACTGGCCCGGACTCATGAAGGTCCCCTGTGCAACTTTCCTGTGTAACTTTTCCTACAGGTTTGAAAGAGAGTGGAATGGATAAAAAATCTTAGTCCTTAGGCCAGGCGCGGTGGCTCAAGCCTGTAATCCCAGCACTGTGGGAGGCCGAGACGGGCGGATCATGAGGTCAGGAGATCGAGACCATCCTGGCTAACACGGTGAAACCCCGTCTCTACTAAAAAAATACAAAAAACTAGCTGGGCAAGGTAGTGGCGCCTGTAGTCCCAGCTACTCCGGAGGCTGAGGCAGGAGAATGGCGTAAACCCGGGAGGCGGAGCTTGCAGTGAGCTGAGAACCGGCCACTGCACTCCAGCCCTGGCGTCGGAGAGCGAGACTCCGTCTCAAAAAAAAAAAAAAAAAAAAAAAAAAAAAATCTTAGTCCTTGTTGACAAAGCAATAAATTCTTGTTCACTGAAGTTTGAAAAGAACTCGTTAACAACCATCAATTCTCATAACCATTAGTGTAAAAGGTATAAAAAGCTGGTATTACATGTGTATTTGACATTAATTAGTATATAACTATAAATGCCTATTAAAGTAACAAAATGTAAAACATCACCTTAAGAAATTAGGAGCTTGCGAGAAACTGCTGCATTGATAACAGATTATTCAACATCTGTGTACACTGGCAGCCACACTCACAGTGTCTCTGGCCAGCAATGTTTGCTGCTTCTGCCACCCTACAACCAGGCCAATACCTACATTTACAACCTAAATTGAATGTGCCCACAATTTAAGTCAAACCTATTACAATATATTCTAAGGGCTTTTCCCAACTGCCTAGGATTCTGTGGCATTACTTACTGCTTGAAATAGCTAGTAACTATTAATTGTTAATAATCATTACCTAAGTGAGGCAACCTCTAAAGTGCTGGGATTACAGGCATGAGCCACTACGCCCAGCGAACAGTGATTTTATTCATTTTTTTTCTTTTTGGAGATGGAGTTTCGCTCTTGTTGCCCAGGCTGGAGTGCAATGGCACGATCTCGGCTAACTGCAACCTCCGCCTCCTGGGTTCAAGCAATTCTCCTGCCTAAGCCTCCTGAGTAGCTGGGATTACTGGCGCCTGTCACCACACCTAGCTGATTTTTGTATTTTTAGTAGAGACGGTTTCACCACGTTGGTCAGGCTGGTCTTGAACTCCCGACCTCAGGTGATCCACCACGCCTGGCCAGAAATCTTGCTGTTTTTCCCCAACTGCGGGTGGCTGCATCTTACCTCTTTATGCTTCTCCATGGTGGCATATAGTTTCTGTGAGAGGTCGTTAGATACATTGGGCATCCCAGGTTTCTTCTTGTTGCCCCTACTTAAGCTGCTCTTATTTTTGCTGGTTTTCTTATTATTCTTCTTCTTAGCATTTTTACTGTCTCCCTTGGTCACCTGCAGAGTAGCACAAAGGAGACAAGAAAATAAGGTTTTTGTTAAGTAATCTGGGAATAACACTATTGAATATCTCCATTCTTTGAAACTAGGTATCATAATCTTATGCCTGTATCTTATTTTACTAGCTGTTCTCTTCACTTATTCCTTCTCCTTTGTTATTTGACCTAATTTTTTCCCAGTGATCCTTCATTAAGGCAATGGCAGCCCTTTAGCTTTCTGCCTAGAAGAGGCCACAGAATGTACAGACCCTGTAGATTGAATGTATCCCAAATTGGAGTTAGGGAACAAGGAAGGGTTGGCACTTTGGGGTGGTGAAGAGTGTATCAAAATGGGGAGCCAGAAGACTTTATCTCCTTCCACCCACATTCTAAAATGTTATGAGTCCACAAATACTAAACGATAAGGCTGTAAGAGTTTGTTAACAGACTATTTAAGGGAGCCTTTTGTAACTTAAATTCAATGGAGGTAATTCTAGATATGCTATAGGGAAGTAACTGGTGAGGTGACTAAGCCGTAATAACAGGTAAATTCTGGCTCAGGCCTGTTTTGCATAGCTAAGAATGGTTTTTACATTTAAAAAGAGCATGTGTGGTTTTAAAAGAGAGAAAATATGCCAGAGATATGTGACACACAAGGCCTATAATATTCATAACCTAGTCCTTCACATAAGTTATCTATCAGTTTTTCAGGATTTCCTTCAGTTTCTTTTATCATTTCACTTTACTCATAGTCTGAGATACCATTTTAAAATGGGGTCTGATGCTTTGAAAGTTTAATACCACTGAAACCTAGTAACCTTTCTAAGCCAACATTTCTTGCTCAACTTAAAGAGCTCTTTCACACCTGAGAGGTTTAAAACCCGATTGAAAGTTTAAATGCACTTCTGGATTAAATATTATAATCATGGTAGAAGTTTCAAAGGAAACTCAATGCCCTTACATCTGTGCTTTCATTGCTGGTGTTTTCTTCTCGTTTTCTCTCTTCTTCCTCCTGTTCCAGTTCCTTAATGCTTTCTTCCAGAACATTGGGCCAGAAATCACCCTCAAAGTAAGGCAATTCCTTTGCACTTGTTAATCTATCTTCAGTAGCTTGTTTAAAAATATCCTGTGAAAACAAGCATGTACAAATAGGAATTCCTATGTTCTTTTAAAGTATTGATTATAAAGAATCATGGCTGACAAGAAACATGAAAGCTTAAAATGTCTTGAAAGCTGGCAGAGACTATATACCTAAGCCATAAACCAGGGAGCTATTTAGAAAAATAGTGAAAAGGCCTGGCCTAAAGTCAGTATTTCTGGTTTTCTATTTCTTCTACCCACAAAAACAGGGAGCTTATCTGCCTTTATATAATCAAGTGGCAATTATCCTGCCAGGATCGATGTCAGGGTGGTAGCACCATCATGCAAGCCATGGCCCTCACCACAGAATATGTGGTGTGAAGCAAGCCCTCCTCACACCCATCTTTGGAATTTCAGCAGCTTTTATTGATAGCTTTGTTCAAAAGGCCCAAAACTACAAATACTGGAAACAGTAGCTGCTGCAGAATGCTTCGGTGGGCAGCTTAGGAAAACTTCTTTATTTAGTTGAACTACTAAATTGAGGAAGACAAGTCTGTATCATGAGACAGCCTATATTGATGAATGTTTAAAATAATTAAGAATATATTTTTGGCCAGGTGTGGTGGCTCACACCTGTAATCCCAGCACTTTGGGAGGCTGAGGTGCATAGATCACCGGAGGTCGGGAGTTCGAGACAGCCTGACCAACATGGAGAAACCCCATCTCCACTAAAAATACAAAAAATTAGCCCAGTGTGGTGGTGCATGCCTGTAATTCCAGCTACTCGGGAGGCTGAGGTAGGACAATCGCTTGAACCCGGGAGATAGAGATTGCAGTGAGCCTAGATCGTATCATTGCACTCCAGCCTGAGCAACAAGAGTGAAACTCTGTCCAAAAAAAAAAAAAAAAAAGAGAATGTATTTTTGGCTGGGTGAGGTGGCTCATGCCTGTAATTCCAGCACTTTGGGAGGCTGAGATGGGTGGATCACTTGAGCTCAGGAGTTTGAGACCAGTCTGGGCAACATGGTGAAATCCTGTCTCTACAAAAAATATACAAAAATTAGCCAGGTATGGTGGTGTGCACCTGTAGTCCCAGCAACTCAGGAAGCTGAGATGGGAGGATGGCTTGAGCCTGGGAGGCACAGGTTGCAGTGAGCCGGATATCATGCCACTGTACCCTAGCCTGGGTGAGAGAGAGTGACCCTGTCTGAAAACAAAACATCCCCACCCCTAAAACCCTAACCAACCCAAACCAAACAAAAAAAAAAACAAAACAAAAAGATATATTTTAAGGCCAGGCACAGTGGCTCATGCTTGTAATCCCAGCACTTTGGATTGCTTGAGGCCAAGAGTTCAAGTCCAGCCTGGGCAGCATGGCGATACCCCAACTCTACCCCCCTAAAAAAAATAAATAAAATAAAATTTTGGTTACATGTTTAAAACAGGG
Source organism: Piliocolobus tephrosceles (assembly GCF_002776525.5). Taxonomy (NCBI): domain Eukaryota; kingdom Metazoa; phylum Chordata; class Mammalia; order Primates; family Cercopithecidae; genus Piliocolobus; species Piliocolobus tephrosceles. The sequence goes on along the minus strand of NC_045452.1, from coordinate 22,978,836 downwards.
ATCTCTTGATCTTCTTCATCTACCACTCTTCAAAACCTGGTTTTTCTTACATTGAAAATTTTTGAATATACAAAATAAAAGCAATCAAATTAGCATTTTTAGGAATTACATGCAAGAGGTAGAATAAGATTTTTGTTTAAAAAAAAAAGATGACAGAATACAGAGCAGTAACATTAGTGTATTTCCAGATCTACTGTCAGCACCTGGCCCCCATGTCCCAACTGACCTTGTAGTCATGGACAATACGCTCTGATACAGCCTTGTCAAGCATTTTTTTGTACCATTCCTGCAGTCGCTTGGGCTTGGGTATCTTCTGGTCAGGAGGATGGCAATGGAAGATATAATCATCTCCCTCACTTGGTGGACATGCCCAAATATGCCCTGTTGTGTAACTAGCAATACAAAGAGAACATTAAGGAAAAAACATCATCTATTCTAGAAGGCTACACTTTAAACCACAAGGTGGAGTTGATATAGATACCAGTAATTTTTCCCAAGATAACACAGTGTATAACCCAGCATGAGATTAACATTGTGAAACCAAAATTAGGCATAACTCACAGTAATTTAAACAATGGATCTCATACTGCCTCCACTTATTTTTGGAGGCCATGGTGGGATGTTGTGAATCTCAGCCAGAAAGCGGATGACTTAGCCCTGGATCCAAAAACCCTAAGTTTGCATGTTAAGACCAAATGAAGATGACGTTGCAAAGGAAAATGGACCCGTTTAACAAGAGAGCTAAATTAAAAGGCACACTATTCAGAAAAACAGTCTTCAAGATGAGGGAATGAATGTTTCCAATGACATACATACTCTAAAGGTAAGAAGTATTTCCAGAGCTGTTTCTGGTCTTGATACCCAGGTTATAAAAGGATCAAACGCAGTTAAAATTCTGCCCTCAAATGAGAGGCACAAATCAAACTTCAAAGCAAACTGGACCCAATAGCTCAGCTGAACAAAACAAAACTGATGTTGGATGGGTGAAACTAGAGTCAACATATCCATTTCTCTCCTACTGACATTAACTTCAAAGGGGCTCTAACAAAGTTGAGAGAATCGTTAGGTAAGAACTAAAATGAGGAAAAAAAGGCAAAGAGTTCTATATTTGCATATTTAACCTATATCTCACCAGAATGCCCTAAGAATTATCAAAATATGCTTACCCTAATTTCTTGACATATTCTAAATATCCAATCAGTATTTCATGATAGACTGCAGTCCTCAAGCATTTAGGACGGAAGAAATGAACACTATCGAGGTAAGATATGTATACTCTCCTATACAAAATGAAGAGAAAAAAAGAAAAGTCAAGTCACATAAATGAGTTATTTACTCCATGTGCCTAATAACTCTCTCTCACTCTCCCAGGCTCTTTGCTCACATCGTTAACCCTTCAGGAAAGTTCAGCGAGCCTGTGGTTTCCTTCTATTTGAAGTAACTAGCAGTGCCTGGCACATACACATCCATCAATATTTGGTGATTCCTATACATTATCCAGATTTAAGCTCATTTTCTGAAGAGTAGTACGTTTGTTTCCAAATTCCAATTTCAGGTTGCTATTCATATCCTTTATTATTATGACCACAGAAGAGCAGAATCGAGCAGTTATTTTGTTTGGGGGCTTTGCTTTTTAATCTGTTTCACTTTACAATTATTGGACACTTGAGATTTTGCATTTCCAAACCAAGCACACTCAACATTTTCTTGCCTGTTATACTCTTCCGCCTATTATAATTTGGAACTCCCACACAAATCCGGAGCTAGCCACTGTGAGCCAGCATACCTCTGGTTGGGTGGAGGGCAGTCAGAGCCATACTCTTGAACATGCATGCCAAAGAAGCATAGGTCAACGCCATCAATTTCTTCAAAGGCAAAGAGGGCTTTGGTTCGGTAAGGAAAGGATTCTGCCATCTCTCCACTGTCCACAAACCTATACAATTGAGATGGTGGGGGGACCACAACATAAATTCATTTAGATTGGAATCACCAATGGTAACCACGTATGAGCAATTTTGGATCCATGAGAGAAGAAAAGTGAAATGACTAGATACCTTGCTTTCATGCCTGGTTTTACTTCCACGGTTTTGTCAGAAGCATGAACTACTCTAACAGTGACCTCTCCTGACTCAGGGTGATTCTGTCGCCTCAGAAAGTCATTCACACGATTCTCTAGAAAGGTGCCAAGTCTGGTGGATGGCAACCCTAGGAATGTAAAAGTTAAAAGTTACTGAGGTGCAAATTTACAACTGTTAGTCTTAAGGTTCAATCTTAAATCTCATTTGTACTTTTTTCAATACAAACAGGGTAACTTGGTGAAATTTTAAAAAATCACAGCATATTTAAGTATTCACTACTTTGCAGATTTGCATGTCATAGTAGTGCAGGGAACATGCTAATCTTCTCTGTATCATTCTAATTTTAATATATGTGCTGTTAAAGCAGACACAGTACTCAATAATTTCTAAATGTCATTTTCCCCAACTTTTCATTTTGAAAAATTTCCAATTTTGGAAGAGTTTATAAAAATACAGAACAGGGGCTGGTTGCAGTGGCTCATGCCTGTAATCCCAGCACTTTGGGAGGCTGAGGCAGGCAGATCACCTGAGGTCAGGAGTTCGAGACCACTCTGGCCAGCATGCTGAAACCCCGTCTCTACTAAAAATACAAAAATTAGCCAGGCATGGTGGCACACGCCTGTAATCCCAGCTACTCAGGAGGCTGAGACAGGAGAATCGCTGGAACCCGGGAGGCGGAGGTTGCGGTGAGCCGAGATTGCACCACTATGGGTGTCAGAGCGAGACTCTGTCTCAAAAAAAAAAAAAAAAAAAAAAAAAAAAAAAAAAACCCAAAAAACAAAAACAAACAAATAGAACAATGGTCAGGAGACAAGGCTCACACCTATAATCCTAATCCCTGCACTTTGGGAGGCTGAGGTGGGAGGATTGCTTGAATCCAGGAGTTCAAGATCAGCCTGGACAACACAGTGAAACTTTGTTTCCAAAAAACAAAAAACAAAAACAAAATGCAACCAACCACATATATATATATATACACACACAATGAACATCTCCATGTACTTCACCTAGATTGCAGTACTATTTTAAAGTAACAAAGATTGAGCATTTTGAAAAACCTTACAAGAATCAAAGTAATCTGCAGATCAGTAAAACACACCAAAACTAAATCAAATGCTCCATTTAGATTATTAGTGTTAATTACTTACATGATAAAATTTTTGACATCCTCCTGGCACAACAGAAAAGAATCACATAAGGCCAAAAGGTAGCCCATATAAATGGTGTGAACTGAGGGGCTGGGCATGGTGGCTCACACCTATAATCCCAGTACTTTGGGAGGCCAAGGTGGGTGGATCACCTGTGATCAGGAGTTTGAGACCAGCCTGGCCAACATGGCAAAACCCCATCTCTACTAAAAATACAAAAATTAGCTGGGTGTGGAGGCACATGCCTGTAGTCCCAGATATACTGGAGGCTGAGACAGAAGAATCACATGAACCTGGGAGGCGGAGGTTGCAGTGAGTTGAGATCGTGCCACTGCACTGCAGCCTGGGTGACAGAGCAAGACTCTTAAAAAATAAAATAAAAAATAATAAATAAACAAACAGAGGGATGGCAATTCCGGCCAATCATTTCCACGCCTTATTCCTCCTTTATGAAATGCCTCAAATAGGGAAAAATATAAGAACAGGAAAAACACATATCTTGTGCATTCTACAAATCCGTTCCTTGGAAATTTTTCTTTGGTCTAATAAATTTCACACCAAAAAGCATATTACAGATCAACTCATAAGGAGATTATAGAATTATTTTATTTTTACTCTATTACTGTGATTAAAAACAAAGTAATTCACTTTGGATGGTTTCTTATCTGGGCTTCAGGTAAGTTTTGCCAAAATTTACCTTTAAGAATAAAACTTACTTTTAGCAGAAAACTTATTTTCTTTCCTAGTTCGTGCACTTTTCTTTAAACAGCCATCACAGACGAATCTAAATGTAAACCAAAACTTTGCTTACACAACTTAAAGAAACCATTAAATTTATATTAACAAAAAGTGAAAATTCAAATCTAGCGGAAGTATTTCTAAACTTCTAGCGAAGAATTAATAAAACTAATATACAAAGAGCTTTTAGAAACCAGTAAGAACAAAAAAGATAACTGAAAAACAAGCAACAGACATGAAGGGCATATAAATTGGCTTACACATGAAAAGTTGATCAAGGATTACAAATCAAGGTAGGATTTTTTTTCCCCAATCACACTGGCAAAACCCAAGTGGTGACATTCCCTATATGCTACTAGTTGGAATGTACATTTTGAGAGGAGAACCAATAGATTCAGCTACTGCAGATGCACATGACCTATGTCGCTAAGTAGAGTTTCTTGTATAAACTTGTTCACCAACTAAGTAAAGAAATGGATTATAGTATATTACAGAATACTATGCATCCATTAAAAATGCAGCAGATATACATAAGTGTCTATGACCAGCTGGGTGTGGTGCCTCATGCCTGTAATCCCAGTACTTTGGGAGGCCGAGATGGGTGGATCATTTGAGGCCAGGAGTTGACCACCCTGGCCAACATAATGAAAACCCGTCTCTAGCAAAAATACAAGAATTAGTCGCGCATGGTGGTATGTGCCTGTAATCCCAGCTACTCGGGAGGCTGAAGCAGGAGAATTGCTTGAACCCAGGAGGCGGAGGTTGCAGTGAGCTAAGATTGCACCACTGCACTCCAGCCTGGGCGATGAAAGTGATACAAAAAAAAAAAAAAAAAAAAAAAAGGTCTATGACCTATAACAAGATATAAAAATTAAATAAACATAAATCAAGAAAATGTGCCGGGCGCAGTGGCTCATGCCTGTAATCTCAGCACTTTGGGAGGCTGAGGCAGGCGGATCACCTGAGGTCAGGAGTTTGAGACCAGCCTGACCAACATGGAGAAATCCCGTCTCTACTAAAACTACAAAATTAGCCGGGTCAAGCGTGGTGGCACATGCCTGTAAACCCCAGGTACTAGCGAGGCTGAGGCAGGAGAACTACTTGAATCTGGGAGGCAAAGGTTGTGGTGAGCCCAGACTGCACCACTGCACTCCAGCCTGGGCAACAAGAGTGAAACTCCATCTCAAAAAAAGAAAAGAAAACGTATGATTCTATGTACAAAAGAGTGTTATTTCTGTGGCAAGGAATCTGGGTGGGAAGAAAGAAGCTAAGACTGTCCCTTTTTACTTCATAAATTGTCATACTATTCAAATTTTATAATGAACATAAATTACTTTTAAGAAAAAGGAACCTTAACACAGTAATAACAGATTATTTTCATTCAGCTGACTGATCCTAAATTGGAAGAACCAGGAGAAGTCTCTTAATCATTCTTACAAAGTCTGTAAGGAAAGCACTAAAAAGGCACACTTAAAAGACAAGTCACGCTGAAGATAAAGTATCCACTAAACCATCACCTATTTTCCTTAGTGTTATTTTCTATGTGAAAATAACAGTGAAAAAAAGAAAAGTGAAATTTGTCAATTAGCCTGCCCTTTCTTGTAACCTCCAAATCAGGAACAACAATCAGTCTACGAACAGAGCAGAAGACATGGAGATCCCATCCTAATGAGAGGCACTGGATGTCCCATATACTCACTTCCTTTGGAACATGGCTAGGATTAGTTCCTCTTGTACAGAGCCCCTCCCTTTTACTAGGCAATTACACTATGACTATAGCCTTATAACTTGCTGTCCCTGCCCTAACCAAAGGGTGACACTTACCAGGGCCAGACCACTTGGTATGTCATTAGCAGCAGGATCCTAGTTTCTAGATGCCTGAATAAAAGCATTTACTTTTTGCTTTGAGACAGAGTCTCACTCTGTCACCCAGGCTGGAATGCAGTGGTGTGATCTCAGCTCACTGCAACCTCCCACTCCCAGGTTCAAGTGATTCTCTTGCCTCCGCCTCCCTCTCAAGTAGCTGGATTATAGGCATGTACCACCACGCCAGGCTAATTTTTGTATTTTCAGTAGAGACGAGGTTCTGCCATGTTGGTCAGGCTGGTCTGGAACCCCCAACCTTAGGTGATCCACCCACCTCAGCCTCCCAAAAAGTGCTGGGATTACAGACCTGAGCCACCTTGCCTGGCCAAAAGCATTTACTTTGGATATGTAATAACTATAACATAATTTTAAAAATCCAGCAGAATAAAATATATTTATATGGCTAAAAATAATGCATAAAAATAAGATAAAAATCTATTTTTGGATACTAGGTTAATTTTTTAAAAGTGAACTGTTAATTATCGAGGCCAAACCCAAAGAAAACAATTTAAAGATAGTGACTTTGAAGATATAATACAGTCATTGCATACAATAAAAAACTTTGTTAATATTCATGATAAAGAAAAATTCCAGAGAAAGTAATAATGGTAAGTAAGCCTTACCCAGCGGGCCAGATCATCTCATGGTGAAGGACACAGATCTGATGCATCTTTCTTCCGCACTCTATACATTCAACAAACCTGGAAGAGCAGAGCCAGTTCCAACATTAACCCCAAACCTTAACCAAATGAAAACTTCCAATATTTCCCATGACTTCTGACAAAGACAGCCAAGGTCATGACCAAATAACCAAAATAGTTTTTTTTTTTTTTGACACAGAGTCTCGCTCTGTCGCCCAGGCTGGAGTGCAGTGGCCGGATCTCAGCTCACTGCAAGCCCTGTCTCCCAGGTTCACACCATTCTCCTGCCTCAGCCTCCCGAGTAGCTGGGACTACAGGCGCCCGCCACCTCGCCCGGCTAGTTTTTTGTATTTTTTAGTAGAGACGGGGTTTCACCGTGTTAGCCAGGATGGTCTCGATCTCCTGACCTCGTGATCCGCCCATCTCGGCCTCCCAAAGTGCTGGGATTACAGGCTTGAGCCACCGCGCCCGGCCCAAAATAG